>NC_073240.2:50488333-50791363 GCF_029281585.2 Gorilla gorilla gorilla | reverse complement strand
CTCTAAGTGTCTTTCATCCAGTTGCTCACGCCTCTCTCCTAGGAGTGACTTCTCTGATTGGTGAGTTTGGGAGCTGGGAGTGGCGCCACATGACCTAGGTGATGCTTCCTTAATTCTTGTTCTCTTTGAGCTGCACCTGTGTGCAGAGAGTCTGTTCTGCTCTGCTCTTCCACGCTATCAATTTTATAGAAACAAATCCCTGTGGTGGGGGTATTGGGAGGGCCAGGGCAACTTAGAGCTTCCAGCATCTGTGGCTTGATTAGTATGTCTAACAGGAGTGAAGCCCATTTGGGCCACAGACCTGAAGCCTGGTCTTTATCAGTAATAACAGCTTTATCAAAAAAAGATATTTTTATCTCCATTGTTCTCTGTTTGACTCCTACAAATGTAGTTCTGTTGGCCTAATCTTTGGATAACCGAGGATGGAAGTCCTTCAAATCCACCTCACTGAACCTCTTGATTAGGTAATTTTGTTCAAAGTTTTTCCATGTCTATCTACTCAGCACCTACAAAACCATTTTCAAGGGCAAGAAAATTTTTTTTTTGGTGAACCATTGGAATCACTTAGGAGTACTAATATATCTCCCTGCACTCTGGTATCAGCTGGCGGGGGCTTCAGAGAGCTTATATTCGGGGGGCAAAACTTAACAGGCCCCTGAAAGAGACTCACTTAGGAGTTATACTGAGGTAGATTTGGGGGAAACCAGGTCATGAAAGTCATGAAAACAATTGCTAGCATTTATTGGCCATACGCCACATGCCAGACAATATTAACAAGCACTTCATGTGATTAACTCATTTAATCCTCACATTAGCGCAGTAAGGGCAGGTTATGTAGTATCCTTATTGCTCTCACTTTACAGATGAGAAAACAGAGGCACAGTGCCGTCAAACAGCTCACCAATGGGACATTCAGGAGTTAAGTCTATGCAACGTAGCTCAAGTGCCCCCACTTCTAACCACTACCATTTGCTGTTCCTTACTCCATTGGAACAGTCATCCTCATTGACTTGAATCTGGGCTACCAGAGTTAGGGGCTCTTGGCTTGGATGCTGGAAGCCAAGTGATCAGAAAATATGTTGTGCCCAGTGCAGATGCATAACTTCTAGCTGTTCGAACTTAGAATTTGCAACCTGATTTATGTCAGTTTATCAGTAAATTTTAAGCAAGGAAAAAAGCTCACCGGAGATTGCCAATTAGCTGGCATATTCAGAAGTTACTTACCTTTTATTTATTTTTATTTATTTATTTTTTTATGTAGGGGACTCCCTTGTTCTGCATTTGTATGTACATTTTAAAATTCAAGAATACTTGTGGGCTGAATTGCCAGAATTCCTAGTTTTTTGGAAGGACCAGGAAAAATGCAGAGTATATAATTCAGATACCACAAGGAGTCTGACTTGCATTAGAAGAACCAAATAAATTTTGTTAGAAAAACATACTGCAGAGTTCCTGATACCACCGGAACTCGGACCGTGGGAGCCAGGCGTACCTTTCTCCTTCACTGGACAGCAGTACTCTTGTGTTGTTTCACTTTTCTTAGCTGATGGTAGAAATAAAATCCTTACTTGGCATGAGCCTATTTGAACATTACTAGAATTGAGTTGTTTAGCTTGTTTGAAAAGTCCTTCCTTTCCCTTCACAAAAAGGCATTCACAGAATTGTTGTTTTAAAACCAAGGCATTCTTCTGATGGAGGAATTGACAATTTTATTCTTCGGAAATGATAGGGCTAGAAAGATTAATTTGACCTAAACTCCAGGCGTGACTGGGGTGGGCTTTTGCTCTTTCTTGACTCATCAGGGAATTTCATCTGTTCTTTTTCAACACCTATTTTGGACACACTTCCAGAGAGGCCTTTTTTTTTTTTTTTTTTTTTTTGGTGGTCTCATTGCCCTCATTGCTCTTTTAAGTTTTATAACTTCACGTCAGAGTTGCTTGTTGTTCCAACCTATTTGCTGTAAATAAACCATCTCTATCTTTCTATCTCTTTCTGTCTCTCTCTCTCTCTGATATATATCTATTTGTCATATTTATATGACAGTAGAAAGTGGGGGTAAAATATTCAGGCAAGGATTTTTTTTTTTTTTTGACTAGAGGAACAGCCTGCCTGTCAATAAATTTTATGATGTCCATTATTATTCTCAGCCTTCCTTCTCTTCTTTATCACCATCTTTTTCTTATTCTTCTCAAATCACTGTAATTAGAAAAACAACGATGTATCCCGTACATATTAGTAATCAATATGCATTTATTGGACCTGAAATTTAAATTTTAAATACAAATGTTACCTATTACCATATAAACTTCATTTTTAGGATCTCATTCTCATTTTTTGACTCAATGCATGAGCTATTTTGTTTATTTTTATTTTTGGATTAAAATAAAAGATAATGTTGTAGATGATAGAGAAGATGAAGAACTCTATGTGTGAGAATGGCCTAAAAAATAAAAGGCGATCCAAAAGTGTTCAACTTAATTCTACAAATTTATCTTTCCATCAGGTCATGGAGCCACAATCCAAATATTCTTTCACCATTGTAGTTTTGATTTTTGAACACCAACAAAGCAAAACAAAACATAAAACAAAGTGAAATACTTTCTGTTTTTCGTAGTTGTGTTCCAGTGATTTAGTAGCCCACCAGAGGAAAAGAGCATACATTTTGGGATCAGAAGTTCTAAATTCTGGTTCCAGCTCTGCAATTTAAGCTATGAGTGTCCATGAGGATTGTGTTAAGTCTCTTGGGCCCTTGGGTTCCTCAATGACTTTGGAAGGGCCATGGGCTTTACATGAGTTAATTTAGTTCTTCTGGTGGGTGTGGTAGAGTCTATTCCTCCCTCACTCCTGGGCCAGATATGACCTCCCGGGTTCCTCATCCATACAATGGGAATAATACTACTCACTCACAGGGTTGTAAAGAGAGTAAAACGACACAATTATGAGAGAGGGTTTTATAAATCCTTAAAGAATTGTACAGCTTTAGGGTGTTATCATTGCTTTACATTTTACTTTATTCTTTAACTCAACAAATATTTATTATGCCTAATAACCCTATGAGGACAATGTCTTTGGCTCTGAGGACCCAAATATGTTCAGTGCATTCTTTTCAGGTTCCCTCTGATGGGAATATTTGTTTTCTGTTGCCCATGGAAGTTGGGGAAGGGGTGTTGTGTTGGAAAACACCGGTTCCTTCATGAAGAACATAGCAGAGCCTCTCCTGGCAGAGCAAGGAGAAAAGGCACGAATAATTCACAAAAGAAAGTAAATATGGGGCATATGATAGGTGGTTCTGATCGGAATTAATGATATCCTGGCCCACTTGTGAGTTTGGATATTCACGCTTTTCCTTTCCCTTTCTTTACTCCTGCTAGTCATTCTGCCTTGGGGACTTCCTTTCACTGCATCTAGAATATTCCATGACACCCTTCTTCAACTACCAACCCAACGTTGCACTCTCATTTGCACTCCTTTCATAGCACTTTGTTAATGAGGCTCTTAGAACCCTTATATTCTGCCTTTATTAAACTATACAAATCCTTGAAGCAAAGAGATTTTTACTCGTTTTGGTATCCCTTGCAGTATATGCCTCATACTGCTCAGATTCAAATCCTGGCTCCTCCACTTACTGTGTGACCTTGAGGAAGTTACAGAAGCCCTCTGGGCCATCTGTAAAGTGGAGATAACAATAGGACCTGCGTTACAGGATTTCTGTGAATGTTAAATAAAATAGCGCATGTGAAGCTCTTAGGACCGTGCTGGACACATAGTAAACCCTCACTAAATATCAGCTACGTTATTTGGAATCATAAACACCTACACCTGGAACACAAGTTTCTGGATCAACTAGGAATTGGGTCCCCGTAGGATTTACTGGATGAGTCAGCTTGAGGAGGCCTGTTGTGAGACTCAGAGTCCTGGGGAAAGTGGGCCCCAAAATTCATGGGTTGCTCCACTCCTGGCACAGCACTTCTGGCAAACGGGTGACAAGGGATGAGCAGGGCTTTTTCTGCAGCTCTCCTGCCCTTTCCTTTTCAGAATTATGACTGAGTGCACTCGAAAGTAGGCCTGCCTGCATGACAATGAGCGCATTGACCGCTTATCCTCCCGGCCCCGCTGGGCCTTCCCTTCGCACTCCCTCCTCAACCACAGTGAATTAATGCCTTGAAGGACGAGGTTAACAAAAGGGAACAGCAGGCCTCGCAGAGGGACAGGGAGAAGGGAGGATGGATGAAGGGAGTGCAGCAAGGCCATCAAGGAGTAGGAAAGCAGGAGGAAGGTTCAGAGAACATCAAAGAAAAAGCTGGTAACTGGGGAGATGGGCGGAGGTGGGGAAGGTAGGCGTCTTGGTCCTGGAGAGTACAGTGAGCAAGAACAGTTAGCCTGGAACCTATGCGGGTCAGCCTGTGGGAAGCTGGGTTACTGCTCGGGAGAGAATCTGACCGCCAGATGGCAGTGGCGCCTCAGTCACATGTTCCTAGCCAGCTGTGTGCAGGGACTCCACCCCTTGTTTACCATGGTGTGAGTGTCAGTGCAGCCCCACCCGGTCTTCAACAGTAACACTGGATTCGAGTTTCAAAGAAAAGCAGCCCTGGGTACAAATAGGCATCTTTCTCTATATTCAATCACAGATTCTTAGGATTAGAGAATTTTGGATTTTGTTTAAAATGAGCCTTTTAAGCCCAGGGGAGGAGAGGTGCAGGCCCATAGACTGACTGTTAAGCTCTATTGCTGTTTAGTGCCTTGTGCCTGCTTTTATGCATTGAAATTTAAATGTGGGAAATAAGATCAAGGTGAATTTTCAAAAAAAAAAAAATTTTTTTTTCCTTTAAAATCAGGATGGGTAGTTTTTGGCCCAAGAGCGGCATCACTTTCTTTATGTGGCTTTCCTCTGTTCACAGTGTGACAAGTCAGAGAATTTCTGCCTCAACAAGCTTCTGTGGCTCTTTGATTCAGAGTTGTGTAAGAGCCTTGGTAATGCAAACCCACTTATTCTTTTAGGGGCCGTCACAGGGTATTTTTCCCCAGCTCTGTTTTATCCCAGTTTAGACAAAACCACACACACACACACACACACACACACACACACACACACACACGCACACACACACACATGCGCATGCACACCCTATTTTTGAGTTGCAAATTTAAAAGCTTGAGACAATCAAGAAAGTAAGTTGATTCTAAATTTAACCCCCAAGATTCAAGAACAAAGCAATTCTAATGTTTTTAAAAATAAAGGTAAGAAAATATCACAGATTTGGAATGCCAATCATACATTCAGACATAGCTAGAAAATTGTTAAGCTAATGTCTCAAACTAAATTGCTAAAATTTAAGCCAATTCTTTTTAGACATTCAGACTCTTCAAAATTTTATAAAAACACTTATTTTTAAAATAAGTTTAGAAATTTGAAATAAAATCAATAAGCACTTTGCGAATTTAGAGAGCTACCAGGATGCTAAAACTGAATTGTGATAGGTGATATGCAAAGCTCAATTGGACATCAGAATAGAACTGTTTATCTCTGAAAAACCCAAACTACTCAGTATCTGATTTTTTCCCACTGCCTTTGACTACATTTTCTCTTCTGTCTTGCTGTTTTCCTTAGTCCCTACTTTATCTTAGCTCTCCTCTTTCTTACTCCCTACCATCTTTTACTTTTTTCTTTCCATCTTTATCTCTTTCTTAACTTCCTTGCCCCTCTTATTTTTATTTTATTTTTTTAGTTTCCTCCATCTATTTCCCTTCTGTCTTTTCCCCATCTCCTTTGCCTGCTCCCTGCTTTTAACTGATGACACTAGGTAATTAAAGTTTGTGCATATATTTCCAATTATTTATTGGAGAGAGTTTTATGTTAGTAATTATCAAAGCAAGAAAATAGAATTTATATGTTTCATTAAAAAAAGGTGAATCAAGTGGCTATTAATTCATATGATAGCTCCTTTCCTTGCTTGTGTTGTGATAGTCAAGGGGCATATAAAGGAGGAACAGGGAAGAGGGAGGGTTTGGTTCAGGGCATATGACATAGAGGTAGAACAGGATCTCACTTCTTTTACTCTGTTTCTGAGGCTCTGTTGCCTCTTTAGTAGTCAAGAGGTGATATACTGTAGAAGACTTTTAACCAGTCTAACTTCTCAAGTATTCTTTTGTTATGATTTTTGAAAATAGGCTGATTTACTTCTCCTATCAAGTAGTGAGCCACATGGTCTCTGTTATGTTGAAACTGCTGAGCTTGATGGGTAAGTTATTAAAATTAGAATAATTTGGTTGGTTTTTAATTTATTTAAAAGTAATGTCTTTAGAGATAAGACTTAACCTTGTTCAGTATCTTCTTGGGAGACATAGGAGTTTACATTGCAAAGTCCATAGTTAATTACTCTACAGTAATTTTGAAACTGTTTTTTCTCTTAAATTTATTCAGTGAGCGAAACTTATATACAGGAATAACTTTACACAGAGAATCTTCAGTAAGATTCCTTAGATTTTTTTTAAAAAAGTTTTTGCTTGTTTTGATTTCAAGTGATTTTATAGGGAAAATGAGAGGGGTAGAGATCAAGATTCCTTGAGGAGGGAAGGAAGGACTGATGTTACTTTAAAAGGCAACCTTTTGGAACTGTGTCAAATGAAGACATAGAAAAAGAAGAGAGAAACAGAATATGATGCAGTTTTGATGTTGATATTAATTTAGAATTTAGTTATAGACCATATAGCAGTTCTGTTTCAGAGGATTTAGTTTGTCTGGCATAAAAACATTTATTGAATGCTTACATTTTAATGACACTGTGTATTTGTGTTCTTTAGATGGAATTTATCATTTAATCCTGATGTAGGTGCTATGTAATTATGCCCTATTGTACAGACAATGAAATCAAGGCTTAGAGAGCCTAGGTAATTTGTCCAAAGCATCTGAAGAGTGAAGCCAGGACTCGAACCTGGCAGTCTGACACCAGAGTCCATGGTTTTAACTGGTGCCTTCCAAATTATTGTCATATTGAGCTATTCAAATAGTGCTTTATTCTGTGGGACCCTACTTTGGACAGAACAGTTCAGACACAAAACAGTTCTGAGAGGAACATTTATGGCATACATTTGAAAAGAGAAAAATTCTCAAACAAATAATCTCATCATTCATCTAAAAAACCTAGAAAACAGCAAAATAAACCCCAAAGAAGCAGAAGAAAGGAGATAATAAGATAAGAGCAGAAATAAATAGACTTGAAAACAAAAAAAATAAAATCAACGACACAGAGCTAGTTCTTTGGAAACATCAATACAAGTGACAAACCTCTAAGAATACTGATAAAAGAAAAAAAAGAGAAGACACAAATTAGCATATTATGCATGAACCAAATTAGCATATTATGCATGAACCATGGCAATTTGGTGTAGATCCTGAAGACATTATAAAGGTAAAAAAGAAATACTACAAACAACTGTGCACACATAAATTTGACAATTTAGAAGAAATGGACCACTTTCTCAAAGACTATACACTTAATATGAATTGATAATTTGAATAGCTCTATAAGTATTACAGAAATTGATTTCAAATGTAAAGTATAAAAAGCTTTGAGGAAAAAAATAGGAGGAAATCTTTGAAATCTAGGGCTGTCTGGTCAGATTCTTAGACTTGACACAGAAAACATAATCCATAAAAGGAAAACTTTGATAAACTGGACTTCAAGAAATTAAAAATTTTTGTTCCACCGAAGTTCCTGTTAGGAGGACTTAAAGATAAGTTACAGACTGGAAGAAAATATTTGTAAACCATCTATTTTACCAGGGACTTGTATCTTGAATATATTTTTAAAAAACTTCTTAAAACTCAATAGTAAAAAAACAAACCATCCCATTTGAAAATGGGCAAATGACATAAAAGAGACATTTCACCAAAGAGGACGTACAAATGGCAAATAAGCACATGAAAAGATGCTCAACATCATTAACTACTGAGGAAATACAAGCTAAAACTGCAATAAGATCTCACTACAGACCTATCAGAATGGCTAAAATGAAAAAGAGTGACAACTCCAAATGCTAGCAAGGAAGTAGGGAAACAGGATTATTCATACATTGTGGGTGGGAATGTAACATGCTACAATCACTCTGGAAAATGGTTTTGTAGTTTCTTAAAAACTGAACATGCAGTTAACATACAACCCAACAATTTCACCCCTGGGCATTTATCCCAGAGAAATGAAGACATGTTTGTACAAAAACCTGTACATGAATGTTTATGGTGGCTTTATTCGTAACATACAGAAGTGAAAACAACTTGAATATCCTTCAATAAGTCAATGGTTGAATAAATTGTGGTACATCCATACCATGGAATACTACTTAGCAATGAAAATGAGTGAACTACTGATACATGTAACACTCTGGATGAATCTTCAGAGAATTATACTGACAAAAAATAGCCAATCCCAAAGGTCACATACAGCATAATTCTGTTTATAAAATTTTTGCCTTTTGAAAAGGCAAAATCATGGAAATAGAGAACAGATTAGTAGTTTCCAGGTGTTAAGATGGGGTGGGAAAGGCAGGGAGGTGGGTACGGCTATGGAGCACAACCTGAGGGATCCCGCAGTGATAGAAATGTTCTGTATCTTAACTATTTCAATATCAATATCGTGGTTGTGATATTATACTATATTTTGCAAGATGTGAAACTGTAGTAAGATGCAATTCTGAATAAGGGGTACACAGCATCTTTTGGTATTGTTTCTTATGCTGAAAATCACTTTGAAGTTTATCAAGATACTCAGGCAGATTAAACAAGAGTGTGGAATGACAATGAAGGCATTAATCAGGAGTCCTGGAAAATACTTTTTTAAAATTTCATTTTATTATTATTATACTTTAAGTTTTAGGGTGCATGTGCACAATGTGCAGGTTAGTTACATATGTATACATGTGCCATGCTGGTGTGCTGCACCCATTAACTCGTCATTTAGCATTAGGTATATCTCCTAAAGCTATCCCTCCCCCCTCCCCCCACCCCACAACAGTCCCCAGAGTGTGATGTTCCTCTTCCTGTGTCCATGTGTTCTCATTGTTCAGTTCCCACCTATGAGTGAGAATATGCGGTGTTTGGTTTTTTGTTCTTGTGATAGTTTGCTGAGAATGATGATTTCCAATTTCATCCATGTCCCTACAAAGGACATGAACTCATCATTTTTTTTGGCTGCATAGTATTCCATGGTGTATATGTGCCACATTTTCTTAATCCAGTTTATCATTGTTGGACATTTGGGTTGGTTCCAAGTCTTTGCTATTGTGAATAGTGCCACAATAAACATATGTGTGTGTGAATAGTGCCACAATAAACATATGTGTGCATGTGTCTTTATAGCAGCATGATTTATCTACAACTATCTGATATTTGACAAACCTGAGAAAAACAAGCAATGGGGAAAGGATTCCGTATTTAATAAATGGTGCTGGGAAAACTGGCTAGCCATATGTAGAAAGCTGAAACTGGATCCCTTCCTTACACCTTATACAAAAATTAATTCAAGATGGATTAAAGACTTAAACGTTAGACCTAAAACCATAAAAACCCTAGAAGAAAACCTAAGCATTACCATTCAGGACATAGGCATGGGCAAGGACTTCATGTCTAAAACACCAAGAACAATGGCAACAAAAGCCAAAATTGACAAATGGGATCTAATTAAACTAAAGAGCTTCTGCACAGCAAAAGAAACTACCATCAGAGTGAACAGGCAACCTACAAAATGGGAGAAAATTTTCGCAACCTACTCATCTGACAAAGGGCTAATATCCAGAATCTACAATGAACTCAAACAAATTTACAAGAAAAAAAACAAACAACCCCATCAAAAAGTGGGTGAAGGACATGAACAGACACTTCTCAAAAGAAGACATTTATGCAGCCAAAAAACACATGAAAAAATGCTCACCATCACTGGCCGTCAGAGAAATGCAAATCTAAACTACAATGAGATACCATTTCACGCGAGTTAGAATGGCAATCATTAAAAAGTCAGGAAACAACAGGTGCTGGAGAGGATGTGGAGAAATAGGGACACTTTTACACTGTTGGTGGGACTGTAAACTAGTTCAACCCTTGTGGAAGTCAGTGTGGCGATTCCTCAGGGATCTAGAACTAGAAATACCATTTGACTCAGCCATCCCATTACTGTGTATATACCCAAAGGAAAATACTTTTTAAAAGTATCAAGAAGGCCTATGTGTGATTATTCTTCCTCTTTTGTTTTTTCACATTTGAAGGTAGAACTGAGATAGTGGAGAGGATCCTGAGGAAGTAATTCAAAATGATGATAAACTTTGATAAATTACATGACGTAGATTAGGGCTAAAGAACTAGGGCTATCTGGCTTTTTTGGTGTGACTATTTCAGTTATTTGAA
Source organism: Gorilla gorilla gorilla (assembly GCF_029281585.2). Taxonomy (NCBI): domain Eukaryota; kingdom Metazoa; phylum Chordata; class Mammalia; order Primates; family Hominidae; genus Gorilla; species Gorilla gorilla. The sequence continues at coordinate 50,780,967 of NC_073240.2, read as the reverse complement.
CAGTTGTTTAAATGGATGGACATGTTGGCCCTTTAGCCTCTATACTATTTATCTCACTCTTGTCCGTCAAGCCCAGCTCAATTTCTGCGTCATCTATGAAGTTCTTGACTATCTCAATTGCTACTCATCTCTGCCTCCTAGAAATCAGCAGGTTTTGATTAATAAGATTACTTTTAAGCAAACTAGCTTGAATTATACATCCAACATAGTCTTTCCTGAAGAAAGCTATTTTAGCAATGGGTATTCCTTGAGTTGGACTCATATTGTCCTACATCATTGTGAAATTCATTTACGGAAGGTTAAGATTGGATGCCTTCTTAGGTACCTGCTTTTTGGCTGTCTAAAATGAGTTATTTCATGGGTTTGCACAAAATTCCACACAGTGATGTTTGCTTTTTTACCTACCGCTTGTTTTCCCCAAGAGGATTGTCATCCACTTGGGGCAGCATTGCGTATCTTGGGTGACTAGGGTATGTATTTAATCGATATTTGTTGACTGAAGGAAAGTACCACTAAACATTTCCATAAAAGATAGAACTCTGATAGCTGATCTTAAGCTACAGTATAAGAGAATTAGGCTGAATTCAGTGAGAAAACTGGGATGGCAAGCCCTTAAAACAAGACGTAAGTGATGGCCATAGAATCTTAACTGCTGGCCATTTATGAATATCAGAGAGCCATCTGTCCAAAATATGTGTGGTCTCACCTATAAGAAGATGCCCAACTCACTGTGACTTGCTGAGCTTGCCTAGGTTGTCTATTTCAGACTTATGCGTTTCTTGGATTGATTCTCTAAGAAAATGAAAGCTGTATTCCCTTTCCCATTTAAATTTCAGCTACTGTGAAATTAGTCATGACCATTTTTTTGCAAGTAAAACTCCTATGTAGATAGTAGACTCTGGAGTGATGTTAGCCTCCTTTATTTGGCAACTGTGTTCCAATTCTGAATGTGTTTTGTAACTCATGCATGATGTCTGAGTAGGTTCAAATGAAACCATATTTGTTATGTCCTCTGTTCTTTCAAACTGCAAAACAGATCATTGTGTTGTTATAAAGATGTGCCATGGGTAGAATGCCAACTCTTAGGAGCCCAAGAAGCCCTGCCCACTTTCCTGAAACAGTGAGCGAAGTGTGAATGACATTCAAAGGAGAGTTTCTTGGATCTCTTGGGTTTGGCTTTGCATGTGCTACACCCACCTGATTGCTTTGGTAGGATGCTGTTGGGCTGTTCCATATAAAAATTCATGTCATGTCAATAATTTCACAGGGAAACGAACCTAAAAGTCCGCCACGCACTATCAGTTACTTCAGAACTTGGAGCAGATATCAGCAGACTTGCAAGGTTTGATGGTAAGTATTTTAAACAGATAAACAAACAAAAATCTCAAACCCAAAAAGCAATGCAACAAAGTAATGTGAGATCCAATTTATGTTTCTTTTTATTTGGTGGAAGGACATAAAATTCTCCAGGCATCAAAGCCTGTAATTTCTTCTCACGCTAAAAAGAGTAAAAATGTTTGCCAAGGAGAGAATGGCTTTATCAGTTTATCGTTCATTTCGTGCTTGTTTCCTTTTTAAATATCATTTACTTCAATCCCATAATACCCTTTACTTGCTTGATGTTGGCCTCCCTGAAGCCATATACAGACTTGCTGGGGAGAAATATTGGCCACCCTTGTATTTCTAGTTCTAGGTCTAACCACCCATCCATTTCCTGGCTCCATAACAAAGACTAACTAGGAGACCTCAAACTTCATGAAGATAGTCATCCTGCCTCAGGTATTTCTGTACCTTGAACGGCGCTTGGCATAATGTCTTGAAGATATTAGGTGTTCAAGAAGAATATTCTGATTTATTAATCAGTTGGTCATCTGTTGACTTTTATTTTAGACCATGGTTTTAGTATTTCCATCTTCATACCATTCAGCTGGTCCCCGGTCTTCAGTATAATCTCTCTTGCCTCTCCTTTTCTACCTATATCTTGTTCTATTCTGTTAAAGTTATTCTTAAGTAGTCACGGAACAACCTCTAGATGTTGTCCATTCTAAGGATATCTGCATGTATGATTAAGATACCACAGAGAAACACAATACTTCAAGAGTCAAAGGAAAGAGACACTGATTGTAGGATTTTAGGCACCATAATAGGCTGCAGAGAGAATCTCTGGAGTCTCCCTTTCACTCCTCAGTGGTCTCATGCTTTACCCACTTGACAGTCTGGCCCAGAATATTAGTATATCCATACAGATTGGCTTTATTTACTAATGGATTTTCATGAGTTTGAGACAATCTTTCAAAATGTGTTTTTGGGGGATCCACTTAGGGAAAACATGGACAAGGGTATTAGCATAATCACATGAGTTAAAGCACAGGCAAGTTTATATTGTAAAGTTTCTCCAGTGCAGAGCTTAGAGCTCCTATTGCCTGTGCTTTGCAATTGCTTGTAAACTCTGTCTGGATTCTGTTAATATTTTAATCTCTCTTAAATGAGTGCTTTTATAACAGATGTTTATAGAAAAAAAAATTCCTCCGAATTGAGATTTAAGTCAGAGAGTAGCCAGGAAACTGAATGGTCCAAGAAATATTTTGATTAGAATAAAACAAATTACACATTTTCTACTAAGTAATTTTTTCAATGAAATTTTACTGTTATGTGAATCCAAAAAAAGTAAATTGTGTTCATGAATCAAAATACTTGCTTAAAATACCTCATTGAATATTTACGGAGTCCCAAAAGGGCCATCTAAATATAATTTACTATTACTCATTTCTTTCCCGGCAGAATTTACCTTTATACCTCTATTGATCTACGAGGAGGTAGAAATTCATGATTTTTAGTGTTGCTAATCATCAAAAAGCAGAACATGATTGTTAACAATTATTTAGGTCCCATTCTTTCCTAGATGCTTGCTCAGATAGGCTACACTATGATGCAGTTATAAACAGCCCTGCAATCTTAGTGGCATAAACACAGTAAAGGCTTATTCTTGCTCATGTCACATTCTTAGTGGGTTGGGTGGCCTTCTCCATCATGGAGCCACAGTATCTGGACTAGTGGCATCTGAGATCACTGCATTGGGCTAAGGGTAAGATGAAAGAGACACAATGGTTTTTAAATTCTTCTTCCTCTTATAGTTCATTGGCTAACATTGTCACCTGGCCCTGACTTAACTGCAAGGGAGGCTAGGAAATAACAAGTATGAATACTTGTTGAGCATTAACTGTCTCTACCACACCCTTCAAGAATCGTGGCCATGTAAGTCGATGCCAGGATAATGCATAAGGAGCCAGGCTGGATTAGGTGGATTTCTTACATGGAACTTCAGAACTGGGGTTAAGCATCCCTCTCCTCAGCATGACTCCTTATACTCTCAATCCACCATACCCTGCTTGGCTTTTTCTTCTTCTTATAGCACTGTCTGGCATACTGGATAATTCATTTATTTTTAAAGTTAATTATTTATTGTCCATCTTTATCTGCTTCAGTGTAAGCTACACAAGGATCTTTGTTTTATTCACTGATGTACACCAAGCTTCTAGAACAACATCTAGTACATAGTAGGTACTCAGTAAATCCCTGCTGGATGAATAAATAAATAGTTACAAATCCCACTGGGGGGCCGAGAGGAAGACTAGTGTCAGGCCCCAAAAAGACATGGGAGGGCAAAGGAAAGTCCTAACGTAAAGAGACTGGGAAGAGAGTGTGAAACGATGGGGTGAGGAGGAAGCTTAAGCTTCCTGAAGTGGCCTTGTAGGACCAAGAAGGAGTGCTGGATCCTCTCCTCCTGGAAGGCAGGTGTCTGGGAGAGGGATCAGCTGGCATGGTAGTTTTAAAATGTCTTTACTTCAGATCCTTTCTGAAGTAAGAAAATGGAACACAGTAGCTCCAAATTTAAACCAATACAAGTGGTGTTGCTCAGGCTGAAAACACTTTCCTCTCCGATGAGGTAACAGGTCTTGAGAAGTTAAAGGACTTGCTTATATATAAAAATAGCCATTTAAAAATACTTCACAAAATTTACTTTTAAGGTATGTTAATAATTATTACTTACTAGATATGACTTGAATTTGCTTCATACAGAATGGGCAACTCACCAAATCCCCAATGAATAATTGTTTTCACAAATAAAGACAACACAGACCTCTCTTTTTTATGATTATATATACTTAAACTGTGGTCAGCTTTTCAGAAAACATGTAATGCCAGATTCATGAGGCTGGTACACTTCTGGGCTAAAATCCAGGTTTCTGTTAAGTTACTTTTTCATTTTAAAATCTTGGGCTGCATTTCAATCTACCTTAAAGTTCAAGGCAGCAGGGAGTTTTATGGGTTTATTCTAATAAGTAAAAATATAATTTCCTGTTTCTAAGAAAACGTCAGAAGAATGAATAGACGAATTAAGGGAAAATAAATTAGAAACAATATACAAATTAGATTCCCCCCAGTTAGCAGCCAAATTTAAAGACCAAGAGGATGATGCAAGGTGCGGCATGGAAGTCTTTGAAAGAGTTAGGACGGTTAATAAACCCTAAATCCTTCTCACGATTGCTCTTGCTTTCCTTGGCCTTCGATTATTTTCTCCATCACTTCTTTCCAAGCCCTAATTTACACATTTCAATTTTAATATCTCTGACACACACACACACTACTATCAGCACATGGTTTTCTAACTACTCCATTTCACCATTCTTCTCTTTCCTTTGTTTCCTTCCTGTATTCTTGCTTACTGTTCTCATCTCATCTTCCTCCTTCACTTTTTTTGTTAGCTGTTTTCTCCGCCTGCAATGTCACTTTTCTGTCATTCTTTATCTTTGTTTTTATCACTCTCTCCGTATTAGTTTAAGTCTGTTTATTAAGTACCTCCTAAGTACAAGATGCAAAACAAAGTATGTAGAATTATAAATGATCTCTCCATATATTACCAAGGTTCTTTTGATCCTTTGCTCCTCGTTCTTTTTCTACTCCCTTTTTTGTGTCTTCTTTATTCAACTTTGTCCTAATGAAATATCAATAGATTTCAGGTTTTCCTCCGGTGATTGGAAAAAGACTTTCATGACTCATGGGAATCAAAACTAGATATTGTATCCTTTAGTTTAAATTAAAATAGGATATCAACATTGTATATGTTTGGCAATGCCCTGGCTAGCTTTGGCAAGGTATAATCGATGAGAAGATATGGGAGGCACACTCTTTACCATGTTCTGTCTGTGCTAAGTATATGTTTTAATTTGTGACTTCTGGGCAAATCTGGGTATGGCATTATTTTTGCTTCTGGTTACTGTGTGTTTTCTCTTCTGAGACTTGCCAAAATACTTTCTCTAGCACCAAATTACAATTTTCTGTCCTTGAATCATAAAAGCACATCTTCCAAGTATCTAAAGACCTGAATTTCCCACTCCTATCCTGAGAAGTTCCCACTGGGGACTCCAGGTTTTGGACACATAGGGTCAGAACTGAGATGGGTTGAAATCTCAGGATGTCTCTGGTAAGTCTCTCTGCCTCCTCACTTTTGCATCTATATTCAAAGATAGTGTCTTTCTGGTGGACTTATTTCTTTCATCCATACATACAGTCACCCATTATTCATTCAGCAAGTGTATATTTAACACAAGGCCAAGGGATTTGTTAAGACTGGGATACAGTGGTTAATAAGTCAGGCTCAGGCCTTACTTTTATAGAGCTTATTTCCCAGGGGAGAAGACAGACTTGAACAAGGCCTCATCCCTAAAGAAGCCTTTGATAAGGTAAAGGTCCTAAAGTTCTCAGGCCCTAAACATGATGTTGATATGTGAGCAAGAACTCACTATGTACCAGGCACCATGCTGAGTAATTGCACACATTATCTTGTTAAACCCTTACAGCTCTTGAAGGAAGAGATTATTGTTAGCTCAATTTATGGATAAAGAGACCCAGGTAAATTGATTAACTTTCCCAGTGTCATATAGCTGTTAAGTGGAGAAGCCAGACTATGAACCCTGGACTTCTGGCAAAGCCTATTTTACAAAGGACACAAAAGGACACAAAACCCCAGGTTGTAAACCAAAGTAGAAAGACAGCATTGGAGGGTTAGGGAAAATTAGCACGAGAGCTTAGCTCTTGATTAAGGAAATAAATGAAATTTTAAAATATTCTAAACCCAAAGGTATGAAATTAATTACCAGAGATCAAGTCCATCCAGCACAAGGATGAGGTCATCATATTTTTAAAACGTAGCAATGTTCTCAGAGATTTTGAATGTCAGGATCCCTGACAAGAGTTTATAGAAGACTTGGCCAAATGTAGAGACCAGTGCACACAAGAGAGTTGGGTTTTGGCAGGTAAATCCATTTATTTGAAAAGTTCTCATGAAAATATTTTTGTACATTTCAAACATCAGAAAAAATGATTTATGGTCTCTTGAATTTTGTAAGAAAAGATACATAACTTGATCTAATATTATAGATCAAATATAATATAAAAAGAGATTGGGCCTTGATTTTCATGTTAAAGTCTTATGGGAATTGAAAAGCTTTTATAAACAAGTAACTGAAATACTTGTCAATTATTATTATGTAAACTGGACATTCTTATTCCTTTGGGAAAACCCCGGATGTAAATTGTCGAAATGTGTTTAAGAATCTTTTGCATATTGTTACTGACTGAACTGAGATCTGTTTTCTGCAACTCCTGACAAGTTTACATATTTTGTATGACTGTTAATGCTGAATTCTGAACCAAGGAAAGGTTGACTCTTTATTCAGGAATCCTTGTATATTTTGTGGTTCTTTCTAAAGAATAGCATGTGTGTAATTCAAACATGGAAAAATAAGCATCTCTTTTTGGTTAAAAAAAAAAATAGCTTGGTTAGCATCTTGTGAGTTTTTTTGCTTACCAGATAGCTTTCCTATTCACCTGGACAGGAGCACAACCCAACAGCACAGCTGACACATGAGGCATAGATTCCATGTAAAGGCGTGAAGAATAATTTCCCTCTTTATTGCTGGTGCCGACATGCCATTATGGTGGTAATGATGGATGGGTGAGCCTTGACAGTTGAAGAGTAAAGAAGCTTTAGAAAATAGGAAGGTGACATACTTCTTTCTAAGAAAATAAATATTTGTCACAATCATCAGGGCAAACACTAGTGGGCAATCTCTAAAACGCTAAAAAAACTCTTGGCTAGAGAAATTCTTGAACGGCAATATTGATGTTTTATTTGCTGGATGATTTGTCTTATGGAAGAGTCGCAGTACAGATAATCAAGAACTATTTCTATTAATAATGTATATGAAGAGATGAAGCCAGCTTCTCTGGAAAATCATAGACTATTGGGCACTGAGTTCCATTTTTGTGATAAACTACAGACTTTCACTTTGAGGTAAATACTTAGCTCGAGAAGTCTGTCAAGTTGGTAATTAACCAACGATCCAGCTGACTAAATCTAGAATGCTCAAGAAGGTCCAGAATGAGATCCTGTAGATTTTTTTCAGTATGGGTCTAGAGCATTTCTGTGTGATTGTCAAATGGATAAATTGCAATCTGCTTTCATGTCTTCTCTTCAGAGGGGCAAACAGATATGACCAGCTAGTTTGATTGTATTTACACTTCATTATTGACGTGATTTTCTTCCAGCTTTATTATTGCCCGTTAAAGATGACTTTGTGCTCCAAACATGTATTCAGTAAATGACTATGTGAGAAATGATGCGATTTTTTCCTTAACTGTTTCCTCATCGATTGTCAAACTGATCATTTACTGCCTCTTTCTCTTCTCTGATTCAACTAGCAAAAGGAAGAAGGGTCCTAAGAGAGCTTTCCCCTCATCCTTGTTATGCTTCATGGCTAGGCTCTCATTTTGGTTGCTTCTAATGCACTTTAATGCTCTCACCTTTTTTCAGTACTCTCAGATCTACTCACCTCCCTTTAGATTTAGGCCAAACTAAGCCCTGCTGGTTGTGCCTGGGCTATTTGATTTTCTAGTCCTTCATTACTATCATGGAAATATACCCACTTTTTCCATTTTTCTTAGATCTGCTCTAATATCCATCTCATCTCTTAACCTCTCTCGAAATCATCTGAAATTTTTTCTATCCATCTCTTCGACAAAGATCCTATTATGTAGATAGTATAATAGGTTATAGGAATACAGAGGTGAATACAGTGCTCTCTTCAAAGGAATCTGTTCATCCCTTTTCGAAAGTGGTACAGAAGAAATTGGGAAGTGTGTGTTTTATGCTAATAGAACTTAAAAAGGGGAAGCCGAGCACTTCTGATGATAAAAACAAATGTAGTTTGGCCTTGTTCCCACCATTTTGTTTTGACTGGGGCCTGTATTTAGAACTTACATCACCGAGACCACACTCTTTGAGAAAGGCTGAATTGGGGCTTAGCCTCCAAGAACCCAGGCAGTACCCCTTGGCCTTACTGCCTGTTCCTGTCTAGAACCACACCCTTGGTGTGAGGTCAGGGAGGGGCAAGCCAACATGTTTAAGGCTGTATTTGCCTCCATGTCAGTCTTTGCTTATGACAATAGAAATGATCAAATGAACCTGTTTTTTATATTCCTTTTGGCAGGGACTGCATATCATGTTGTTTTTGCCCAAAGCACATTTTTTTTTTTTTTTTTAAGTGGCTAGGTTTGAAGCCTGAGAAATTGAGTCTTGGGTCAAGAATCTGGAATAAACTTCAAGCGTTGCTGTCAACCTGTTATTTTATGTAGATTTTGCTGGTGATAGCCAATTCAAGATTTTACAATTCAGAGTGAAAATTATTGGTCAAGAAAAAAAGATACTGAATTCAGGGATTTAGAAAATGTCTCCTCATCTACAACATAGTTGTCCAAACAACTTGAGCCAGTTTAAATCAGTTTTAATTTACTTTTTACTATCAGTGATAGGCTATCACAGAGCTAACCAGAATTCAGCCCCTTCCCTTGGCAAGGTTGTTTGTCTTATCCAAATCCTCCTGCCAGCAGTCTCTATTTAGCAGTGGGAAATAGGGATGTCTGGGAAACTGCCAGTGAGTGCCTAAGTGGGGAGGCTTCAGGCAGTACTTTTGTTTTGTTGGGGAAAGACAGGTGGAGGTTGGAAAAGCAGCCCTGAGGCCATAAGTCCCTCATTCCTTTCACAGTTTTATTTGCTTTTGCTTTTTTAATGCAAGGTCTGTTAGTGAAATGGTTGGTCAGGAGTGACGTGGCCATGTGGCAACTGGTTGCTGTTACCTCTGTTTAGTAGTTTTAAAGGGAGCATCCTAGGGAGAAAGGGGACCCCCCCTAAGAAGCCTCTTTTGAGTTCAGAAGGCAGCTTGAAGAGTGGATGGAGTCAGTGTAATATAGAGGATCTCTAGGCTGACATGGTCCCCTTTCTCTTTAATCAACGCTAAAGATACAGTCCCCTTTTTATTTTCCAAATGCTATGTTTTATGTTCCAACTTGCCCTTTTGAATTCTGATTAAATGTAAATGTATTTTTGTTTGTTTGTTTTTGAGAGAGAGAACTTTGTAGGTACTAATCTCACCCCTGACTCTGGCTCAAACCCTGATTGGATCTACCCACAGCTTCCTTTTTCATATCTCCCCTCTCTTTTTTCCTTCCTCCCTCTGTCCCTCTCTCCCTCCATTCTGTTCTTTCACGTCTTTGTACTCATTATATATAAAAAATTTAACCTTACCTGTTTGCAGTGGATATGTATATTAATCTAATAGTTATGTTTTGTGACAGGGTCCGTGAAAGATTATTTGTGGTTTCTTTTTCTATCTAGAGAACCCTCATCCTGAATGTATATTTTCATATTGAAATAATGGAACGAATTGATTCGTTGATTTGGAGTGGGCATGCCCTTGGTTTGGAATTAAAGAAACTAGAAACATCTTCTAGCCAGTTAGGGGCAAGTTATATGGTGCCTTTGAGAGTCCCCAGAACTCTGAATCTAATCAAGATAAGAAGCATAGAACAGCTGAAAGGAATCACACGCATTCTCAGACACATGTGGCAAACAAGGCCCAGGTTTCTTTCTGGTGGAATACAGTAGGACCTCAGAAATCCTGATTGTGAGCTTAGAAAGATGGTTAACTTTTGTTGTGAGACTAGAAGTATGCTATTTTAAACTGTGTAAAAGTTCACATTTAGCTAAAAGAGATGGAATAAGAGAAACTTTTAGGACAGTCACTGCTTTATCTTTTCAAAAATTATTTGTTATAAACTGGAAGTAAAGATATGCTTTTTTTTCTTTTTTAAGGAAAAAATATCCCATGGCTGTTAAGGTTTCTGTTGTTATTTGTTTTTTCTATTTTTATTTGGACAGTACAGAAAACTGTGTTTCAAAATAGTTGATGGCTTTCCATTTTTCTACCTCCCAGCTTATTTTTTTCTAGCACAATTCTTTATATGTAACCCCAGGCTGTCTAAAGGAGAGGGAAACAGTGGTAAAACAGTGCTGTGGGCTTCTGAAGAGAATTTTGGGTGAGTCATAAAGAGGTTTGTTTTGTTTTTTTATTTTCCAGGGATTGTTGTCTGTGAGGTGCCTAACAACAAGTTAGATAAATTCATGGGAATCCTTTCTTGGAAAGACAGCAAGCACTCCCTCAACAATGAGAAGATAATCCTGAGAGGCTGCATCCTGAGAAATACCAGCTGGTGTTTTGGAATGGTTATTTTTGCAGGTACAGCATGTGACCCAAGGCCAGCTCTGTGGGAACCTTTCCTGCAACGTACACCAGCACAGTCTATGATTCTCTGTGTTCTGATGAGCGCAGTGCTTTCATTCCATGCAAAGTCGTGCTCTGGAGTTGACTTCAGATTGTAGGACGCCGGGAGAAAACACTATTGCTCTGAAAATAGTCCAGGTGGCCCTGCTGTATGAGGAACTACTGACATCTTATTCTTAAGGATGCTGGAGCTTTAACTAGACAGGGGGTGCTAGATACCTACTGCTTAATTTTTCTTTATTAACCCCATCTTAATCACCTTTGTCATTTTATGTATCAATCTGCCTTTAAAGTGGATAAGAGTATGAAAGAAAGCCCCCGGCTGTGCAGTTAATTTTGTAGTTTGCAAAGGTCAAGCAGACCATTTGGAAAAGGCTTCTTGATCCTGTAATCATTTCTGTTTATACTCCATAGCTTTTTCCACTGTTTGTAAATAGGAGAGTGGGTTCTGGAAAGACTGTGCATGATGGGGGTGGGTGGGGTGGGAGGAGGTGCCTCTTACTCTTCTTGCCCACCAAATTTCTTTTCTCTGCTTTATTTCTGTAGGCCCGAGGTGGCCCTCTCTTGCTAGGAAAGCTTACAGTAGCATCATTTCATAAAGCCACTCAAATTGTACTCATGGCTTCAATTGCCAGCCCTTGATTTTAAAAGTCCTGTTTATTGTGACACCAAATTAAGATGTGTTTTGGGCCTCTTGACTATGTGCAATCAAAATTGGAATGTTTTTCTTAACTGACCTTCCTCAACAACAACAAAGTGTTCATTAAAGTCTTAAAAGTGTTCCAAACCTAGAAACGTTCTCCCAATTCCTCTAAATACTGTCAGCTGTTGGTGTTAGCAGTGCTCTTGCTGCTTGGGGCATTGCCATTGTAAAGACTTGGGAAATCCCTAGAAATGAGCCAGTTTATGCGCTTTTACATTTTAGTTGGAAAAATAAACATATGTTCATATATTTCATTACACAGAGAAAAAGAGAGCTAGGCTTGTCCATGAACATTCCTTTATCTTCCTACTTAATGATGGGGAAATTTCATGGTCTTCTGATGGGAAATACCCTCCTGATTTGCTTCCTGTCATCATAGAGATGGAGGTGCTTCATCCTATGGATGGGATATAGTCCCAAACTTTGCATTTCTGTGATCTTGTTTGGAATGGCTAATTCAGGACTCTAGTTCAGCTACAACGTTTCATGCTAGGGCAGGTGTTGTGAACCGCTGAGAGGCCAAGTTCTTCTTTGTAAGATTTCTTTGTGGGAAAATGTTCTGAAAAACAAGGAAGTTGGTTGGTAAGTTGAATAGGTCTCCTTCCAAGGAAGTGTAACAGAAAGTTCACAGAATTTGGATTGGGCAGACCTGAGTTTGGATTTATTATTATTTTTTATTTATTGTTATTATTATTATTTTACCAGCTGTAGGACTGTAAGCTTTGGTTACTTAAACTTCGTAAGCTTTACTTTTTTTCTGCTGTAACATGGGGATAATTATGAGTACATTAGGGTCATTTTAAAGGCTCAGTGAGATAATGCATACGGAAAAGGATGCTTGACAAATGCTATTTTCCTTCCTTTTCTGCTTCTCCCTTCTTTCAAATTTAATTGAGAGCACCCAGCCTGCTCTCTAGGCTGAGAGTTGGAAAAACTTACTGCTCTCTGGACCTTGGCAGCAGGCAGCAGGGAGAGAGGAACACCCTCTTCTTTTGTGATTTGGCCACGGTGTTCACTTGCAGGAGACCTTATCAACTGGATGTTTGTAAAGCAGAGCATGCCTGCATTGACTTTAGTCTGGTCACAAATGTTAGTAGAAAGCTTAATTAGAATGCTGGCAAACAGAAGAATTAGTGGTTGGCTTCGTCCATGTCAGAGATGAACAAATGGATGTCACAAAACCTCTAAGTCTTAAGACATTTAGTTGGGGAACTAGTTCCAGGTGAACACCTAGGTCTAATGAAAAATATCTGCTGGGTGCGGTGGCTCATGCCTGTAATCCCAGCACTTTGGGAGGCTGAGGCGGGTGGATCACGAGGTCAGGAGATTGAGACCATCCTGGCTAACATGGTGAAACCCCGTCTCTACTAAAAATACAAAAAATTAGCCAGGCGTGTTGGCAGGCGCCTGTAGTCCCAGCTACTCGGGAGGCTGAGGTAGGAGAATGGCATGAACCTGGGAGGTGGAGCTTGTAGTGAGCCGCGATCGCACCACTGCACTCCAGCCTGGGTGACAGAGTGAGACTCCATCTCAAAAAAAAAAAAAAAAAAACCAAAATGAATTATTAAGTATTCTTTCTGTGTTATTACTCTAGTTATACCTACCACTAGGAATTGTGCAACGAATATAGATGACACAGATATGGTTTGCTTTACAAACCTATAATTTATGAAGGTCTAATATGTATTAACAGCTAGGCTACACCTCCCTGGTAATGCCTTCTTTATGCTCAAGAGAGGAGAAAATCTTGTTTCTGAGGGCAGGAATTATATTCATTTAAACAGTCTCTAGGAGTCTACCATCTTGAGTGCACACTGCATTTTTGTCCTAGATGTCTTCTGTTTGCTCTCCAGATTTCCTCTCACCTTTTTCTACCATTCTTTCTGCCCTAGGAGGCTTACTTGTGTGGTTTATACTAATAGGTTACCTTGTACTTCTGCTTCTGGTTGGGCTTTGTCTCGGGGATCCCTAGGAAGAGATCAAAAGGAAGAAGGAGATTACGATCAAGGTATTTACTCCTCCAGGCTGCATTCTTGTGTGGTAACTTCAGGCTGGCCAGATCTATCAACAGAAGGCCACTCTTACTCTAAGGGCTGCAAATTCCTGTCCCCTCTTTCCCTTAGGGTCCAGTAGCCATTCCTTCCCTTCATCCCTTCTGGCTCAGGTGGAGAAACAGCTTGCTTGCTACATGCCCTTGGTTAATGCACTAACCTTTTGTTTCCCCTATAATCCCACCTATGCTTTTTGTAAAGAGTTCTTTTATAGATAAAACTTCCTCCAATTCTCTTTGTTCAATGTGTCATCTATTTCCTTTTAGGATCCTGAATGAGACACAGTCTTAAGTATTGGTTGACTATTTCATATAGTTTTAGAAAATAGTAAAGACCAAGAACTTTAGAATTACTTATGTCGAGGTTCAAATTCTCGCTCTGACACTTACTGGATGAGAAATCTCAGGCAAGTTCAATTGTTTAAACTCAGTTTCATTATTAGTGAACTGAGGATAATAGTACCTAATTTGTTAGTTTGTTGTAAGCATTAGCTGAGATTATAGGTGAAATGTAGATGTTCAAAAAATTAATTTACTTAAAATACTTACAAATTATTTATTGAATGTCTACTATATGCTGGGCATTATGCTACTTACTCATTGGGGATTAAAAATGTGAACAAAAACAAATGCAGTACCTTCACTCATATGATTTTCAGTATGGTAGGAGAGAGAAAGAGGCATTAATCTCAAGCCAAAATCATATCAATGGCCAAGGCCCTGTGGCAGGAGTAAGGAAAGTGAGGTCAAAAAAGAAGGCCAGTATGGGGTATGGAGAGCACAGAGGATAGGGATGGATATGGGACTGGAGACGTGGATAGGGGCTAGACCATGCTGGTAGACCTTGTGGTCAGTATCCAGGAGTTTGGTCTTTATCCTAAGAGCTTAGGGACGCCATTGTAAGTTTTCAAACAGGTGGGGTATATATGTGTTAATTGTGAAAGGCTTAATCTTGCCAACACTGTTTGTAATGTTTGTAAATAGACAGCAGGTCCTGGGGTTGGGGAGGAGGAAAAATATTGGTTAGTTTTGGGGGCAGAGTGGATACAGGGAGACAAAGTTTCTAGGTTTTTACAGCTGAGAGGTGATGGTCCCTCAGATTAGGAAAGGAGAGGGAAGTAGATAAATTCAGAAGGCTTTTAGAAAGTTTATAAAGTTGAATTGACAAGCTTTGATGACCAGGCTTGAAGGTGAGGATGATAAAGGTATCAGCTATGACTGAGGTTTCTTCCAACCTTCGCAACTGGATGGATGGTGATGATACTTACTGAGATAAGAAGCTTGGAGGAAGATTGTAAGCCAGATTGGACAAGGGCAACTTGAGAGGCCTTAGAAGAATCCAGGTGGAAATATACAGGCAACAAAATACGTAGGTTTAAATATATAGATTTAAAGCTCAGAGGAACAGCATGAGCTGGGGATACACATCTTGTCTATATTATTAAAACTATTGGTCTCAAAGCTACGGTCTTAGGTGAGATTGCTCAGGGAAGGTAGATTGAGTAAGAAGATAAGGTGACCTATGCCTGAGTCTTAAGGATTCTCAGTCTTTAGTAGCTGGGTAAAGGGAAGGGAGAGTAAGTATCATGGAAGACAGGAAAGGAGCTACCAAAGAGGTAGGAAGGAAAGCAGGAGAATTTTATAACACAGAAGCTAAAGGAAGAGTATGTTTCAAAAGGATGGAATAGTCAACAGTGTCAAAGGTTGCTGAATAGTCAAGAAGTTATGGAGGATATTGATGATAACACCAGATCTGTTTTGGTGTTGTGATTGGCCCAGAGACTAGGTTGAGTAACGAGTGGGAGATAAGAAAACGGAGGCTGTTGAGTGTAGGAAATTCTTTCAGGATGTGCATATAAACATTTGTGGTTATATTTACATAAATGCTTAGTAATCCATAAAAAGGATTCCTTATTAGTCTGTGTGCATTTGTGTGCCTAATGGAATGTACATTTTCAGCACCTAACTGGTCTTTTCATATTTCAGTTTTTAGCAACCGCAAACTTTATGTGTGTGTGTGTGTGTGTGTGTGTGTGTGTGTTTTTAAGCCTACAGCACCAAATATCCCCAGGCAGTCTCCCATCTAAGTACTAACCAGGCCTGACCTGCTTAGCTTAGCTTCTGAGATCAGATGAGATCAAGTATGTTCAGGCTTGATCTCATGGCTGCAGACTATTTGGCCTTTGTGATCTTTACCATAAAAGAAATATTTCCCACCCTCAATGTTCATATGATTTTAATAAATGATTCTGAGAAAATGTAGGTGGTCTATACACAGCAGTAGCTAGGAATAGGACACTGCAGTACAATTTCCAACTTAAGACAATGAATTGTTATGAAACCTCAGTTATTGCTTCTGTTTTTCTTTTACATAAAGAAAAGTCTTTTAAGGATGTGCCTGTCCTTCCCTGACTTCTGGAGTGGTATATAATTTTGGGTGTGCCTCCCTTTTCTCCTTTCTTTAATTTCCCCCTTTCTCCTATATTAAATGGCTCTATGGATTGAAAATCATGAGGAGAATATGTGAAGAGGAAACACTGGAGAAATTAGCTTTAATTAAAACTTAATTGCTTCTATTTAGCATTTTCTCTGTCCACAAGGAATTTCTTTAACAATATTTTTCAATATTCTTATTTGTTTATCATCTAATAACCCACTTCTAAAGCAGTTGATTATATTCTTAGAATTCCTGGAACAAGGCACTTATCATGGGATAATGTAATTACCTGAAATAAATTTAACACAACATTTAAGACAGTTCTTGTCTTTACAAAAATTACATATTATATACATGCAGTATACAATACACAATAAAGGTTTAAATTACTTGCTGATGTATTTTGGGGGGCTATTCTAGTTTCTCCTTCAAAGGGACCTCAAATCTTTTTGGGAAACAGATCTAGAATTTGATTTATTTTTCCATTTTTTTACCTTAGTGTTCTGAATTGTGTTTGTTGCTGCATTATTTTTAATATTTCCAAATTATTCCTCACTTTTGTTGACTTTGTTATCTTTAACTATGTCAAACTAGAAGCATATTCATGTATAGACTTTGAAAAAATAGCTTTACTTAAACCTTTCAACTACAAGTTCTGACTGTATTTATCCTGGTCTAAGAAGATCACATCTCTTGCAGCTTCCAGGATTGTTGTTAACCTAATTGTTGAGAATCATAAACAACTTAATGGCCCTTGCTCTTAATACAAGTTAAATTATTGTGAAAAATAAATATTTTTTTCTTTCAGAGACATTTGATATGAGCATTAATAAGAATAAGAATACATAATCATATCATTTCAAAGTTATTTACTTTTTTTTGTTTTTGCAGGTCCTGACACTAAACTAATGCAGAACAGTGGTAAGACAAAGTTTAAAAGGACAAGCATTGATAGATTGATGAATACTCTAGTACTATGGGTAAGTTACAAAACTAGGCGATATCACTAGTCATTGTTATCTTAGCATATTTACTGTATCTTGCTGGGAATTCTTTAAGAAGCCTACATTCTCCTTGTGGAGTTTGTTTTTGGGGATTTTGCATTTGAGGCTCAGTTACACTGCCTTCTATTTTCTAGATTATGCTAATTTCTCAACCAGTGGTAGAATTTATCATGAGAGGTAGGTTAGTGTTTATGGAGGTATTCATGGTCTTACAAATTCCCCATATCCCAGGGATTTGTTTTTGGAAAACCAAACATAGTTTTTAAGGCAGTTTGGTGTTTTTGTTTTCTTACTTTTTTTCAGATCCTCTATACATAGCTTATGGTGGGCAGGGCTGGCTTCACGGGTGTGTGATCTGTGTAACCACACAGGGCCCCACACTGAGAGGGCCTTATGTTTGGTTTATTCAACTTCTGTTGCCATCTAGAAATTCTTAATACTTTTAGAACAGAAGGTCCCACGTTTTCATTTTGCACTGAACCCTGCAAATTATGTAGGTGGTTCTGGTTATAAATCCTTTGAGCCCCACCTCACAGTTCTCCTCCTTCACAGAGGCTTCAAACCTGCTTAGCTCATGATTATCTTTCTCTTATGAATTTTTTTTTTACTTCTTATTCTTTTGAAATGATCTTCTCTACTACTCGTTTACCAAAAACATTCAGATATTCCTTACATTCCATCCTTTTGTCAGTTAATCCTGTGCTACCTCATACTATTGATATACTATCTAGTCTTTGTATAATACTGCTTTGTCTGCTTATATAGGGGTAAAGTTCGAAGACAGCCAGTTTAAAATATAAAGACTGTGACTTCAAACCATGTTTTCCCATGTACCCTATCACAGGCTCACAATCATAAAGAATCTGAGCTCAATATGTATTTGCTTACCTGATATGTAACAATTGGACTCTGAATAGGGAATGAAGGTAATTAGCACTTGCTGTGCACAAAATATTGGCCAGGCTCTGTGTTTTACTTTCAGTATCACCTGCAGACCTGGGGTTTTCTCCAGCAATACCAGTCACCTTCATACAGAGCCTATGAGGCCAAGAAGACATGCCCGTAAGGGCCTGTCACCCCTCTGCCCCTCAGGAATTTCTCATTTAAATAGCCCTGACTCCACTTCAGGGCATGCAGGGTGTGTCTACCCACCACAGAGCAAACTGACCCAATCTTTCATACTAGAAAATAGGATGATCCACTGGGGAGTTATAAGCCAAATCAATTCTTAAATTATGGCATTTAATGTATTTTACATTAAATTTTAATGCTCTAAAGTCATTATGTTTAATTAATTTGTAGTCTCAGCCATTAAAGAAGATACTGTAATATAGGTACCAAAGTCATAGAATTTTGGGGGATTCACAGTCCTACTTTTCTCTCATACATGGTTTTCTAATATACTTTAAATCAGGCTTTTCCCAATCTTTTCTTCTTATACACCTATTCTTACATGCCCATATTATGGAATAAAGAAGAAAGAAGCTCTAGAATTTCTGAATATTCCTTCTTGGAAGAAAAAAGGAAATAAAGGAAAATCCATTTCTGTTCTGTAGCGCTACTCCTCCCTCAACATTGGCTGGTCTCAGCTCCCAACATAGTGTGACACTTAGCTGAACAAAGTCTCCACAACATCTTGTTCAATTCATGTCTTAACCATGTTCACTGAGTTCGTGGCCTTTCCTTTCCCAGGAAGGGTTTTAGACTCACTGTGGATTGACTTTGTTGTCTCTCTAGTTGTTATACCTACAAATATGTGTTTTTCTAATACTTCTACTAATAACCACGTAAGAGTCTGCTAGTGGTTTTCAAGTTGCTTCCCACATTTTTATCCTAAAAGTAAAGTGTATATGCCATGAAGTATTTTAATTATCCTTATATTTCTTGTTGATCTCAAGTAATGATTGTACAGCCAGATCTATAGCCAAGAGACTTGATTAGTATGAAATTGTTCTTTATCACTGATATTTTCTTTTGCATTTATGCCTTGGGTGGCCATATAATTTATCATCCAAACAGGACACCTTTGAAGGTGAAATGCAACATTATTACTATTACATCCACAATAGTTGTAAAGTGGGGCCATCCAGGGCAAATCAGTGCATATGGTCTCCTTTAATTAAGCCACCTAAATATATGTACTTACCACAAACTGAGGATGTGAAGTTGTTAACTATGTGAACATAGACAAGTTACGTAGTCTTTCTTGTGCTTCCATTTTACTTTGTTTTTAAACTGTAAAGTGGGGATAATGACTGTTCCCATCTTAGAGAGTCAATGGGCAAATTCAGTGAGAAAATGTATGTAAAATATTTAGCTGAGTTCCTGACATAATTCATATGATTAATGGTAAGAAGAGGTTTGCATACTTGCTTTTCAAATGACTATTTCTTGGAGTTAGATGTGTAATTAGATCATGTTGATATGACTAATTTTGAGTTCAAGTTAACCTTAACCAGACTTCTGTCTTATTTCAGATTTTTGGGTTTCTGATATGCTTGGGAATTATTCTTGCAATAGGAAATTCAATCTGGGAGAGTCAAACTGGGGACCAATTCAGAACTTTCCTCTTTTGGAATGAAGGAGAGAAGAGCTCTGTGTTCTCCGGATTCTTAACATTCTGGTCATATATTATTATTCTCAATACAGTTGTACCCATTTCCTTATATGTGAGGTAAGATGAGAGTTTATATTTTAATGAAATAATTTCATCAAAACCTTTGTTTCCAATATTGTTTGTTTTAAAGTTTCAGCAGTGCAATAGATGTCTTGCTCTTAACTGCTTATGATCTGCAACATCTGTTACAAATGGGACAGCTTAGCTGTTTAATCTGTTTAACTTTTATGTTTTCAAATTACAATAAATGCAGTTAATTTTCTTCTTGATTTGATTTGGTTTCTTAGAAATGTTTTTCTTTGTAAGACATGCACTACAATATAATCTCATGTAACCTGATCAATTAGAATTGGGTTAATTTTGAGTAAGAAAAGGAAGAACATTGGGGAGATCTATAGAGAGGGTGCCTCTTTGCCACTAGACTGGCTCTATAGATACATGGATTCAGGTCCTATTCTACCACTTACTAGCTCCATAACCTGGGCAAGTAGCTTCATCTTCTAGTGCCTCAGTTCCCTCATTTTAAAAATGAAGAAAATAATAGTTCTACCTCATACGATTGTATGAGGAGTGAATACATGTCTATAAAGCTCTAAGAATTCCTGACACATTATAAAAGCTTAATGAATATTAGCTTTTCCTATTATTAGTAACTATAAGTATGTACATAAAGGAGTTAAAATATAGTAGGTGGTGCTAGTCCATTGTAAGATAAGAAGTATGATTTATAACTTCTACTACAATTTGATCTGTCAGGATTAGATTCGGTCCCATGAATTAGAGCTAAGGTGGTCTCTCTTTTTGCCTCTCTGTCTGTCTACGCACACAAACAGAACACACACACACACACACACCTCTTTATTTATATACATGTGTATGCATATATGTATGTGTGTGTGTGTGTGTGTGTGTGTGTGTATTTGATAAAGCTTAGAAATTGGCCCTAGAATCTGTACCTGGGACATTTTTGATCCTAATCCTAACAAGGCTGAGCCAGACTGTCCCCAAAACATTGGAGCTAAGATGGGACTTGGTTGGTTGACAGTTCTCATCATCAGTACTTTAACAATACACAAAATCATCAGCTCTAAATCCCCACTTATTTTTATGAACCTCTTTTTATCTCTCTTCAAAAACCTAGCTATGATGAAGCAAGGGAAGTTTAACGCACAAAATCCACCCTTGTTTTGGATAGTGGTCAGGAAACTGAAATGCCAAGTTGTGGGAAATTCACTTGAAGTAGTGGCATGTGGCCACAATACCACAAATTGCTTTGGGCCCTCTGGAGCTGTGGTCAGAGAGGGCTCTATTTAAACTATATCCTACTGGCTCATCTTTGATTCTGAGGACCTCTCATGCTTGTATCCAATTATAAAGTCTGTAGTAAATCCTGCTCTTTGCCGGAAGAGCTACAGTCAGCTTTTATAGCATTCCTTTATGTCCTAAATGAATAATAAATGTGCATAGTGGCTTTCCATCTGCACATGTGCAGTTTCATATGTCCTCACTAAGGAAGTATATTATGTATACATTTTCTTTGAAGTACATTGGCATTTTCATTTAATGATTTGAAAGATTGATTTTTTTAAGAGACCAAAGGTAGATTCTCAGGTTGGCATTCCTTATACTTCTAAAGTGTGTCTGATTATGAAAGTAACATTAAAAAAATTAAAAGCTTTCTTTTGGACAACAACAATTTAAAAACTTATCCTATCAGTAAAAAGTTTTATATTCTGCCCTCTGTATCCGTGGGTTTTGTATCTATGGACTCTACCAACCATAGATGGAAAATATTTGGAAAAAAAAAGGATGGTTGTGTCTGTACTGAACATGTACAGAGTTTTTTCTTGTCATTATTCCCTAAACAATACAGTATAACAACTATTTACATAGCATTTACATTGTATTAGGTATTATAAGTAATCTAGAGATGACTTAAGGTATACAAAAAAGTTATGGATAGTCTATATGCAAATACTCTGCCATTTTATGTAAGGGATCCCCCACAGATTCAAGGGACAACTGTGATGTTCAAGAACAAATCTGTAAGACTATGGTATGAATCTATATGAAAAAGCAAAACTAAACTAAACTAAAATTCGTTACTAATTGAGGTACTTTAAAAAATGGAATTCCTAAAAAGATTTGACCTTCTTGAAGTTGTATTTAAGTTTATAAAATATCAGTTCTTTTCAAATAATTAAGAGTTTAACATAGACCTAATCAAAATCTCAAATAAATTTTGTAGAAAAATTAATACATTGATTCAAATGTTTACTTAGATGAATACATTGATTCTATCAGGAAAAATAAATGGGTGATTATAGTTAAGAATTTTTGAAGAGGAAGAGAATAAAGGTGATTTTGTTTCTTGTACGTATTGCCAGTTATTATAAAGCTACAATAATGAAAACAACAGATGTAGTAAGTGTCATATCAATGAATAAAATTGAAATCCATAAATCAGATGCTAGTGAGTAAAATGATTTTTTTGTGACACAGAAAGCATCCCAGCTTAATGGAGAAAGGATTGATTGTTCAACAAATGGTTATGTAAAATCTTCTTATTTGGAAAACTTGAAATTTGCTCCTCATATGTACATCAAACTTTCAATCAAAAATTTCAATTGGGATAAGGAATTAAATAAGGAAAATATCAATAAAAACAAAGAAAAATGTAGATGTCTGTATATATAATCTTGGCATAGAGAAGACATATCTAAACAAAACTACAAAAACAGAAAGTATAAACTTTTGATAAATTTGATCCTTTAGAAAGAGAAAACATATTGAAAAACTGGAAACAAAATGAAAAGACAATCAGCCAGCTGTGGTGGTGCATGCAGTCCCAGCTACTCTAGAGGCAGAGGTGGGAGGATCACTTGAGCTCAGGAATTTGAGGCCAACCTGGGCAACATAGCAAGACCCTGTCTCTAAAAAAAAAAAAAAAGGACAAGTGGCTGGGTGCAGTGGCTCACACCTATAATCCCAGGACTTTGGGAGGCCGAGGTGGGTGGATCACCTGAGGGCAGTAGTTCGAGTACTTGAGTAGTTCGAGTAGTAGTAGTGAAACCCCGTCTCTACTAAAAATACAAAAATTAGCTGGGCATGGTGGAGCATGCCTGTAATCCCAGATACTTGGGAGGCTGAGGCAGGAGAATTGCTTGAACCAGGGAGGCGGAAGTTGCAGTGAGCCGAGATTGCGCCGTTGCGCTCCAGCTTAGGCAACAAGAGCGGAACTCCGTCTCAAAAAAAAAAAAAAAAGACAAATGATAAATTGGATAAAATATTTGCATTGTTTTTTGACAGAATTAATAGACTTAATAACTATATAATTCTTACAAATCACTAATAAATACACTGATATCAGAATAGGAAAAATAAAATAGGCAGATACAGTTAGATAGTTCCAAGAAGAAATGTCACTGGCCAATAAAATTTGAAAAAAGTGTTAAACTCATTGATAAGAAATGCAGTGAACAGTGGTGACATACCTTTTGAATTTGCATGTGGTGAAAGATAATTCTTAATAATCTGATGGTAGAAACTTATGTTGCTATGACATTTTTGGAAATTAGTTTGGCATTATGTATGACATTGAGCATTGAGAGAGTTCATACACTTTGCCATAAAAATTCTGCTTCTGGAGCTGGAAGTCATAAATGATTACTAGAATGTAATCAGAATTATATTAATCATAATTATTGTAATAATTAATGTAATTATGTAATTAGAATGTGATGCAACACTCTTTTCATGGTAAATGGGAAGAGTGGTATGACAACACATCCTGTTTTCACTCAGTATTTGTTATGGTTTGGTTCTGCTTCATGAAAATACTATTTTCTATCTATTTTGGCAAAGTGAAGCCACGTCAAACAATGTATTGGAGAGAAAGTTCTCAATAGCACATTTCTTTAGATCAGACATAAGACAAACATCTTCAATAATCATCAGTTTCCCCTACCACAGAGTTCTCTAACTCCCAGGCCACAGACCTGAGCTCTGCCTCCTGTCAGATCAGTGGCAGCAGCATTAGATTCTCAAAGGAGTGCAAACCCTATTGTGAACTGCACAGCAGTTTATATATTGCAGTGTTATAATAGAAATAAAGTGCACATTAATCGTAATGTGCTTGAATCATCCTGAAACCATCCCCCTTCCCCTGATCTGTGGAAAAGCGTCCTCCACAAAACTGGTCCCCGGTGACCAAAAGGTTGGGGACCACTGCCGTATCTTATAGGAGGAGACACAAAATAATACGCTACACACAAAGTCTCCACCGGGCCTGTTTAATGTAGAAAACCAGGAAACATTCCCTAAAGCTTTATCCTAAGCTGACTTATTGTTTTATGGTGTTGTAGAAAATGACTTGGAAATGTTTATAAACAGACTCTGTTGAGAAGCTTCTGAAGATCCCTGGGACCTAGGGACAGAGCATCCACATTTTCCTCTAACCCCTGGAGACTTTGGCAGACTTCTTATTTTGGCAAAATATTGTATGTTCTGAAATTAATGGAGCATTTCTTTCTTTTTTTCCATTTTAATGGATGATAGTGTGGAAGTAATTCGTCTAGGACACAGTTATTTTATAAACTGGGACCGGAAGATGTATTATTCTCGAAAAGCAATACCTGCAGAGGCTCGAACGACCACGCTCAATGAGGAACTGGGGCAGATTGAGTATATTTTCTCCGACAAAACGGGTACCCTCACTCAAAACATCATGACCTTTAAAAGATGTTCCATTAATGGGAGAATCTATGGTAAGAGAAACAGTTCCTTTCTCTTAACGATGTTGTTAACAATTTCTTGAATAACTGACCCCATTAAAAAAAATTTAAAAATCCAAAACAATCGCTGGCTTTCTTATTAATATGGGCACCGTCAGCATCTACCATATAGATGCTGATATGCTTGGCAGATGATAAATTCTCACTAAATATGTATTGGATAAATGTTGAGTAATTTAGATGAAACTTTGGATTTATTGCCATTCATGGATAGAGAAGAGGGTTAGATATGATACTCTCTGAAGTTTGTTTCAGTGCTCTGTGTGATTCTTTATTATTATTATACTTTAAGTTTTGGGATACATGTGCAGAACGTGCAAGTTTGTTACATAGGTATACATGTACCATGGTGGTTTGCTGTACCCATCAACCCGTCATCTACATTAGGTATTTCTCCTAATGCCATCCCTCCCCTAGCCTCCCACGTCCCAACACTCCCCGGTGTGTGATGTTCCCCTTCCTGTGTTCATGTGTTCTCATTGTTCAGTTCCCACTTACGAGTGAGAATATGCGGTGTTTGGTTTTCTGTTCCTGTGTTAGTTTGCTGAGAATGATGGTTTCCAGCCTCACCCATGTCTCTGCAAAGGACATGAATTCATCCTTTTTTATGGCTGCAATAGTATTTCATGGTGTATATGTGCCATATTTTCTTTATCCAGTATATCACTGATGGGCATTTGGGTAGGTTCCAAGTCTTTACTATTGTGAATAGTGCTGCAATAAACATGTGTGTGCATGTGTCTTTACAGTAGAATGATTTGTAATCCTTTGGGTATATACCCAGTAATGGAATTGCTGGGTCAAATGGTATTTCTGGTTTAGATCCTTGAGGAATTGCCACACTGTCTTCCACAATGGTTGAACTAATTCACATTCCCACCAACAGTGTAAAAGTGTTCCTATTTCTTTACATCCTCTCCAGCATGTGTTTTTTTCCTGACTTTTTAATGATTGCCATTCTAACTGGCCTGAGATGATATCTCACTGTGGTTTTGATTTGCATTTCTCTAATGACCAGTGATGATGAGCTTTTTTTCATATGTTTGCTGGCCGCATAAATGTCTTCTTTTGAGAAGTGTCTGTTCATATCCTTTGCCCACTTTTTGATGGGGTTGTTTGTTTTTATCTTGTAAATTTGTTTAAGTTCCTTGTAGATTCTGGATATTAGTCCTTTGTCAGATGGATAGATTGAAAATATTTTCTCCCATTCTGCAGGTTGCCTGTTCACTCTGATGATAGTTTCTTTTGCTGTGCAGAAGCTCTTTGGTTTAATTAGGTCCCATTTGTCAATTTTGGCTTTTGTTGCCATTGCTTTTGGTGTTTTAGTCATGAAGTCTTTGCCCATGCCTATGTCCTGAATGGCATTGCCTAGGTTTTCTTCTAGGTTTTTATGGTTTTAGGTCTTATGTTTAAGTTTTTAATCCATCTTGAGTTAATTTTTGTATAAGGTGTAAGGAAGGGGTCCAGTTACAGTTTTCTGCATATGGCTAGCCAGTTTTCCCAATACCATTTATTAAATAGGGAATCCTTTCTCCATTGCTTGTTTTTGAAGGTTTGTCAAAGATCAGATGGGTTGTAGGTGTGTGGTGTTATTTCTGAGGCCTCTGTTCTGTTCAATTGGTCTATATATCTCTTTTGGTAGCAGTACATGCTGTTTTGGTTGCTGTAGCCTTGTAGTATAGTTTGAAGTCAGGTAGTGTAATGCCTCCAGCTTTGTTCTTTTTGCTTAGGATTGTCTTGGCTATATGGGCTCTTTTTTGGTTCCATATGAAATTTAAAGTAGTTTTTTCTAATTCTGTGAAGAAAGTCAATGGTAGCTTGATGGGGATAGCACTGAATCTATAAATTACTTTGGGCAGTATGGCCATTTTCACAATATTGATTCTTCCTATCCATGAGCATGGGATGTTTTCCCATTGTTTGTGTCCTCTCTCATGTTCTAGAACAGTGGTTTGTAGCTCTCCTTGAAAAGGTCCTTCACATTCCTTGTTCGCTGTATTTCTAGGTATTTTATTCCCTTTGTAGCTATTGTGAATGGGAGTTCACTCATCATTTGGCTCTCTGTTTGTCTATTATTGGTGTATAGGAATGCTTTTGATTTTTGCACACTGATTTTGTATCCTGAGACTTTGCTGAAGTTGCTTATCAGCTTAAGGGGATTTGGGGCTGAGACGATGGGGTTTTCTAAATATGCAATCATGTCATCTGCAAACAGAGACAATTTGATTTCCTCTCTTCCTATCTGAATACGCTTTATTTCGTTCTCTTGCCTGATTGCCCTGGTCAGAACTTCCAATACTATGTTGAACAGAAGTGGCGAGAGAGAGCATCCTTGTCGTGTGCTGGTTTTCAAAGGGAATGCTTCCAGCTTTTGCCCATTCAGTATGATATTGGCTGTGGGTTTGTCATAAATAGCTCTTATTATTTTGAGATACATTCCCTCAATACCTAGTTTATTGAGAGTTTTTAGCATGAAGGGGTGCTGAATTTTATCAAAGGCCTTTTCTGCATCTATTGAGATAATCATGTGGTTTTTATCATTGATTCTGTTTATGTGATGGATTATATTTATTGGTTTGCATATGTTGAACCACCTTACATCCCAGGGATGAAGCCAACTTGATCGTGGTGGATAAGCTTTTTGAAGTGCTGCTGGATTTGGTTTGCCAGTATTTTATTGAGGATTTTCGCATTGATGTTCATCAGGGATATTGGCCTGAAATTTTCTTTTTTTGTTGTGTCTCTTCCCAGTTTTGGTATCAGGATGAGGCTGGTCTGATAAAATGAGTTAGGGAGGAGTTTCTCCGTTTCTATTGTTTGGAATAGTTTCAGAAGGAATGGTACCAGCTCCTCTTTGTATTTCTGGTACATTTCAGCTGTGAATCTCTCTGGCCTTGGGCTTTTTTTGTTGGTAGGCTATTAATTACTGCCTCAATTTCAGAACTTGTTATTGGTCTATTCAGGCATTTGACTTCTTCCTGGTTTAGTCTTGGGAGGTTGATGTGTCCAGGAATGTATCCATTTCTTCTAGATTTTCTAGTTTATTTGCATAGAGGTGTTTATAGTATTATCTCATGGTAGTTTTATTTCTGTGGGATCAGTGGTGATATCCCCTTTATAATTTTTTATTGTGTCTATTTGATTCTTCTCTCTTTCCTTTATTATTCTGGCTAGTGGTCTGTCTATTTTTCAAAAAACCAGCTCCTGGACTCATTGATTTTTTGAAGGGTTTTTCGTGTCTCTATCTCCTTCCATTCTGTTCTCATGTTAGTTATTTCTTGTCTTCTGCTAGCTTTTGAATTTGTTTGCTCTTTCTTCTCTAGTTATTTTAATTGTGATGTTAGGATGTCAATTTTAGATCTTTCCATCTTTCTCCTGTAGGCATTTGTTGCTATAAATTTCCCTCTAAACACTGCTTTATCTGTGTCCCAGAGATTCTGGTACATCGTTTCTTTGTTCTCATTGGTTTCAAAGAACTTACTTATTTCTGCCTTTATTTCATTATTTACCTAGTAGTCATTCAGGAGCAAGTTGTTCAGTTTCCATATAGTTGTGTGGTTTTGAGTGAATTTCTTAACCCTGAGTTCTACTTTGATTGCACTGTGGTCTGAGAGACTGTTTGTTGTGATTTCCATTCTTTTGCATTTGCTGAGGAGTGTTTTACTTCCAATTATGTGGTCAGGTTTAGAATAAATGCAATGTGGTGCTGAGAAGAATGTATATTCTGTTGATTTGTGGTGGAGAGTTCTGTAGATGTCTATTAGGTCCGCTTGGTCCAGAGTAGGGTTCAAGTGCTGAATATCCTTGTTAATTTTCTGTCTCGTTGATCTGTCTAATATTGACAATGAGGTGTTAAAGTCTCCCACTATAATTGTGTGGGAGTCTAAGTCTGTTTGTATGTCTCTAAGAACTTGCTTTATGAATCTGGGTGCTCCTGTATTGGATGCATATATATTTAGGATAGTTAACTCTTCTTGTTGCATTGATCCCTTTACCATTATGTAATGCCCTTCTTTGTCTCTTTTGGTCTTTGTTGGTTTAAAGTCTGTTTTTTCAGAGACTAGGATTGCAACCCCTGCTTTTTCTTGCTTTCCATTTGTTTGGTAAATATTCCTCCATCCCTTTATTTTGAGCCTATGTGTGTCTTTGCACATGAGGTGGGTCTCCTGAATACAGCACACCAGTGGGTCTTGACTCTTTATGCAATTTGCCAGTGTGTCTTTTAATTGGGGCATTTAGCCCGTTTACATTTAAGGTTAATATTGTTATGTGTGAATTTGATCCTGTCATTATGATGCTAGCTGGTCATTTTGCCCATTAGTTGATGCAGTTTCTTCATAGTGTCGGTGGTCTTTACAATTTGGTATGTTTTTGCAGTGGCTGGTATGGGTTTTTCCTTTCCATATTTAGTGCTTCTTTCAGGAGCTCTTGTAAGGCAAGCCTGGTGATGACAAAAATCTCTCAACATTTCCTTGTCTGTAAAGGCGTTTATTTCTCCTTTGCTTATGAAGCTTAGTTTGGCTGGATATGAAATTCTGGGTTGAAAATTCTTTACTTTAAGACTGTTGAATATTGACCCTCACTGTCTTCTGGCTTGTAGAGTTTCTGCAGAGAGATCCACTGTTAGTCTGATGGGCTTCCCTTTGTGGGTAACCTGACCTTTTTCTCTGGCTGTGCTTAACATTTTTTCCTTCATTTCAACCTTGATGAATCTGATGAGTATGTGTCTTGGAGTTGCTCTTCTCAAGGAGTATCTTTGTGGTGTTCTCTGTATTTTCTGAATTTGAATGTTGGCCTGCCTCGCTAGGTTGGGGAAGTTCTCCTGGATAATATCCTGAAGGGTGTTTTCCAACTTGGTTCCATTCTCCCCATCACTTTCAGGTACACCAATGAAACGTAGGTTTGGTCTTTTCACATAGTCCCATATTTCTTGGAGGCTTTATTCGTTCCTTTTCGTTCTTTTTTCTCTAATCTTTTCTTCATGCTTTATTTCATTAAGTTGATCTTCAATCTCTCTAATATCCTTTCTTCCACTTGATCGATTCAGCTATTGATTCTTGTGTATGCTTCACGAAGTTCTTGTGCTGTGTTTTTCAGCTCCATCAGGTCACTTATGTTCTTCTCCCAACTGGTTATTCTAGCTAGCAATTTGTCTAACCTTTTTACAAAGTTCTTAGCTTCCTTGCATTGGGTTAGAACATGTTCCTTTAGCTGGGAGGAGTTTGTTTTTACCCACCTTCTGAAGCCTACTTCTGTCAGTTTGTCAAACTCATTCTCTGTCCAGTTTTGTTCCCTTGCTGGTGAGCAGTTGTGATCCTTTGCAGGAGAAGAGGCATTCTGGTTATTGGCATTTTCAGCTTTTTTGCACTGGTTTTTCCTCATCTTCATGGATTTATCTACCTTTGGTCTTTGTTGTTGGTGACCTTTGGATGGCGTTTTGTGTGGATGTCCTTTTTGTTGATGTTGATGCTATTCACTTCTGTTTGTTAGTTTTCCTTCTAACAGTCAGGCCCCTCAGCTGCAGGTCTGCTGGAGTTTGCTGGAGGTCTACTCCAGACCCTGTTTGCCTGAGTATCACCAGCGGAGGCTGCAGAACAGCAAAAATTGCTGCCTGTTCTTTCCTCTGGAAGCTTCGTCCCAGAGGGGCACTTGCCAGATTTCAGCCAGGACTCTCCTATATAAGGTGTCTGTCGACCTCCGCTGGGAGATGTCTCCCAGTCAGGATACACAGGGGTCAGGGACCCACTTGAGGAAGCAGTCTGTCCCTTAGCAGAGCTGGAGTGCTGTGCTGGGAGATCTGCTGCTCTCTTCAGAGCCGGCAGGCAGGAACATATAATTCTGCTGAAGCTGCGCGCACAGCCACCCCTTCCCCCAGGTGCTCTGTCCCAGGGAGATGGGAGTTTTATCTATAAGCCCCTGACTGGGGCCGCTGCCTTTCTTTCAGAGATGCCCTGCCCAGAGAGGAGGAATCTAGAAAGGCAGTCTGGCTACAGAGGCTTTGCTGAGCTGTGGTGGGCTCCGCCTGGTTTGAACATCCTGGCTTTGTTTACACTGTGAGGGGAAAACTGCCTACTCAAGCCTCCGTAATGGTGGATGCCCCTCCCACCACCAAGTTCGAGCGTCCCAAGTCAACTTCAGACTGCTGTGCTGGCAGTGAGAATTTCAAGCCAGTGAATCTTAGCTTGCTGGGCTCCATGGGGGTGGGATCTGCTGAGTTAGACCACTTGGCTCCCTGACTTCAGCCCCCTTTCCAGGGGTGTGAACGGTTCTGTCTCACTGGCATTCCAGGTGCCACTGGGGTATGAAAAAAAACTCCTGCAGCTAGCTTGGGGCCTGCCCAAATGGCTGCCCAGTTTTGTGCTTGAAACCCAGGGCCCTGGTGGTGTAGGCACCTGAGGGAATCTCCTGCTCTGCGGGTTGCGAAGACCATGGGAAAAGCATAGTATCTGGGCTGGAATGCACCGTTCTTCATGGCACAGTCCCTCAAGGCTTCCCTTTGCTAGGGGAGGGAGTTCCCTGACTCCTTGCACTTCCCTGGTGAGGTGACACCCCACCCTATTTCTGCTTGCCCTTCATGGGCTGCACCCACTGTCTAACCAGTCCCAATGAGATTAGCCAGTTACCTTAGTTGGAAATGCAGAATTGCCCCCCTTCTGTGTTGATCTCATTGGGAGCTACGGACCGGAGCTGTTCCTATTTGGCCATCTTGCCCAGGTCCCCCCAGCTGTGTGATTCTGTTTTGTAGTGCTGAATAGAACCATATCCTAGGAAGGGCAAGTTCTTGGTAGCCTGAGTTATGTCAGTAAGGGCAGCATTTTATACTTGATTCCTATCAGCTCTGGGGTTTATGTAAGTGCACATGGTTTTGGGAATCTACTATTCATTTACGGGGCTGCCTTGAATGGCCAGATAAGCTGTTTCATTAATACCCACTTCTTGTTTGCATGCTTTTATCAGAATACATGCTCTATATTTGGCTTTTCAAGCATTCTGTTTATATGTGACCCTTGTCACCCCAACGCTGGCCGTTTTGCAGATTGTTCCTTCTGCTGAGAGCACAGAGGCTCTGCGGAACTTTCTGTGGATTCCTCTGGTCTCCCAATGTCCCTTCATGGGATTCTGAGTGTCCACTTTCTCAATACGGAAATCTCAGGAAGTAAAGGAAATCCAAGAAAGAGGGGAAACTTTTCCTTTGTCCCCTGATGGGAAACTTCACACATTGCCAAGTATTTTAAAGCAAGATTTGACCCTGAACAAAACTAAGAAGAAGTTGATGTTTGCAATCTCCTACTTTTTGACCTCCTTTGGTTACCCACACCTCTATAACCCATGGTCATTATGGTTTCCTCAGCTGTCTTCCACTCCCAGCTTCCCCTCCTGCCTTCTCTGGCAGTAGACAAGATGATTTCCAACCTGGACTTCCACAAGCCCACAGTTGCATTGTTATATCAATGTATTAATCTTATATCAGTATCATAATGACTGGTAAATGACATAGAACCTTTCCTTAAAAAGTTCCCATTGGACATTATTTTCAGAGGCTTTCTAAAAATATTGCTTTAACCCAAAACATAGTTTAAATGGGAAACTTTTAATCAGAATATTGAAAATATTTTGAGTTTTGGGGACCTTTTGGATTTTTTTTGCCACATATTGATCTAATAATACAATCACTTCTAGGAAGCAATCTTAAAGGACTTATCAGACATGTGGACCAAGATTCATTTGTTGAAATGTTTATCACATTTTGTGATAAATGTCCTATTTTTGGAGAAGGCTCTTGACTTTCACAAGATTTTTGCAAATCTCCAAATTCACAAATCCCATGATAGCTTATAATTCCTCTCATGAAATGCAGGAAAGTAACTTAAAGGTTTAAGTAATCCCTTTAGACTCTTAATTTATATGCTGTTATAATTTATAATGCATTTATAACATCATTAAAATAAATTCTTACTAAAGCTCTCAATGTTTCAGAATCATTTTTCCTTGTTTTCATACAAGTTGGGGGTATTAATGTCACAGATGTAGGCCTTGGGAAAATTTAACATTTGACTTTAATTTATCTAAATCTTCTATTTCCTGGCTAAGAAATATCATCTTCTTAGGCAATTTTTCTTC
The DNA here is from genome assembly GCF_029281585.2 of Gorilla gorilla gorilla. Taxonomy (NCBI): domain Eukaryota; kingdom Metazoa; phylum Chordata; class Mammalia; order Primates; family Hominidae; genus Gorilla; species Gorilla gorilla. Next base: position 50,748,560 of record NC_073240.2, on the reverse strand, counting down.
ACTTTCATCAACAGCCCTGTAAATGGGCTTTTATTGTAGGGTGGAGGCAGACCATTTAACACAAAGACACAGTTTTTTTTTTCTTTTTCTCTTTTCCATCATTTTATTACAGTGACTGCATACAGGGTAACCACTAGAGCATAACACAGTGAATTTGAGATTTAAATTCCAGGTGCTAGGCCAGATTCACTCACTAGCTCAGGGACTCCTCCCACACAGCAGCCATACAGCATTCCAGATTCAGACCAGCACCCCAGAGAAACAACAAATAGAACTGCTTGTCAAGTGGTTGGTGCTCATAGCATTGTATAACAAAGAGAGAGAGAACTTAGATTTAAAAACCCACTATGCTTACTTTAGTTTTCATTTAGTCATGTCGTTTTGAACCATTCTTTGGTTCCCTTATCCATAAAACAGAAATGAAAATCTTCACTTTGCAAGTTTATTATAACGATCAGTGACAATTTAAGAGCCTGGCACAGGTTGATTCAAGTAACTTTTTCTTTTTTCAACTTTTAAGTTCAGGGGTACATGTTCAGGATGTGCAGGTTTGTTACATAGGTAAACGTGTGCCATGGTGGTTTCCTAGACAGATCATCCTATCACCTAGGTATTAAGCCCAGCATCCTTTAGCTATTCTTGATGCTCTCCCTTCCCACATCAACAGGCCCCAGTGTGTGCTGTATCCCGCATGTGTCCATGTGTTCTCATCATTTAGCTCCCACTTATAAGTGAGAACATGTAGTGTTTGGTGTCCTGTTCCTGTGTTAGTTTGCTGAGGATGATGGATTCCAGCTCTATCCATGTCCCGGCAAAGGACATGACCTCATTCCTTTTCATGGCTGCATAGTATTCCACAGTGTATATGTACCACATTTTCTTTACCCAGTCTATCAGTGATGGGCATTAGGCTAATTCCATGTCTTTTCTATTGTGATTAGTGTTGCAGTGAACATATGTGTGTGTATCTTTATAATAGAATGATTTATATTCCTTTGATATATACCCAGTAATTGGAATGCTGGATCAAATGTTATTTCTGCCTTTAGGTCCTTGAGGAATCACCACACTGTCTTCCACAATGGTTGAACTAATTTACAGTCCCACTGTAAGAGTTTCTTTCTCTCCACAACCTTGCCAGCACCTGTTATTTTTTGACCTTTTAGTAATAGCCATTCTGACTGGCGTGAGGTGGTTTCTCATTGTGGTTTTGATTTGCATTTCTCTACAATGATCAGTAATGTTAAGCTTTTTTTCATATTTTTGTTGTCCCCATTTATTCTTCTTTTGAGAAGTGTCTGTTCATGTCCTTTGCCCACATTTTAATGGCGGTTGTCGGGTTTTTTCTCTTGTAAATTTGTTTAAGTTCCTTGTAGATTCTGGATGTTAGACCTTTGTCAGATGGATAGATTGCAAAAATTTTCTCTCATTCTGTAGGTTATCTGTTCACTCTGATGGTAGTTTCTTTAAGTAACTCATTATTATTATAAGAAATTTAATCCTGGCAAATAGTATGAAACCTTCCAATGCCAAGTAAAAATTTAAAAAATTAATGACTCACAACAGGGAAAGGGAAAATAAATTATGCTACATCTATAATCATGGGCTACTATACAATCATTCAAAATAAGATTCACGACAATTTGATAGGAGAAATTCTCATACTTTACCTGGTTAAAAACTGTAAGAACAAGAAGATTATGAACAATATGGTGAATATATGTGTATATAAAAATACACAATAGAATCATTCTACAAATACTAGTTATTTCTGGATGAAGGGAAGTGATTTTTATTTTCTATTGTAAATGTCCCTTATTTTCTATTAGATCTATAATAAGTACATATTAGCTTTGTACTAAGAAAAAAGTTATTTTAAATTTCTGGCATATGGGTGGCTATGTTTTCTGACTGCAGAAAGTACTGGCATTGTTTAAGGCTTACATGCTAATTTGATCTTGATATTACACAGATGTATCTGGCCCAAACCAAGATAGGCAAAGTTCTGCATTGGGAAGAATTGGCCTGGCAAGGATATCATTTTGGATTTCTCAACAGTGGGAATGATGTGGAAGATAGAAATTTGCCTCTTGCAAATATCATAGATAATGTAATAACAGAATGATAACATTTACAGAAAAACATAATTGCTTCATTTTTTGTTTTAATGCCTACTGCACTTTAGTCCTATCTTGGGCAAACACGAATGTCTCACTGCATAATTACCATGTTTATGGTTACAATTTGAAAGCACTCCTAAAACCATTCCCCTGTTTAAATTCATAATGCCATTTAGTAATGGTGATGTAATAAATAATAAGTGTATTCCTTAAAACTAAATGTCTAATTCTAATTTCAGTTTCACTTACTTTTAATTCTCAATTTTTGTTTTGTCAGGTGAAGTACATGATGACCTGGATCAGAAGACAGAAATAACTCAGGTGTGGAAGTGATAAAATTTTATTCTTAGTTTTAATTTCAAATTATATGTACTTTTAAGAAAATGATAAACTTTTAGTGTCCTGATTTCCACTAAGACCAGATGAGATACTTAATGCATAACATTAAAAAATAGATTAATATGATTCAAAATTCCTTCTCATATTACTGAACCAACCACAGAGTTCCTTCTATTTTTTATTCTTGAGATATTTATGCAGATACAAGGAATTATATTTCCACACCTTTTACATAGTGAGAAAAATAATTACATAGTTGGTAGCATAATTTACATAATGTTCTTCAGCATTCTCAACTATATATCTTGGAGATCTTTCTAGATTAGTTTTAAAAAAGTACTTTCTCATTCTTTTTAATGGCTGAATGGTATTTTGTTCTATTGATGTTCCAAAATTTATATGAAGAGACTCTAATGGACATTTAGGATTTTCAATATTTTTCTAGTAAAGAAAATGCAGCAAAAAAAACTATGTACATATGTTATTTCACATGTTAGAGAATATAGAATCTGTTTCTAGAAATAGAATTGCTAAATCAAAAGGTATCTGCATTTGTAATTTGATAAATATTGCAAATTGCCTTCTTTAGAATTTATAACAATTTACCCTGACACAAACAAGTGTAAGAGTGTCTGATTTCCCCCACTGTCACCAACACAATGTTTTATCAAAGTTTATGATCTTTGATGAGATTATATGAAAAATGGGTACATCAATATTGGTTCTAATTTTAACTTCTCTTATTATAAGTAGGTTCAACATATTTTCATGTTTAAGAGCTTATGATATTTCTGTAAGTTTCTGGTTCATAATTTTTTTTTTTTTTTTTTTTGAGATGGAGTCTTGCTCTTTCGCCCAGGCTGGAGTGCAGTGGCATGATCTCGGCTCACTGCAAGCTCCGCCTCCCGGGTTCACGCCATTCTCCTGCCTCAGCCTCCCAAGTAGCTGGGACTACAGGCGCCCGCCACCACGCCTGGCTAATTTTTTGTATTTTTTAGTAGAGACCAGGTTTCACCACGTTAGCTAGGATGGTCTTGATCTCCTGACCTCGTGATCCACCCGCCTCAGCCTCCCAAAGTGCTGAGATAACAGGCGTGAGCCACTGCACCCGGCCTCTGGTTCATAATTTTTTTACCCATTTTCTTCTATTGGGTTGTCTATTACAAAAATTAACTTGTATATTTCTATATTAGGGAAAATAAGTATTTGTCTGTGAAGTGAGTTTTATGTATTCTTTTCCCAATTTGTCCTTTGTCCAATGATTATTTTTTCTGGTGTTTTTGCCATGAAAAATATTTTATTTTCATGTAATTGAGTTTATCACTTTTTCCTCCATCACTGAGGTTTATGCCTTAGATATAAAGCACACCATCATTATAGAGTTAATGTTTTACATTTAAATCTTAGATTCATTTGGATTTTATCCTGGTGTGGGATGTAAAATATAAGTCCAACTATATTTTTCTCTAGATGATTACTGACTTTACCCATGTATTTAAAAGCCTGTCCTCTTTTTCGCTGATTTGGGATATTACTTTTATAGCATGCCTAACTCTTGTGTACTAGGTCTATTACTGAATTTTTGATGTGTTTTCTTTCTGGCATATGTTAGCATCATACTGTTTTAATTATTGACAAAGGCTGGGCGTGGTGGCTCATGCCTGTAATCCCAGCACTTTGGGAGGCTGAGGCAGGAGGATCACATGAGGTCAAGAGTTCAAGGCCAGCCTGGCCAACATGGTGAAACCCCGTCTCTACTAAAAACATAAAAATTAGCCAAGCGTGGTGGTGGGTGCCTATAGTCCCAGCTACTTGGGAGCCTGAGGCAGGAGATTTGCTTGAACCTGGGAGGCAGAGGTTGCAGTGAGCTGAGATCTCACCACTGCACTCCAGACTGGGTGACAGAGACTCCGTCTCCAAAAACAAACAAACAAACAAACAAAAAAAACAAATTATTGACAAGGGCTCTAACATTTGGTAAGACTAGTTGTTTTTCAGTGCTCTTTTTCCCCCCTAGATTTCTCTTAACTGTTTTGCTTATTTAGCTTTCCTCATGATATTTTTGTTAGAATGATGTTAAATTTATTGATTATCTTAGGAAGTGTTAATATCCTTATGATATTGAATCTTCTTATCCAAGAACACAGTATGTATTTCAAGCTACTTAATTCATATTTTGTGCCTCTCAGAAGCATTTTCAGGTTTTCTGCATAAACACCTTGCTCATTAAAAAAAATTATTCCTAGGTATGCAATTAATTTTTGGGGTTATTGTTTCCACCTAGTGTCTTTCTCTCCATTATGCCTCTTAATATGAAAGCAGTAAATTTGATTGTTAATTTTGTATAACACAATCTTACTATATTTTCTTTTGTTTATAGTAACTTCTAGTCTTTTTTGTGGGGTTTCCAAGTATATAACCGTACTATCTGGAAATAGAGACAATTTTATCCCTGTCATTCTAACTTTTTTACTTTTAATTTATTTTTCTTATCTAATTGCATTGGTTAGTACTCTTAGAATAATACAAAGTAATATGGTCTTTTTTAAAAATATCTTTATTTCTGACATTAGTGCATATGCTTCTAGTATTATCCCACTAAACAGAATGAAAAATGTGGATTAGAATAGATATATTTTTGGAATATTCATCTATTCCATAAATATAAATTTATTTTCACACATAAAAATTTATTTTTCTAAAGTACAAGTTGGATACTGAATTTAGCAATAGCCCTTTGTCACCCATGAGGATAATAAAATGTTTTTTCTTCCATGGATATATTAATATGATGAATCATATTAACAGATTCAATTTCATCCATATTTTCCTGGAATAAATGCCACTTGTCATGTTAAACTGTTTTTTAATATGCTACTAGATTCTATTTACTAATGCTTTATTTAGATATGCGCATTGATCTTTGTAAGAGACATGGTTCTGCAGTGTTCTTTTTTGGGATAATATTTGTTTTGCTACCAATGTTATATTTGCTTTAGAAACATAAATAAGGGATCCTTCCTTCTTTTTGTATTCTGTGGCACAATTTATATAAAATCAAAATAATATATGCCTTAAAGTTTTCATAAAATTCCCCTATAAAATTATGTGGACCTGGTGCTATTTCAAGTGGTAGCTCTTAGATAATGTTCTTACAGTCTTGTCTACAGTAGTTATCTGTTTAGAATTTCTATCTCTTTTGGAGTGATTTGGAAAATTATATTTCCTTAGAATATTGTCAAATTCAATCAGATTTTCACATTTATTTGCAAGCTCTCATAAGTCTTTTAAATTCACATTTATTTTCACATTTATTTACAAAGACTCATAAGTTTTTAAATTCATATTTCTTTTCACATTTATTTGAAAAGACTCATAGGTCTTTTAATTTCCTCTTTATCTGTGGTTCTTTTTATTATTTCTTTTGTTTTTGTCCTTTCCTGTCTTAATTATGTTAGTAAATAGTTTAGTTGCCCCTTCTCCCATGAAAAAGTATAGCTGTTGGATTTACTTATTTTTTTCCTGCATTTTAATCAATAACTTCTGCTTCTTTATTAATGCCTTCTTCGTTCCTTACATTTTTTTGTTTTGCTTTTCCCTACTGCATACTTGGATGCTTTATTTATTTATTTTTATTCGTTCCTGTTTTTTAAGAATACAAATATTTAAGGTTAACAATTTCCCCCTGAACACTGCTTTAGTTTTATTACATATATTTTGGCATGTAGTTTATTAAAGTATTTTAATTTTATTTTTATATGATTATTTTATCTTTATTTTTCTAATATTAGTGAGTTCAAATTGAACCATTGAGTTTGAACCATAAGCTTTTAAGGAAGAATTTAAAATTTGCAGATGGTAAGGGTTTTTTTCTCCCTAATTTTATTGCACTTTTAATAAAAGAATGTATTTTTATTGTTTCTACCTTTTAGAATTTATTGAGGTTTTCTTTGTGGCTTAATAAGGTTAATTGTTATTAATGTTTCAGGACCCTTAAGAAGAAAGTACTTGTATTCTCTGTTCTTAAGGTGGGAATTAGCTATGTGTAATTTAGCTCTATCTTGTTAATTATATTTTTTTAGGTCTTCTATATAATTATTTATCTTTTATTTATGTTATCTGTTTGAGTTGAAGAAGCTAATTAAAGTGTTCTGATCATAGGTCATATATATTCCAAAGTCTGTTTTATTGAGTATTGATGCTAGTTTTTGGTTACATTGATGGTCATAATGGTTTAACTTTTATTATGAATTACACAATTTAACATTAAAAGTACTCTTTTTTGACTCATTCAATTCTTCTTGGCCTGATTTAAACGTCATTTGATATTAAGATCATTATTCTTGGGTATTTTTCATTTATATTTGCCCACCTTTTATTTTCAAAGTCTCTGAATTACTTTTACGTATATCTTTTGTGTAGAACACAGGGCTATAGTTTGCTTTTGCTTTAAGTTCCAATATTTTAATGAGTTTGGCCCATTTACATGGGGCTATATCTTGTCTTGGTTCTGTTACAATATTTTAGGTTATTACTTTTTGTCTTTATAATTCTTTTTTTTTTATTATACTTTAGGTTTTAGGGTACGTGTGCACATTGTGCAGGTTAGTTACATATGTATACATGTGCCATGCTGGTGCGCTGCACCCACTAACTCGTCATCTAGCATTAGGTATATCTCCCAATGCTATCCCTCCCCCCTCCCCCCACCCCACCACAGTCCCCAGAGTGTGATATTCCCCTTCATGTGTCCATGTGATCTCATTGTTGAATTCCCACCTATGAGTGAGAATATGCGGTGTTTGGTTTTTTGTTCTTGCGATAGTTTACTGAGAATGATGATTTCCAATTTCATCCATGTCCCTACAAAGGACATGAACTCATGATTTTTTATGGCTGCATAGTATTCCATGGTGTATATGTGCCACATTTTCTTGATCCAGTCTATCATTGTTGGACATTTGGGTTGGTTCCAAGTCTTTGCTATTGTGAATAATGCCGCAATAAACATACGTGTGCATGTGTCTTTATAGCAGCATGATTTATAGTCATTTGGGTATATACCCAGTAATGGGATGGCTGGGTCAAATGGTATTTCTAGTTCCAGATCCCTCAGGAATCGCCACACTGACTTCCACAATGGTTGAACTAGTTTACAGTCCCACCAACAGTGTAAAAGTGTTCCTATTTCTCCACATCCTCTCCAGCACCTGTTGTTTCCTGACTTTTTAATGATTGCCATTCTAACTGGTGTGAGATGGTATCTCATTGTGGTTTTGATTTGCATTTCTCTGATGGCCAGTGATGGTGAGCATTTTTTCATGTGTTTTTTGGCTGCATAAATGTCTTCTTTTGAGAAGTGTCTGTTCATGTCCTTCACCCACTTTTTGATGGGGTTCTTTGTTTTTTTCTTGTAAATTTGTTTGAGTTCATTGTAGATTCTGGATATTAGCCCTTTGTCAGATGAGTAGGTTGTGAAAATTTTCTCACATTCTGTAGGTTGCCTGTTCACTCCGATGGTAGTTTCTTTTGCTGTGCAGAAGCTCTTTAGTTTAATTAGATCCCATTTGTCAATTTTGTCTTTTGTTGCCATTTGCTTTTGGTGTTTTGGACATGAAGTCCTTGCCCATGCCTATGTCCTGAATGGTAATGCCTAGGTTTTCTTCTAGGGTTTTTATGGTTTTAGGTCTAACGTTTAAATCTTTAATCCATCTTGAATTGATTTTTGTATAAGGTGTAAGGAAGGGATCCAGTTTCAGCTTTCTACATATGGCTAGCCAGTTTTCCCAGCACCATTTATTAAATACGGAATCCTTTCCCCATTGCTTGTTTTTCTCAGGTTTGTCAAAGATCAGATAGTTGTAGATATGCGGCCTTATTTCTGAGGGCTCTGTTCTGTTCCATTGATCTATATCTCTGTTTTGGTGCCAGTACCATCCTGTTTTGGTTACTGTAGACTTGTAGTATAGTTTGAAGTCAGGTAGTGTGATGCCTCCAGCTTTGTTCTTTTGGCTTAGGATTGACTTGGCGATGCGGGCTCTTTTTTGGTTCCATATGAACTTTAAAGTAGTTTTTTCCAATTCTGTGAAGAAAGTCATTGGTAGCTTGATGGGGATGGCATTGAATCTGTAAATGACCTTGGGCAGTATGGCCATTTTCATGATATTGATTCTTCCTACCCATGAGCATGGAATGTTCTTCCATTTGTTTGTATCCTCTTTTATTTCCTTGAGCAGTGGTTTGTAGTTCTCCTTGAAGAGGTCCTTCACATCCCTTGTAAGTTGGATTCCTAGGTATTTTATTCTCTTTGAAGCAATTGTGAATGGGAGTTCACTCATGATTTGGCTCTCTGTTTGTCTGTTGTTGGTGTATAAGAATGCTTGTGATTTTTGTACACTGATTTTGTATCCTGAGACTTTGCTGAAGTTGCTTATCAGCTTAGGGAGATTTTGGGCTGAGACGATGGGCTTTTCTAGATATACAATCATGTCATCTGCAAACAGGGACAATTTGACTTCCTCTTTTCCTAATTGAATACCCTTTATTTCCTTCTGCCTAATTGCCCTGGCCAGAACTTCCAACACTATGTTGAATAGGAGTGGTGAGAGAGGGCATCCCTGTCTTGTGCCAGTTTTCAAAGGGAATGCTTCCAGTTTTTGCCCATTCAGTATGATATTGGCTGTGGGTTTGTCATAGATAGCTCTTATTATTTTGAAATACGTCCCATCAATACCTAATTTATTGAGAGTTTTTAGCATGAAGGGTTGTTGAATTTTGTCAAAGGCTTTTTCTGCATCTATTGAGATAATCATGTGGTTTTTGTCTTTGGCTCTGTTTATATGCTGGATTACATTTATTGATTTGTGTATATTGAACCAGCCTTGCATCCCAGGGATGAAGCCCACTTGATCATGGTGGATAAGCTTTTTGATGTGTTGCGGGATTCGTTTTGCCAGTATTTAATTGAGGATTTTTGCATCAATGTTCATCAAGGATGTTGGTCTAAAATTCTCTTTTTTTGTTGTGTCTCTGCCCAGCTTTGGTATCAGAATGATGCTGGCCTCATAAAATGAGTTAGGGAGGATTCCCTCTTTTTCTATTGATTGGAATAGTTTCAGAAGGAATGGTACCAGTTCCTCCTTGTACCTGTGGTAGAATTCGGCTGTGAATCCATCTGGTCCTGGACTCTTTTTGGTTGGTAAGCTATTGATTATTGCCACAATTTCAAATACTGTTATTGGTCTATTCAGAGATTCAACTTCTTTCTGATTTAGTCTTGGGAGAGTGTATGTGTTGAGGAATTTATCCATTTCTTCTAGATTTTCTAGTTTATTTGCGTAGAGGTGTTTGTAGTATTCTCTGATGGCAGTTTGTATTTCTGTGGGATCGGTGGTGATATCCCCTTTATCATTTTTTATTGTGTCTATTTGATTCTTCTCTCTTTTTTTCTTTATTAGTCTTGCTAGCGGTCTATCCATTTTGTTGATCCTTTCAAAAAACCAGCTCCTGGATTCATTGATTTTTTGAAGGGTTTTTTGTGTCTCTATTTCCTTGAGTTCTGCTCTGATTTTAGTTATTTCTTGCCTTCTGCTAGCTTTTGAATGTGTTTGCTCTTGCTTTTCTAGTTCTTTTAATTGTGATGTTAGGGTGTCAATTTTGGATCTTTTCTGCTTTCTCTTGTGGGCATTTAGTGCTATAAATTTCCCTCTACACACTGCTTTTAATGTGTCCCAGAGATTGTGGTATGTTGTGTCTTTGTTCTCGTTGGTTTCAAAGAACATCTTTATTTCTGCCTTCATTTCGTTATGTACCCAGTAGTCATTCAGGAGCAGGTTGTTCAGTTTCCATGTAGTTGAGCGGCTTTGAGTGAGAATCTTAATCCCGAGTTCTAGTTTGATTGCACTGTGGTCTGAGAGATAGTTTGTTATAATTTCTGTTCTTTCACATTTGCTGAGGAGAGCTTTACTTCCAACTATGTGGTCAATTTTGGAATAGGTGTGGTGTGGTGCTGAAAAAAATGTATATTCTGTTGATTTGGGGTGGAGAGTTCTGTAGATGTCTATTAGGTCCGCTTGGTGCAGAGCTGAGTTCAATTCCTGGGTATCCTTGTTGACTTTCTGTCTCGTTGATCTGTCTAATGTTGACAGTGGGGTGTTAAAGTCTCCCATTATTAATGTGTGGGAGTCTGAGTCTCTTTGTAGGTCACTCAGGACTTGCTTTATGAATCTGGGTGCTCCTGTATTGGGTGCATATATATTTAGGATAGTTAGCTCTTCTTGTTGAATTGATCCCTTTACCATTATGTAATGGCCTTCTTTGTCTCTTTTCATCTTTGTTGGTTTAAAGTCTGTTTTATCAGAGACTAGGATTGCAACCCCTGCCTTTTTTTGTTTTCCATTTGCTTGGTAGATCTTCCTCCATCCTTTTATTTTGAGCCTATGTGTGTCTCTGCACGTGAGATGGGTTTCCTGAATACAGCACACTGATGGGTCTTGACTCTATCAAATTTGCCAGTCTGTGTCTTTTAATTGGAGCATTTAGTCCATTTACATTTAAAGTTAATATTGTTATGTGTGAATTTGATCCTGTCATTATGATGTTAGCTGGTGGTTTTGCTCGTTAGTTGATGCAGTTTCTTCCTAGTCTCGATGGTGTGTACATTTTGGCATGATTTTGCAGTGGCTGGTACCGGTTGTTCCTTTCCATGTTTAGCGCTTCCTTCAGGAGCTCTTTTAGGGCAGGCCTGGTGGTGACAAAATCTCTCAGCATTTGCTTGTCTGTGAAGTATTTTATTTCTCCTTCACTTATGAAGCTTAGTTTGGCTGGATATGAAATTCTAGGTTGAAAATTCTTTTCTTTAAGAATGTTGAATATTGGCCCCCACTCTCTTCTGGCTTATAGGGTTTCTGCCGAGAGATCTGCTGTTAGTCTGATGGGCTTCCCTTTGAGGGTAACCCGACCTTTCTCTCTGGCTGCCCTTAACATTTTTTCCTTCATTTCAACTTTGGTGAATCTGACAATTATGTGTCTTGGAGTTGCTCTTCTCGAGGAGTATCTTTGTGGCGTTCTCTGTATTTCCTGAATCTGAACGTTGGCCTGCCTTGCTAGATTGGGGAAGTTCTCCTGGATAATATCCTGCAGAGTGTGTTCCAACTTGGTTCCATTCTTCCCATCACTTTCAGGTACACCAATCAGACGTAGATTTGGTCTTTTCACATAGTCCCATATTTCTTGGAGGCTTTGCTCATTTCTTTTTATTCTTTTTTCTCTACACTTCCCTTCTCGCTTCATTTCATTCATTTCATCTTCCATTGCTGATACCCTTTCTTCCAGTTGATCGCATCGGCTCCTGAGGCTTCTGCATTCTTCACGTAGTTCTCGAGCCTTGGTTTTCAGTTCCATCAGCTCCTTTAAGCACTTCTCTGTATTGGTTATTCTAGTTATACATTCTTCGAAATTTTTTTGAACGTTTTCAACTTCTTTGCCTTTGGTTTGAATGTCCTCCCGTAGCTCAGAGTAATTTGATCGTCTGAAGCCTTCTTCTCTCAGTTCCTCAAAGTCATTCTCCATCCAGCTTTGTTCCGTTGCTGGTGAGGAACTGCGTTCCTTTGGAGGAGGAGAGACGCTCTGCGTTTTAGAGTTTCCAGTTTTTCTGTTCTGTTTTTTCCCCATCTTTGTGGTTTTATCTACTTTTGGTCTTTGATGATGGTGATGTACAGATGGGTTTTTGGTGTGGATGTCCTTTCTGTTTGTTAGTTTTCCTTCTAACAGACAGGACCCTCAGCTGCAGGTCTGTTGGAATACCCTGCCGTGTGAGGTGTCAGTGTGCCCCTGCTGGGGGGTGCCTCCCAGTTAGGCTGCTCGGGGGTCAAGGGTCAGGGACCCACTTGAGGAGGCAGTCTGCCCGTTCTCAGATCTCCAGCTGCGTGCTGGGAGAACCACTGCTCTCTTCAAAGCTGTCAGACAGGGACACTTAAGTCTGCAGAGGTTACTGCTGTCTTTTTGTTTGTCTGTCCCCTGCCCCCAGAGGTGGAGCCTACAGAGGCAGGCAGGCCTCCTTGAGCTGTGGTGGGCTCCACCCAGTTCGAGCTTCCTGGCTGCTTTGTTTACCTAAGCTAGCCTGGGCAATGGCGGGCGCCCCTCCCCCAGCCTCGCTGCCGCCTTGCAGTTTGATCTCAGACTGCTGTGCTAGCAATCAGCGAGATTCCGTGGGCGTAGGACCCTCCGAGCCAGGTGTGGGGTATAATCTCGTGGTGTGCCGTTTTTTCAGTCGGTCGGGAAAGTGCAATATTCGGGTGGGAGTGACCCGATTTTCCAGGTGCGTCTGTCACCCCTTTCTTTGACTCAGAAAGGGAACTCCCTGACCCCTTGCGCTTCCCAAGTGAGGCAATGGCTCACCCTGCTTTGGCTCGCGCACGGTGCGTGCACCCACTGGCCTGTGCCCACTGTCTGGCACTCCCTAGTGAGATGAACCGGGTACCTCAGATGGAAATGCAGAAATCACCCGTCTTCTGCGTCGCTCATGCTGGGAGCTATAGACCGGAGCTGTTCCTATTCAGCCATCTTGGCTCCTCCACCTATAATTCTTAATAATTATCTCCTTATATGATCTCTTTCTTTTACTCTGCATGTGTGTGTTTGTGTGCGTTTCTTGTAATATTTAAGGAAGTATTTTATTGTTTCTGTACTGTATACTCTCAAGTGTTTACATAATACTTTAAATTTTTTCTTAAGGCAGCATTGATCAATTTCCTAATATGAACAATGATGAGAGTATTATTTCTCTTTCGTTTCCTCATATTTTCCTAATATTTTTCTTAATAGTACTCTTAATCTGAAATGTATATAAATTTCAATGAGTCGATTTGCAGCTTTAAAAGATATTTTTTGGTTTTCAAATACCAAAATGAGGAAATCAACATGTTCTCCCAATTTTTTTTTGCAATCTTTCCACATAGTCAAGTGTGTAATATTTGCATTTTGTTTTGTCATCCTAATCTATTGGTTTTAGACCTATTCCTTCAGCTAAAGATATTTTTTGTCCACCACTAGCTAGTCCCTTTCTCATTTATTTTTTTCAGTTATTTTTCTATTTGGCTGAAGTTCACCCTCTAATTTCAAGAATACTTCATAAGAAATATCTATTCAGGCCAAGTGTGGTGACTCACACCTATAGTCACAGCGCTTTGAGAGGTGAGATGGGAGGATTGTTTGAGGCTAGGAGTTTGAGACCAGCCTGGGCAACATAGTGAGACCCTGTGTCTACAAACAACAAAAAAAACCAGTTAGCTAGGCATGCTGGGGCACACCTGTAGTCCTAGACACTTGGGAGGCTGAGATAGGAGGATCACTTGAGTCCATCAGTTCCAGGCTGCAATGAGCCGTGATCTCGCCACTGCATTCCAGCCTGGGTGACAGAGTGATACTCTGTCTCAAGAAAAATCTGTTGAGAACTATTTGTTAACTTTATATTTGAATGACATTTTGTCTATAAACTCTTTGGGCCAGTTTCTTCTCTGGATTGCTTTAGGGAAGTCCAAGGCCAGTGTGTATTTTAGAACTTACTAGTCATATAATAATATATACACTTATTTCAAATATTTTAAAATATAAAAACTTATAATGCAATTGTGTTCAAAATTTATTACACGAACAAAACAGTCTGTGATTAAATAAGTTTCTATGATTCTGTGACCAACGTAAGTAACTGAGTGTCTTGTGTGTAGGTCATCTCATATACTTGGATAAAGTGTAAAATAATATTATTCTACAATCTCTAAGACAAAGCATCTGTCAAACTTATTTCCCATTAAATGTTTTTGAAAAGACATTATTACAGGGATAATACTTGAGTTATAAACTTTTAAAAGTATATATTGTACATTCCAGAAGTCAGTAATCCCTTAATAGGGATCATATTTACTATTGAATCTTTTCCCACTATTTTTTTCTGTTCTTTATTGAATTCCATTTTATTCATTTTGTTTCTATTTTTTACTCTTAACAACTTTTTTAGTGTTGAGTATGGTAGTGTTAACTGTAAGCTCATAGCAAATCTGTAGAATTTTTTTTAATGTTGCATGACTGAAACTCTATACTAATTTCACAGCAAATCACCATATTCTTATTTCCCCAGTCTCTAGCAAGAACCATTTTATTTCATGTTTCGATGAGTTTGACTACTTTAGCGATCTCATAAAAGTGGAATAATTCTGTATTTGTCATTCTGTGACCAGCGCTTTTCATTTATAATAATGCCAAGAGTCATCCATATTGTAGCATGACAGGATTTCCTCCTTTTTTATGGCTGAATAATATTCCATTGTACGTATCTATCACATTTCCCTTATCTGTTTGTCTATTCATGGACATTTAGGTTGCTTCCACCTCTTGGCTATTGTGATAATGCTGCAATGAACATGGGAATGCAAATATCTTTTCAAGATCCTGATTTCCATTCTTTTGGACATATAAGAGATTGCGGGATAGTATGGTAGTTTTATTTTTAATTTTTTGAGGAACTTTCATACTGTTTTCTATAGTGACTACACCATTTTACATTTCTATGAACAGTGCACCAGGATTCCAATCTTTCTACATCCTCAGCAATACTTGGGATTTTCTGTTTTGTTTGTGTGTTTTTTGTTTGTTTGTTTTCTTTCTCCCAATTTGTTTTAGAATCGGGGTACATGTGCAGGTTTGTTACAAAGGCATATTGCAGAATGCTGAGGTTTGGGATACAGTTGAACCCATCACTCAGGTAGTGAGCACAGTACCCAAGAGGTAGTTTTTCAGCTCCTGTTCTCCTCTCTCTATGCTACCTCTAGTAATTCCCACTGGCTATTGTTCCCATCTTTGTGTCCATGTGTGCCCAGTGTTTAGCTTCCACTTATAAGTGAGAACATGTGGTATTTGGTTTTCTGTTTCTGCATTAGTTTGCTTAAGATAATGGCCTCCAGCTGCATCTGTGTAGCTGCAAAGAATATAATTTTGTTCATTTTTTAATGGCTGCATAGTACTGCATAGTGTATATTTACCACATTTTCTTAATCCTATCCACCGCTGATGGGCATCTGGGTTTATTCTATGTTTTTTGCTGTTATGAATAGCAATGTGATAGGCATATGGGTGTAGGTGTCCTTTCGGTAGAATGATTTATTTTCTTTTGGGAATTACCCAGTAATAGGGTTGCTGAGTCAAATGGTAGTTCAACTGTTAGTTTTCTGAGAAATCTCCAAATGGCTCTCCACAGTGGCTGGACTCATTTCATTTGCACCAAGAGTGTGTAAGTGTCCCCTTTTCTCCACAGCCTCACCAACGGCTGTTGTTTTTTGATTTTTTAACAAAAATTTTTCTGACTGGTGTGAGATGGTATCTCGTTGTGATTTTGATTTGCATTTCTCTGATGATTAATGATCATGAGCATTTTTTCATGTTTGCCGCTTGTATGTCTTTTGAGAAGTGTCTGTTCATGTCCTTTGCTGACTTTTTAGTAGGAATATTCATTTTTTGCTTGATGATTTAAGTTCCTTATCAATTCTCGATATTAAGTCTTTGTTGAATGCATAGTTTGTGAGTATTTTCTCCCAATCTGTGGGTTGTCTGTTTACTCTCTTGATGGTTCTCTTGCTGTGCAGAAGCTCTTTAGTTTAATTAGGTCCTACTTATCAATTGTTTTGTTGCTGTATTAGTCAGGGTTCTCTAGAGGGACAGAACTAATAGGATATATGTATACACGAAGGGGAGTTTATTAAGGAGAATTGACTCACACAGTCACAAGATGAAGTCCCACAATAGGCCATCTGCAAGCTGAGGAGCAAGAAAGCCAGTCTGAGACCCAAACCCTCAAAAGTAGGGAAGCCAGGGCAGGGCCAAAATGGCTGACTAGTAGCAGTGACATTCAGAGGCTCCCATAAAAAAAGCCATAATAAGCATGTGAATCCTTCACCAGCAACCAAGGTATCCAGGTTCTCTCTTCAAAATTGACTAGAAGGCTGGCATGACCCATGGAGAGAAGGAAGAGCAGTGTGGTGGGCGGCCTACCTGAGAGACATACAGAGAAGGGGAACCCCCTGCCTCCAGCCAAGGGAGGCAGTGAGTGAGCACGCTACCCAGCCGGGGAAACTGTGCTTTTTCCACAGAACTGTGCAACCCACTGATCAGAAGATCCCACTTGCAAACCCACCAAGGTCTAGCATCCCAACTCCGGAATGTGCACATTCTCAGCTGGAATCTGCTTAAGCCCTGCTGAACTCCCCAAGGGAGGGGTGACCACCACTGGCTGCTGCAGCCTGCTGTCTAAGCCTTTTGAGCTCCTTGAGGAAGAAGCAGCAATCAGCAATGGGACTCACAACTGCCTAACATGCTAAGCTTCCTGGGTGGGGGAAGGGCAGCACCAATTTCTATAGCTCCAGGATGCACTTTTCCCCTGCTGGAGCCAGGGAGGCTGAACAGCTTGGTCCCAAGACTTGTCCCCACAGCTCAACACACTGGCTGTGGTAGTCTGCGGCCAGAGGGCCTCTTCAGGTCTAACCCTGACCCATCCTTCTCAGTGAGCTGGGCTTCCCTGTAGGATCTCCAGTAACTCCAGCCAGAGACTTAGGGATAGAATTTGGCTTTCCCTGGACCTGAGCCCCTAGGGGGAGGGGTGGCTGCAGTCTCTGCACACCAGCAGACTTAGCCTCTCCTCCTGGTTGTTCTGAGGAATCTGGGCAGTCCAGATTAAATGGGTTTCCACCCAGTGAAACACAGCCCCTCCACCAAGAGACAAAGTGCTTCATTAAATGGGTCCTGCTCCCCATGCCACCCAACTGGGCGAGACCCTTCAACAGGGGTTGTCAGACACCCTGTACAAGAGTGATCCTACTGGCATCAGGTTGGTGCCCTTCGAGGTCAGAGGTCCCAGAAGAAGGAGAAGGCACCCATTTTTGCTGCTCTCCAGCCTCCTTGAGTGACATCTCCAGGCATGGGAGTGAATCAGATGAATAAGGCCTGAAGTGAACCCCCAGCAAACTGCAGCAGCCCTGCAGAAGAGGAACCTGACTATTGAAAGAAAAACAAGCAGAAAGCAACAACAGTATTGACAACAACAACAACAACAAAAGGCCCCCACAAAAACCCCATCCAAGGGTCAGCAGCCTCAAAGACCAAAATGAGACAAACTCATGAAGATGAGAAAGAATTAACAAAAAAAAGTGCTGAAAACCCAAAAGGCTAGAGCGCCTCTTCTCCTCCAAATGATTGCAACATCTCTCCATCAAGGGTGCAGAACTGGACAGAGGATCAGATGGATGAATTGGTAGATGTAGGCTTCAGAAAATCGGTAATAAAAAACTATGATGAGCTAAAGGAGCGTGTTCTAACCCAATGCAAAGAACCTAAGAACCTTGATAAAAGGTTAGAGGAATTGCTAACTGGAATAATCAGTTTAGAGAGGAACATAAATGACCTGATGGAGCTGAAAAACACAGTATGAGAAGTTCGTGAAATATACACAAGTATCAACAGCCAAATTGACCAAGCAGAAGAAAGGATATCAGAGTTCGAAGACTACCTTACTGAAATAAGACAAACAGACAAGAATAGAGAAAAAAAGAATGAAAAGTAAGGAACAAAGCTCCAAGAAATATGGGACTTCATAAAAACACCAAACCTATGATTGATTGGAGGACCAGAAGGAGAAGGGGAAAATGGAAACAATCTGAAAAGAAACACTTTAGGATATTATCCAGGGGAACTTCCCCAACCTAGCAAGACAGTCCAACATGCAGATTCAAGAAATACAGAGAACGTCATTAAGATACTCCACGAGAAGATCAACCCCAAGGCATATAATCTTCAGATTCTCCAAGGTCAAAATGAAAGAAAAACTGCTAAGGGCAGCCAGAGAGTAAGGCCATGTTGCCCACAGAGGGAATCCCATCAGACTAACAGCAGATCTCTCAGCAGAAACTCTACAAGCCAGAAGAGATTGGGGGTCAATATTCAACATTCTTAAAGAAAAGAATTTTCAACCCAGGATTTCGTATCCAGCCAAACTAAGAATCATAAGTGAAGGAGAAATAAAATCCTTTCCAAATAAGCAAATGCTGAGGGATTTTGTTACCACCGAGCCTGCTGTGCAAGAGCTCCTGAAACAAACACTAAATATGGAAAGGAAAAACCCGTACCAGCCACTGAAAAAATACATTAAATTATAAAGACCAATGACACTATGAAGAAACCGCATCAACTAGTGTGCAAAATAACCAAATAGCATCATGATGACAGGATCAAATTCACATATAACAATACTAACCTTAAATATAAATGAGCTAAATGCCCCAATGAAAAGGCACAGATTGGGAAATTGGATAGGGAATCAAGACCCACTAGTGTGCTGTATTCAGGAGACTCATCTTATGTGCAAAGAAACAGGCTCCAAATAAAGGGATGGAGGAAAATTTATCAAGAAAATGGAAAGCAAAAAAAAGCAGGGTTTGCGATCCCAGTCTCTGACAAATCAGACTTTAAACCAAGAAAGATAAAAAAAAGACTAAGAAGGGCATTACATAATGGTAAAGGGAACAATTCAACAAGAAGAGTTAACTATTCTGAATATATATGCACCCAGTACAGGAGCAACCAGATTCATAAAACAAGTTATTAGAGACCTACAGAGACTTAGACTCCCACACAATAATAGTGGGAGACTTTAACATCCCACTGTCAGTATTAGACACATCAATATCAATGAGACTGCAAATTAACAAGGATATTCAGCACTTGAACTCAGCTCTGGATCAAGTGGACCTAGTAGATGTCTACAGTACTGTCTACCCCAAATCAACAGAATATACATTCTTCTTAGTGCCACATGGCACTTATTCTAAAATTGAACACATAATTGGACGTAAAACATTCCTCAGCAAATGCAAAAGAACTGAAATCACAAAAAATAGTCTCTCAGACCACAGTGCAATTAAATTAGAACTCAGGATTAAGAAACTCACTCAAAATGACACAATTTCATGGAAATTAACCTGCTTCTGAATGACTCCTGGGTAATGAAATTAAGGCAGAAATCAGGAAGTTCTTTGAAACCAATGAGAACAAAGAGACAGTATACCAGAATCTCTGAGACACAGCTAAAGCAGCATTAAGAGGGAAATTTATAGCACTAAATGCCCACATCAGAAAGCTAGAAAGTTCTCAAATCGACACCCTAACATTACAATTAAAAGAGCTAGAGAGGCAAGAGCAAACTAATCCAAAAGCTAGCAGAAGACAAGAAATAACTAACAGCATGGAAGAATTGAAGGAGATAGAGACACAAAAAACCCTCCAAAAAATCAACGAATCCAGGAGCTGTTTTTTTTGTTGTTGTTGTTTTTGTTTTTTTAGTTAATACATAGATGGCTAGCTAGACTAAAAAAGAAGAAGAGAGAGAAGAATCAAATAGACACAATAAAAAATGATAAAGGGGATATCACCACTGACCTCGCAGAAACACAAACTACCATCAGAGAATACTATAAACACCTCTACACTAATAAACTAGAAAACCTAGAAGAAATGGATAAATTCCTGGATGCATACACCTTATCAAGACTAAACCAGGAAGAAGTTGAATCCTTGAGTAGACCAATAACAAGCTCTGAAATTGAGGCAGTAATTAATAGCCTACCATCCAAAAAAAGCCCAGGACCAGACAGATTCACAGCTGAATTGTACCAGAAATACAAGGAGGAGCTGGTACCATTCCTTCTGAAACTATTTCAAACAATTGAAAAGGAGGGACTCCTCCATAGTCATTTTATGAAGCCAGCATCATCCTGATACCAAAACCAGGAAGAGACACAACAAAAAAAGAAAACTTCAGGCCAATATCCCTGATGAACATCGATGCAAAAATCCTCAATAAAATACTGGCAAACTGAATCCACCAGCACATCAAAAAACTTACCCACCATGAGCAAGTCAGCTTCATCCCTGGGATGCAAGGCTGGTTCAACATACGCAAATCAATAAACATAATCCATCACATAAACAGAACAAAAGACAAAAATCACATGATTTTCTCAATAGATGCAGAAAAGGCCTTTGATAAACTTTAACATCCGTTAATGTTAAAAACTCTCAATAAACTAGGTATTGATGGGACATATCTCAAAATAATAGCTATTTGTGACAAACCCAGAACCAATATCATATTGAATGAGCAAAAGCTGGAAGCATTCCCTTTGAAAACCAGTGCAAGATGCCCTCTCTCACCATTCTCATTCAACATAATATTGAAAGTTCTGGCCAGGGTAGTCAGGCAAGAGAAAGAAATAAAGGGTATTCAAATAGGAAGAGAGGAAGTCAAACTGTCTTTGTTGGCATATGATATGATTTTATATTTAGAAAACCCCATCGTCTCAGCACAAAAACTTCTTGAACTGATAAGCAACTTCAGCAAAGTCTCAGGATACAAAATCAATGTGCAGAAATCACAAACATCCCTCTACACCAACAATAGGCAAGCAGAGAGCCAAATCATGAATGAACTCCCATTCACAATCACTACAAAGAGAATAAAATACCAAGGAATACAGCAAACAAAGGATGTGAAGGACTTCTTCAAGGAGAACTAGAAACCACTGCTCAAGGACATAAGAGAGAACACAAACAAATGGGAAAACATTCCATGCTCATGGATAGGAAGAATCACTATCATGAAAATGGCCATACTGCCCAAAGTAATTTATAGATTCAATGCTATTCCCATCAAACTACCATTGTCATTCTTCACAGAATTAGAAAAAGCTATGTTAAATTTCATATGGAATCGAAGAAGACCCTGTATAGCCAAGACAATCCTAAGCAAAAATAACAAAGCTGGAGACATCATGCTACCTGACTTCAAAATATACTACCAGGCTACCATAACCAAAACAGCACAATACCAGTACCAAAACAAACATATAGACCAATGGGGCAGAACAGAGACCTCACAAATACGACCACACATTTACAACCATCTGATCTTCGATGAACCTGACAAAAACAAGCAATAGGGAAAGGATCTTCTATTCAGCAGAAGAAAACCTAGGCAATACCATTCAAGACATAGATATGGGCAAAGACTTCATTACAAAAATGCCAAAAGGAATTGCAACAAAATCCAAAATTGACTGATGGGTTGTAATTAAACTAAAGAGCTTCTGCACAGCAAAAGAAACTATCATCAGAGTGAACAGGCTACCTACAGAATGGGAGAAAAATTTTGCAATCTACCCATCTGACAAAGGTCTAATATCCATAATTTACAAGGAACGTAAACATATTTACAAGAAAAAGACAACTCCATCAAAAAGTCGGCAAAGTATATGAACAGACACTTCTCAAAAGCAGACATTTACATGGCCAACAAACATATGGAAAAAAGCTCAACAGGCTAGTAACCCCTTATCAGATATATGATCTGCACATATTTCCTCCCATTCCATAAGTTGCCTTTTCACTCTGTTGATTATTTCCTTTGCTGAGCAGAGTCTTTTTTTTTTTTTTTTTTTTTTTTTTTTTGAGACAGAGTCTCACTCTGTCGCCCAGGCTGGAGTGCAGTGGCACAATCTTGGCTCACTGCAACCTCCATCTGCCAGGTTCAAACAATTCTCCTGCCTCAGCCTCCCAAGTAGCTGGGACTACAGGCGTGTGCCACCATGCCTGGCTGATTTTTTTTTTTTTTTTTTTGTATTTTTAGTAGAGACAGGGTTTCACCATGCTGGCCAGGCTGGTCTCGAACTCCTGTCCTCCTGATCTGCCCACCTCGACCTCCCAAAGTGCTGGGATTACAGGCATAAGCCATTGCTCCCGGTCCTGAGCAGAGACTTTTACATTTGATATAGTTCCACTTATTTGTTTTTGCTTTCATTGTCTGTGCTTTTGTTGTCATGTCTATGCAAGAAGTCATTGTCAAGACCATTGTTATGAAGCTTTTCTTCCATGTTTTCTTCTAGGAATTTTATAGTTTCAGGGATTATGTTTCAATTTTCAATGTATTTTAATTTGATTTTTGTGTTAGATGTAAGATAATGGTCCATTTTTTTTCTTTTGCCTGTGCATATCTAGTTTTCCTCACTCTGTTTGTTGAAAAGGCTATCCTTTCCCTGCTGTATAGTCTTGGAACCCTTGTTGAAATTCATTCATCTGTTTATGTATGGGTTTATTTCTGTGTTCTCTATTCTGTTCCACTGGTCTGTGTCTGTCTTTACTGGGGATACCAGTACCCCACTGCTTTGATGACTGTAGCTTGTAACGTGTTTGAAATCAGGAAGTGTGAGGACCCCAGCTTGGTCCTTCTTCCTCAAGATAGTTTTGGCTATCTGGGGTCATTTGTGGTTCCATATGAATTTTAGAATTTTTTTTATACTTCTGTAAAAAAAATACCATTGGAATTTTGATGGGGATTTCTATGGTTCACTTTGGGCAATATGGAGATTTTAACAATATTAAGTCTTCTACTCCATGACCATTGGATACATATTCATTTATTTGTGTCTTTAATTGCTTTCATCAATGTTTTCTTTTTTTTTTTTTTTTTTTGAGACGGAGTCTCACTCTGTCGCCAGTCGCCAGGCTGGAGTGCAGTGGTGAGATCTCAGCTCACTTGCAACCTCTGCCTCCCAGGTTCAAGTGATTCCTCTGCCTCAGCCTCCCAAGTAGCTGGGACTACAGGCACGTGTCACCACGCCCGGCTAATGTTTTGTATTTTAGTAGAGACAGGGTTTCACCATGTTGGCCAGGATGGTCTCAATCTCCTGACTTCGTGATCCGCCTACCTTGGCTTCTCAAAATGCTGGGATTACAAGCATGAGACACTGCACCCAGCCTCATCAATGTTTTCTAATTTTCAGTGTGCAAGGGTTTTGAGAGCCCCCTGCTCAAATTGGGGCTCCAGCGCCAGAGCATCTAGCAACAACCCTACCGTGATAGAAATGAAGGAGAGCTGGACATAGATGTTTACAGTGTGCCTTTCAGGGGATATTTCTTTTACCTGGCGGGTGACCTAATGCTTAGTTGTCTGATCATTTGCCAAGGAGTCCCTCACATGGGAAACTTGTTTATATTGGCAGACACTCCTGTGGCTCTTGTCTGACCAGTGTTCAGTTTATGCCTGGCTGACCATTGTCCCAGTGCTGGGAGCTAGGCCTTGTGTTCTTCCCAGTGTTCCAGGAACAACCCAGTCTGGGGCAGCCCCTGCTTCTTCAGATGGAAGATGTAAATTCAATACACCACCACGATAAGAAATAAGTTCAAATATTTTTACTTAGAGATCCTGGGCAAGGAGGGTGTAATAGGTTAGGAGGGCAGTCCTTCATCCCTGGGTTGCAAGAAACAGGAAGGAAGAGTCAGGCAGAGAGATTAAAAAAAAAAAAAGGATTAATTAGCAGGATATTTAAGGAAATAGAGTTTGGGTCACTTTAAGCTCACAGGAAAATGCTTGAATGATCTGTTTAAAGGAAGCAACAGGAAATTGGGGAACCCAGTCTGCTAGGCAAGAGAAGATGCTTCTAAGTTCTAATCTGTGGCTACTGGCTTAGTCCGTTTGTGTGTGGTATAGAACTGGGAAGTGTGTTAAGGATGACTGAGCCCTGCTTCTGGACTGAGAAAGTTGAATTATATTCAAAATGGATGCAAAGGCAACATATAATCATAAGAATTTACTACAAGTCTTTCATCTCCTTCGTTAATGTTATTCCTTAGTGTTGTGTTCTTTTTGATGTTACTTTAGATGAGATCGTTTTCTTCATTTTTGGGGGTTGCTTGTTGTTACTATATAGAAATGTAACTGATTTTTGTACTGCAACTTTACTTTTTAAAATTTTTTGTCTTGTAACTTTACAGAATTCATTTATTTTAATATTTTTAAAAAATGGTGCACCTAGGATATGTAAGATAGCATCATCTTCAAATAGGGACATTTTTATTTCTTCCTTTCCAATTGGTGTGCCTTTTCTTTCTTTTTCTTGTCTAACTGCACTGGCTAGGACTACTAGTATTACATCTAGTAGAAGTGATGAGAATGGGCATCCCTGCCATGTTCTTGATTTTACAGAAAAAGCTTTCAGTTTTTTGACATTGAGTATGATGTTATCTGTGGGTTTTTCAGGTATGGACTTTATTATGATAAGGTATTTTTCTGCTGTTTCTTTTTTGTTGAGAGTTTCTTTTAAAATCATGAATGGATGTTTAATTTTGTCAAATGCTTTTCCTGCATATTTTGAGATGATCATGTGATTTTATTCTTTGTTCTGTTAATGTGGTGTTTCATATTGATTTTTGTATGTTGAATCACCCTTCAATCCCAGGAATAAATCCCACTTTGTTGTAGCATATGATCCTTTTAATGTGATTCAATTTACTAGTCTTTTGTTGGGGATTTTTGGATGTTAACTGGGGTAATCAGCTTGTATATACTTTTCTTGTGTTGTCTTTGTCTGGTTTTGTTGTCAGAATAATACTGGCCTTCAAAATGAGTTTGGAAGTGTTCCCTCTTGATCAATTTTTTTTGGAAGAGTTTGAGTAGGATTGGCATTAATTATACTCTACATGTTTGGTAGAATTCACCAGTGAAACCATCTGGTCTTGGGCTTTTCTTTGTCAGGAGGTTTCAGATTACTGATTCACTCTCTATACTAGCTATGGGTATGCTTAGACTTTCTATTTTTCATGATTTAGTTTTGGTAGGTTTTATGTTTCTAGGAGTTTGTCTGTTTTTCTAGTGTTTCCACTTTGTTGGTCTATAACTTTTCGTAAGTCTCTTAAGATTCTCTTAATTTCTGTCATCATGTTTTTTCTTTCCCTCATGGTTTTATTTATTTTAGCTTTTTGTTACATGACTCTAGCTCTTTGAGGTATAAAATTAAATTATCTGAGATCGTTCTTCTTTTAATTATATGCATTTATTGCTATGAACTTCCTCCTTAGTACTGCTTTTGCTATAGGCCATGAGGTTTGGCATGTTGTATTTCACTTTCATTTGTCTTGAAATATTTTCAAATTTCTTTTTTGAGCAAGTGGCTATTCAAGAATCCTATTTAATTTCCACATTTTGGTGAGGATTCCACTTTTCCTTTTGCTATTGATTTCTAGTTTCATCACATTGTGGTCAGAAAATATATTTGACATAATCTTAAATTTGTTGAGATTTCTTTTGTGCTCTAACATGTGATCTATTCTTGGCAATAGTCTGTGCTACCTTGACACAGAATGTGCATTCTGCTGTTGTTGGGCAGAATGTTTTGTTGTATATATGTTGGGTCCATTTGGTCTATAGGGTTGTTCAAGTCCTCTGTTTCCTTACTGATCTGTCTGGATTTCCTATCTAGTGTTGAAAGTGAAATATTGACACCTCTTACTATTATTGTAATGCTGTCAAGTCTCCCTTCAGTTCTATCAATGGTTGCTTCATATATTTCGATGATCTGATGTTGGCGGCATGTAGACTTATAATTGCTATATCATCCTGGTGGATTGACCCTTTTATGAAATGTACATATTTGTCTCTTGTAATGGTTTTTGACTTAAAGTCCGCTGTGTCTCTTTTAAATATGACCACCTCTTCTCTCTTTTGTTTGCCATTTTCATGGAATATTTTTTTCCATCCCTTCACTTTTAGACTATGTGTGTCCTTAAATCTCAAGTGAGTTTCTTGCAGGCAGCATATAGTTGGGTGATGATTTGTTAAAAATCCATTTAATCACTTTATATCTTTTAATTGGTGAACTTAATCCATTCACATTTAAAGTAATTATTACAGGAAAGGATTTACTATTACCATTTTGTTACTCATTTTCTGTTATATAGTAGTTCTTTTGTCTTTTTGTCTCTTGCTGTCTTCCTTTGTGTTTTGTCAGTCTTTCGTATTAAGATGCTTTGATTCCTTTCTGTTTTTCTTTTATGTAAGTTCTATAGGTACTTTTTCTGGTTGCCTTGGAGATTACATAAGATATCTTATAGTTATGATAGTTTAAGTTGATAACAACTTAAGTTAAATCACATACAAAAATGCTATACTTTTAAATGTCACAATTTGCATCTGTTCATATTATGTACCTTTAAGCTATTGTGGTTATAGTTATTTTAAATAGTTTTGTCTGTCAGCTTTTATATTTGAATGAAAAGTGATTTAACTACCACCATTACAGTAATACAGTATTCTGTATTCATCCATGTATTTACCTTTACCAATGACTTTCATATTTTTTCATGCTATCATGTTGCTGTTTTGCATCCTTTCATTTCAATCTGAAAGACTCCCTTTGGCATTTCTTGTAAGGCAGGTCTAGTGGTGATTAACTCCCTAAGAGTTTCTCTCTGAGAAAGTCTTTATCTCTCTTTCGTTTTTGAAGGAGAGTTTAGCTGGGTCTGTTATTCTTTGTTGGCAGATGTTTTTTTCAGCCCTTTGAAAATATTGTCCCACTCCCTCCTGGACTGCAAGGTTTCTGCTGGAAAATCTACTGATGATCTTGTGGAGGTTCCCTTGTACATGATGAGTTGCTTTTCTCTTCCTGTTGTTAAAATTCTCTTTGACTTTTGACAATTTGATTATATTTTAGTGTGGTTTTTTTTTTTTGTTTCATTTAATTTGGTGATCTTTGGGCTTCTTGAAAATGAATCTCCATTTCCTTCTCTAGATTTGGGAAGTTATCAGGCATTATTTATTTAAATAAGCTTTCTGGTCCTTTCCATCTCTCTTGTCCATGTCTCTTGTCTCTTGTCAAACTCTCATAATGCATAAGCTGTTCTGTTTAATGGTGGCCTATGAATCCATAAAGATTTTTTCACCTTTTTCATTCTTTTTCTCTTTTTTCCCCTTAACTGGATAATTACAAATGACTTGTCTTTGTTTGGTGAATTTTTTTTCCTGTTTGATCAAGTCTGCTGTTGAACCCTTGTAGTGAGTTTTTCAATTCATTTATTGTATTCTTCAGCCCCAAAATTTGTTTTAAAAAATTTTTTTAAGTCTTTTTGTTGATATTTGTAAAGATAAAAAAAATTTTTGTTAATTTTGCTTATGCATCATTTTCTTGAGCTTGTAGAGCATCTTTACAAGAGCTATTTTGAATTATTTGCCAGGTAATTCATATACCTCTGTTTCTTTAGACTAATTTCTGGAATCTTATTTTGTTCATTTCTTTTTATTGGTTTTTTTTTTTTTTTTTTTTTTTTTCTGAGATGGAGTCTTGCTCTGTTGCCTAGGCTGGAGTGCAGTGGCACGATCTCGGCTCACTGCAAGCTCTGCCTCCAAGGTTCGTGCCATTCTCCTGCCTCAGCCTCCCGAGTAGCTGGGACTACAGGCACCTGCCACCTCGTCTGGCTAAGTTTTTGTATTTTTTAGTAGAGACCGGGTTTCACCATGTTTTTTTAATGACTTTTTTTAATGACTTTTCTTACTTCTATTCCTCTTTAAATCACTAGGATGTGGGGAGATATGGGACTACTGTGTTTTCTGTAGTTTCTTTTTTACCCCAGTGCTCTCTCCAATTTCACTTTAGTTTCTGCGGTAGCCCTATTTTTTTCTTCTTTTTTGAACACTGCCATGTTATTTTATTTTCTTCTGATTTTCTAAATACCTCCTCCCCAAGTTTCTGTCTTGTGTTATTGCTTTATAGATTGTTGGCTTCATCCAATTTTCCTTTTTTAAATTAATGAGAAAATATTTGGTCACAGTTTTCTTCTGCTTTATTACTAGTGAATGTACTTCATCTTTTATTATTTTTTTCTGTACATTCCTTTTTTTGTAGTATCATTGTATGATTCCTTTAGAGGTTTCTTTTTATTTTATTTTTAATATAGTTTTATTTCAATAGCATTTGGGGTACAAGTGGTTTTTGGTTACATGGATGAATTGCAGTGGTGAAGTCTGAGATTACAGGGCACTCATCACCTGAGTAGTGTGCATTGTATCTCATATGTAGATTTTTATCGCTTACCCTCTTCCCACCCTCCTCACTTCTGAATCTGCAATGTCTGTTACACCACTCTATATACCTTTGCATACCCATAGCTTAGCTTCCACTTATAAGTGAGGACATATGGTATTTGGTTTTCCATTTCTTAGTTATTTCACTTGGAGTAATGGGCTCCAACCTCATCCAAGTTGCTGCAAAAAAACATTTTATTCTTTTTTATGGCTGAGTAGTATTCCACGGTGTATATATACCACATTTTCTTTATTTACTCATCAGTTGATGCCCGTTTTAAATTGGTTTTGTATCTTTGCAATTGTGCATTGTGCTTTGATAAAAATATGTGTGCAGGTGTCTTTTTATATGATGACTTATTTTCCTTTGGGTAGATACCTAGTAGTGGGTTTGCTGGATTCAATGGTAGATCTACTTTCATTTCTTGGAGAAATATCCATATTGTTTTCCATAGAGGGTGTACTAATTTATATTCCTACCAGCAGTGTACAAGCCTTCCCTTTTCAATAAAGGTTTTTTTTTTTAATTATTCATTATTGTAGGAACTGAATTTTTCTTTGATCAGCTAATTGCAGAAGGTTCATTTTGGAATAAGGGTAAGGGTGATTTCTTTGTTCTGGTTGAGGATTTTGTATTAAATGTGATTAGCTGTTACCTTGCACCAGCCTATGGCAATAGGTCAAACTTTTTCTCTCTGCTAACCCAGAGTCAGCATGTTTCCTGGAAATTTTTATTGTCTCTGGAATTCCTTGTTTAGTTTTGCCTTCTTTGTCTCTGGGATCAAACCAAGTCCAGGAACTTCCTCTTGACAGTTGACCCACACCCTTTACTATTATAGTAAATAAAGGTTATGTTCCTTCCCTCTAAGCATTGTGTGTTAGTGGGCTTTTTTTCCTGTGAGATTTTAACCACTGTGAGTGCTCTCTTTGTATTATCTTGTCTCTTCTCCCTTTATTACCCCTCCCCTATAAATGTCTACTCCCTATCCCCCACCATAATTCTTTCTTTTCCCAGTTTGGTTGCAATCACACCTAATTCAAAAAGGTGTGGCTTGGGTTCTATTAATTTCCCTAAAAATATAGTTTGCTTTCTCTTTCTCATTCTCTGTCTTGCTCTCTCTGTCTTTCTCTCTATGTCTCTCGAGGGTGAATTCTAGCAAGACAAGGAGGGACTCTGTTTTTATGCTGTGATGAACAAGTCAAAAATCTAAATTTTATTGACCAATTGGTGCTCTGCCTGAAAATTCCTCCTTTTTTGATTTCAGATACTTTTAGAGTGCAATAGGCAAATCATCCAGAAGTGAGGAACGAAGCCTTAGTAATTGTCTAGAAGAGTTTGGCCTTTTGTAGACTAAGTCATTGAGGACCTAGCCCCTTATTCTCTTTCCAGATTCATTTTCAGCCACATGAACCAGATACTTCAGCCATATGGTACTCCTTAGAGTCTTTCCAAATAAACCACACTCATTTTTCTTTTTCTATTTTGTTTGTTGATTAAAATTTTTTTTTAATTTCAACTTCCATTTAGATTCAAGGGATACTTGTGCAGGTTTGTTACATGGGTATATTGCATGATGCGGAGATTTGAGGTATGATTGATTCCATCACCCAGGGAGTGAACGTAGTACTGAATAGGTAGTTCTTCAACCCTTACCCCACTCCCTACCTCCCTGCTGTAGCAGTCCCTGGTGTCTGTTGTTGCACCTTTATGACTTTGTGTACCCAATGTTTAGCTCCCACTTATAAATGAGAACATATAGTGTTTGATTTTGTGCTCTTACATTAGTTTGCTTAAGGTAATGGCCTCCAGCTGCATCCGTGTGGCTACAAAGGGCATGATTTCATTCTTTTTTGTGGCTGTCTAGTGTTCCATGGTGTGTATGTACCACATTTTCTTTATCCAGTCCATTGTTGATGGCACCTGGGTTGATTCCATGTCTTTGCTATTGTGAATAATACCATGATGAACATACAAGTGCATGTGTATTTTCGGCAGAACAATTTATTTTCTTTTGGGTATATACCCAGTAATGGGCTGTTGGCTTAAATGGTAGTTCTGTTTTAGATTATTTGAGAAATCTCCAGACTGCTTTCCACAGTGGCTGAACTAATTTACACTCCCACCAACAGTGTATAAGCATTCCCTTTACTCCACATCCTCACCAGCATCTGTTGTTTTTGGCTTTCTAATGCCATTCTGACTGGTGTGAGATGGTATCTCATTGTGGTTTTGATTTGAATTTCTCTGATATTGGCCTGTAGTTTTCTTTTATCATTGTGTCTTTGGCATATTTTCTATCGGGGAATGCTGGCTTTGTAGAATGAGTTAGAGAAGAGTCCATCCTGCTCAATTTTTTGTAGTAGTTTCAATAGAATTGGTACCAGCTTTTCTGTATACATCTGGTAGAATTTGGCTGTGAATCCATCTGGTCTGAACCTTTTTTTGGTTTGTGGGTTTTTAAATTACTAATTCAATTTCAGAACTCAATATTGGTCTGTTCAGGGTTTCAATTTCTTCTTGATTCAATCTTGGGATATTGTGTGTTTCCAGGAATTTATCCACTTCCTCTAGGTTTTCTAGTTTGTGTGCATAGAGGTATTCATAATAGCCTCTGAGGATCTTTTGTGTTTCTGTGAGATTGATTATAATGTCACATTTGTGTTTTTTGTTATGTTTTTTGGATCTTTTCTCTTTTTTTTCTTTGTTAATCTTGCTAGTGGTCTATCAATCTTGTTTATTCTTTCAAAAAAACCAACTTTTGGTTTTATTGATGGTATAGACTTTTGGGTCTCAATTGCATTCAGTTCTGCTGTGACATTTGTTAGCTTTGGTGTTAGTTTGTTCTGCTAGCTTTGGGGTTAATTTTTTCTTGTTCTTTTTTTTTGTAGGTATGTGTTAAGTCATTAATTGAGATCTTTCTAACTTTTTAAGGAAATTGTTTAGCACTATAAACTCTCCCCTTATTACTGCTTTTGCCTCATCCCAGAGATTTTGATATGTTGTGTCTCTGTTTTCATTTATTTCAAATAATTTTTGACTTCTGCCTTAATTTCATACTTTACCCAAAAGTCATTCAGGGGTGTTTAATTTACATGTAATTGTGTGGTTTTCTGAGATCGTCTTGTTATTGATTTCTATTTTTGTCCTACTTTGGTCTGAGAATATGATTCATATAATTTTGATTTTTTTGACTTTGTTGAGATTTGCTTTATGGCTGAGTATGTGGTTGATCTTGGAGTATGTGTCACGTGCAGAAGAGAAGTATGTATATTCTGTGGTTGATGGGTAGAATATTATGTAGATGTCTATTAGGTCCAATTGGTCAAGTATTGAATTCAAGTCCAGAATTTCTTTGCTAGTTTTCTGCCTTGATGATCTGTCTAAAGCTGTCAGTGGGGTGTTGGAGTCTCCCTCTATTATTGTGTGGCTCTCTAAGTCTTTTTGTAGGTCTAGAAGTACTTGTTTTATGAATATGGGTGTTCCAATATTGACTGCATATATATTTTGGATAGGTAAGTCTTCTGGCTGAGTTACATCCCTTATCATTAGGTAATGCCCTTCTTTGTTTTTTTACTGTTATTGGTTTACAGTGTGTTTCATCTGTTAGAAGAATAGTGATCCTTGGTCTTTTCTATTTTCCATTTGTGTGACAGAACTTTCTCCAACTTTTTACTTTGAGCCTATGGGTGTTGCTACATGTGAGATGGGTCTCTTGTTTTATCCAGTTTGCCTCTGTGTGCCTTTTAAGTGGGGCATGTAGACCATTTGCATTCAAAGTTAATATTGATATGGGCAGTTTTGACCCTATCATGAAACTGTCAGCTGATTGCTTTATAGTTTCTATTGTGTGGTAGTTCTACACGGCCTGTAAACTATGTACTTAATTGCCACACTCACTTTCTCACATAGGCCTTTGCAAATTATACCCTTGGCTTGAAACAATGTTTGCCTACCTTTCTGTCTGGGTAACTCCTGCTCATCTCTTCAGCTTTGGCCTAGATATTACTTGTTTGAGAATATTTCCTGACACCTCTCTTCCTTCCCCCGGGTCCAACGTGCTTGCCTTATCATGGCACTTAACCATATATGGCCTGTTTTTCAGTGTCCCAAAATAGACTGGATTTCATTGAAGGCAGGAATAGCATTTGGTTTACCATTCTATCCCCAGCACTCAAAACATTGCCTGGCCCACAGTAGGTGCATGATAAATATTTGATGAATAAATGTTCACTGCCTATTTCAAAGCATACTGTATTGTGTATTAATCAATGAATGGCTGATATATCCTGAAATTCTGGACAATATGTGTGTTCAGTACTGGAATTACTATTAAAATATTCTTTTTAATATTTTTGTCTTTTCATAAGAGTTAAAGTATTCATATTTTGTGTTTCAAATATCTTAATAATTGGCTGAAAAATGTCAAACCATAGATAGTCTAAGATCCATGAGGCTAGAGATTTTTGTTTTGTTCATTTCTGAATCCCTATCACCTAGAAAAGTGCTTGGTACATACTGGGCACTCAATACATGTTTTCTGAATGCACAAATGAAAACATGGAGTTTGCCTCCTTAAATATTGTGAACTATACCTGTCTCTTGTCTTACCTAGTCCTGGCCCTGTGAGGCTTAATTGAATATGTGAAGGTCTATTGAATTCCTCCCTGCAAAAAGAGGTCTTCAGTATAAACATAGCACATATTTTCTGGGTAGAATTGGGACAGCTAATGAGGGTTTTTGTGCCCTAGTGAAAAGTCTGCTACATCCTTGATCTTAGGGGCTTGAAATCACAAGGACCACCTTCTCTCTCATTCACCCTAAAGTGAAACGTGATAGCCAATAAGTCCTGCCCTTGTAGAGTTCGATCAGTCTTGGTGTTAAAGATGCCTGAGCAGTAACAAGTCACTGTACATTAGGAAAATTTCTGTGATAAATGTGAGAGATAAAAACCAAAATGCAGTAAAAAATATGACCTAAGATAATTAAGAAAATAGAACAGAACCCACCAACAGTTATAAACTATAAATTGGAAAACTTGAACATCAGCACAGAGATTTGGGAAGTTATAACATCCATGAAACAAGAACAAGATGCTCTGGAGAGAACACAGTCAGGAAAAAAAGAAAAGAGTTCCTGGAAATTAAAAAAAAAAATCTTGACAAACCAAAACATTCAATAGAAGGGCTGGAAGATTAAGTCAAGAGACTCTCCCAGAAAGTAGAATGAAAAGAAAGACTCAGAACATCAGAGAATAAAGATAAAATAAAGGGTCAACTGGCAGATCCAAAATTTAACTAAGACTGTTTTCTAGATGAAAGAATGGAAAAACAAACAAACAAACAAACAACCAAAAAATAATGAAGAGGAGAAAATTATAAAGAAATATCAGTAGAGAACTTCCCCAAATCTTCCAATTGAAAGAGTCTCCTGAATACTCAGAAACAATGAATGAAATAAGATCAATACCTCTAAAATTACAAACCAGAAAGGATAAAGAGAGGAACTTAAAGCTTTTAAAGGAGAGAAGTGGGGCACTTACCAAAAGATGAAAGTCAGACTAACATCAGATTTACCATCAGCAACACAAGATGCCAGAGGACAGTGGAGTGATCCCTTCAAATGGCTCTCAACCTAAAATTCGATATTGTGTCAAACCATGAGACAAGTGTGAGGCAGGATAAAGACATTTTCAAGCAGAAAGCCTCATAACTTTTGCCTCCCATGATCTTTTTCTTATGAAATATGTTTAAGATATGCTACAACAAAACAAGAGAATCAATTAAGAAAGGGGGTGGCATGGGGTGAGGAAACAGTGACTCCAGCCCAAGAGAGTAATTAAAGGAGGTCCCAGGATGCAGCTGAGCAGCAGACCTGACAAACAATCAGCCTTGAGTGGGTGACACCACGAAGGCCCATATAACAAAGTGCACATTTTCCTCTGCTGTGAACCATAGTTCAAAGACAGACTTATGTACATATCTTTTATTCATTTTCAACTTTTAGAATCAATCTTTAGACCAATAAAAAGTATTTAAGTTTGGCTACAGAAAAGAACACAAATGTTTTAAACCTCTATAGTGAAATAGAAAAAAAAAAAAATAGGTTGGAGGGAGGAGTGAAGAGGAGATGAGGAGTGGGTAATAACCTCATCTTACCAGTTAGGGAGCGTTTATAATTGATGAACTGAAACAAAACAAAACAGCCTTCTGTATGTTACTTAGAGTTGCAGAAATAATCATTAAGGAAATTAAACTGGATATGCCTATATTTTTGGAAAAAAAGTGGAGAAGTAAAGTAAATGACTTAAATCTTCGTCTGATTTTGGAAAAGGTCTAATATTTATAAATCCAGAAATGGTAATATATGTACATAATTTACAGTTTTTGGGGTAACCATTTGATGTACCTTCTGAAGTTTGAGAGAAATTTTCTCTGGGGAGTGGGACTGGGGCTGTGGTGATGGAGGTGGGGGCATGAAGAGTCTCTTGCTTTACTAGATATGCCTTAATGTAGTATTTGATTTTGTAACTCTTTGTGTGTATTGCTTTGATTGAAAACATTAAAAGTACTTAAAAAAGAAACTAGTATACTGTAAACACTTGATATATGGCAGCTGTTATTATATTAGTAAGAGGGCAGGGAAATAATCCAGAATTATATTAAGGAGTTGTTATGGCAAAGTATTTGAAGCATGGATTTTTGGCTAAGTTTGAGTCCTGGCTGATGGATGTATATGGTTGGCCTTGGCAATGCTCGGGTTCTCATCTGTAAAACGGGGATAATCGTAGTATCCACTACACATCATGGTTAGGAAGATTATACGTAATATTCCATATAAAACTGTTAGCATAATGTTGGGCCTATTATAAAGATAATAAATATCTCTTATTTTATTCAGTATTATTAATTTTAGAATAAATTTGATTTCAAGGAACAAAGGACCTACATGTGGCTCCAATTTTACTGTAGGTATTAACAAGCTTTGTGACACAGAATAGATAATTGCAATTGCCCACAGCATTGTTTCTCTTTAAAAAAGTACTTATAATCCTATCTGCTTTTGTAACTTTAGAATCAATTGCAAAAGTTAATGGAGTTTCTCTTTAAAAAAGTAGTTACAATCCTATCTGCTCTTGTAACTTTAGAATCAATTGCAAAAGTTAATGGAGTCTTTAAGAATAAAAACTTTAGCAATAATCCCGGGGGAGGAAATGTGGACTCTGCAGCTGATAAAGCTCTTATATGTAAGTGTTCAGAGTGGAACCTTCTGTAGGCTTGCTCCTGAAATAGATACAGGCTCACAGTTCCTTATCGAAAACTTTGGAGCCAGATATATTTAGAAATTCAGGATTTTCTGGTTGTAGAAAGACAATTTGGTATTGTCTGCCATTTTATTATGCAATAACTCCAGTGACATCTGAGAAAGTACCTGTAATCAAACACATTAATGTTTTTATATTAGAAAATATTAATTCACAAGTATTAGGTAGGCTTTAAGAAGCCATCATTAAATACATAACATTCCAGGTCAGATATTGCTGCACAAATTGGTTCAAGTCAGATCAGGTTTTGCCGTCAAGTAGGTTTTGAAAAAACTTTGCATTTTCTGTGCTTTTTTGTATTTCAAAGTTGTATTGAGCATTTGAGGATCTGTACAGCCATCCCATATAGTTTTGTGATTTTTCTTTCCCATATACTTTTGGAAAGTTCACTTCTTTGGTACATGGCTCTGAAATGAGAAGATTATATTTAACAGTAATGATGAAACAGCCATTTTAGTGCCATACATTTGAGGCTGCAAAATAATACACTAAAAATACTTGGGGGAACTATTTTTGAATTTTAAATGATAATTATTGGAATGAGGTTTATGGTTATTTTTGTTGTTGTTGTTCTCCTACAGGAAAAAGAGCCTGTGGATTTCTCAGTCAAATCTCAAGCGGATAGAGAATTTCAGTTCTTTGACCACAATCTGATGGAATCCATTAAAATGGGTGATCCGAAAGTTCATGAATTCCTTAGGTTACTTGCTCTCTGCCACACTGTAATGTCAGAAGAGAATAGTGCAGGTAAGTGAAAAGTTATGTCTGAGTGGTGAACCTTGTTTTTGTTTTTTAAAATTGAAACTGACACTAAATTTGAAGGATTTACAAATTAAGCGTTTGAGCAGTGAGCCTTGTTTTTTGTTTTTGTTTTTTAACACAGAAACTGATGTTAAATTTGAAGGATTTTCAAGTTAAAGATAGGACATAGTTTATATCCCATATGTTTTGAAAAAATGTGGAGAGATTTAAGTGAAAAAGAAAAGAAACAAGGACAATGGAAAAGTGAGGACCCAAATATGCTAGTCAAGGGATGACGTCGTTCTTACAATTGAGCACCACATTTGACTGTAAGCTTCTGGGTAGCCAGGACAAATACTGAAATACAGTTGAGTCACACATCTCTCATTATTAGTATGCATATCTAATAGATGCAGATGACCTTCAGGCATATGCTTAGAATGAATTTTCCCAGTAACAGAGATAAATTGATCTTGATATTAGAATAGTCTTATTTAGGCTCCATTATGAGAAGGTCCTCACACTTGTGAGATGGTTGTTTGGAACTCAGGGTTCATAGGATAGAACAAAACCAGTTGGGCCACTTAACATTTTGAAGCTGTGAGACAGGTAGATAATGGTATAGTGAACTGGCTTCTTGCCCTAGTTGAACCTAATCTATTCCATTTATATGTTTTCCTCAGCCCACTAATTCTTCCTACAAGGTCTTTGGTTCTTTCTCAAATCTGTTTAATTTTATATCTCAATTTTATTTCTTGAAATCTGTTAAATATATTGCATGTGCTGTTTCTGATACTTCCAATATCTAATTTTTTTTTCAGATCTTATTCTGCATTGTTTCTGTTGGTTCTTAGGTTTTACTTGTTGTTTTATACTTTTCACTGTGAGCTGACCATTTTACTTTGAACTTAATTTATATAAATTTTTTGGGTCCGGTTGGTTCCTCCAGAAAGGATTTACATTTGCTTCAATGTTCTAATGTAGGAACATTTTAAACTAAAGTTTCAACTTGATTTCTTTCAGGCCACCTAGATATTGTGAATTCGGAATGCAAGTTTACATGAGAGTCAGTGATTGGTTATAAATTCTTGGCAGATATTTTTTTCCCTTCCAATTATAAGGAGGGTTCTATCTAGGCAAGTTTTATTCCAAGCCCTCTTCAAGGGGGCATGGGTGTCCAGTTTACCCTTATATTGAGAGTAGTCTTTGGGGGACCCAGTTTTGAGAGGCCATCTTTCACTGGACTCTCACCTTAGACAGGTACTGGGCTATGGCTTTTTAAATTAAAGCCCAGAGACCTTGAAAACCAATGATCAAGTTCTCCTGGTTCAGAAAACGCCCTCAAGGCAAATGCTGGCTAATGTGCTTCTTTAATCCCTTAAGTGTTCATTTTCTCAGTCTCTGACCTGAACAGTTCTTACTTTCTTGCAAGTTCATGAAGGTATTTAAGAATATTAAAATGCTTTTATAGTTGTTTGTAGCAGTTGAGCTTGGTCCTGACACCCATTCCACCATGTTACCAGAAGTAGAACTTATGTTATTTCGTGGGTAGATCAAGTAATTGCTCTAAGTTTTTTCCTTTTGTGAATTTCAAAAATTCATTCATGCCTATTGTATCAAGTGAAACAATACAATACAAAAATTTATAAAGGTGAAGCTAATGGTAGCTTCCCTGAACTCCAGTCTCACCCCCACAGAGGTAACCACTGGTAACATCTAGTGTGTATCATTTCACCCGTTCCTCTGGCTCATAAATATATACATATATTCAAGAATATTTCTAGATATTTAGGTGATTTGTTTCTTTTTAACAAAAAGAACTCATAGTATAGCCATTAATATGCAACTTGTTTACTTAACAATTATCTTGGACATGACTATAAATCAGGAAATATGGGTCTAGCTCTGCCTAATTAATAGTCTTTAAACATTAAACTAATTAATTTTCAAATTAATTTTTACATATAAATATATAATTTTATATAAGGGCTTACTTTATATATGCTGTTTTATAAACTGTCTCTCTCTATGTGTATATATACATATAACTTATTTTATTCTTTTTGTCTCCTCTCCCCTCTTACCGCCACTCCAACTACACATAATATCAGGTAACAAGTATTAATATCCTGGTTTGATTTCTTACATTTCAAGGGATTTCTTATATGCATTCTCATAAAATGGTCATTAGTGGCAGACTGAAGTAGAATTTGGAGTATCTCTCCATCACTCTTTAGCTGTGTGATCTCATCAAACTCATGTAACCTCTTTCAGTCATAGGTTCCACCAGTATAAAATGGAAATAATAATTTTAATAATCTCTACCTCAAAGGCTGCCCTGAGGATTATTTGGGTTAATATATATTAAAAAGTTTTAGTTTACAAAACATTCATGGCACATCTCTAGTCACAGAAAATACGAAGGTTTGATCTCTAACCTAAGAAACTGAGCACAGTGAAGAGGCAGACTCAGAAATGGATGTTTTCCTATAAGATGACAAGGGCTATAGCAGTGATATGCATAGAGTCCTATGGTATCCCAGAGGACAGATACCAGATTGAGCTGTTGGTGAGTAGAAAAGATCTGAGGACAGGAAAGATTTTTAGACCTGGTGCTTGAGTTGGGTGTTAAATAATGAGTTGGAGTTGGCATTGGAACTCTATGAATGTTAGCTGTTAGTCAGTATTGATACACTTGTTTCTTTACCTTTTAGGAGAGCTGATTTACCAAGTTCAGTCACCTGATGAAGGGGCTCTAGTGACTGCCGCTAGAAATTTTGGGTTCATTTTTAAATCCCGGACCCCAGAGACCATAACAATAGAAGAATTGGGAACACTAGTTACTTATCAATTACTTGCCTTTTTGGATTTCAACAACACCAGAAAAAGGATGTCTGTCATAGGTATGGTTGGTAGCTAAGACTATTTTTGATCTTTTCATACTGTTGTGGTTATGCTTTTCAAGGATTATTTCACTTTTGGCTATGTGCTGAGGGTTGTGATAGTTTTGAAACTTTATGTATAAACTCTTGTGTTGCTCAACCTAGCCTCAATACTGCAGTGACATATAACTAACATTTATCAAGTGCTCATTATGTGCCCAGCACTGTTCTAAATGCCTTATATGAGTATGTACAATATATCAATAAAAATACAAAAAATTTTTAAAAATCAACCACAAAAATGCTCTCCATGAATTAATTTATTTAATTGTCCCAACAATCCTAATAAGGTAGGAACTATTATATTTATACCTATTAACAGATAATGAAACTAAGACACAGAAAGGTTGGGTAACTTGCCCAGGTTCACATAGTTTGAAGTAGAATAGCTGGGATTCAGACCTAGGAAGTGTGACTGAATATCCCATTCACTTGTTCACTATACAATACTGGCTCAGGATGAGTTTCTAAATTGCTTGGCACATGACAGTTGTTGTGAACATCGTCATCAGCCTCCTCATTGTCATTCATTTTCTCTGTCCACCTCCATTGCTGGAGAGGACCACCTAATATTATATTTAGCACCACAACAAATCTGTGCTTTCCTGACTCAATGCTAACTCTAAGTGCTGTGTCAATGTCCCTCTCATTCATATTTAGTGCCTTTTTCCATTTTCACAATAGATATTCTAAACCTTGGCTATTTCCTCAAGTTCTCAACACTGCTACAGTCTTCTTTACTCTTGAAAGCTAAATTCATCTCCTATTTCTCTAAGAAAATAAAGGCCCTCAGGAATGCACACCATTAAGTCTTTTCCCCATCCTCCCCCTTCATCCCTAAGCTGTATCTTTAATAATTTACTCTCCTGCATCAGAAAACAATTGCTCTTTTTCCTTTTCAAAGCTGAAGGTTTTTCCAGTCCCATTCCTTATCCCTCCTTGCTTGCTCACTTCTTGCTTTTGCCTTCAATTTCTCAATTACTGGCTCCTTCCTTCAGCCCACAACTATATTATCCTCCTGTTTCCTTAAAGATATTCTTCATATGCTGGTGTCCACTAACTTTGCCACTATATTTTTCTGCTTTCCATCCCAGATTAATTTCTTAGGTCAGTTTTTGCTTCTTGCCTTTCTTACTCTTTTCATCCCATTAGGGTTAAGTTTCTTCTGCCTCTACTCAAGAAGAAATGCTTTCTCAGAGGTTTCCATTAACCTTGTAACTTCCCAGTCCAATGGCTTTTCCTTATTAATCTGTTCATCTATCTATTTTTTTAAACTTAGTAGTATTTGAGACTGTTGGCCCTGTTTTCTTGACACTCCTGTTTTGGTCTCTGTAAACTTTCTGGCTCCTGTTTCTCTTCTTGTCCCATTGTTTTCTTTCTCAAGCTCCTTTGCTGACTATTCTCCTTCATCACATTCTTCAATATTGATGTCCTTTTCTCTTTTTAGCTCCTGTGTTCTTCTTGGATGATCTTGAGCACATACATGGTGGTAGCTATTGCTTATATTCTGTGACCTTCTTATACAGCTGTTTAGCTTCAATCTCTTGCTAGAGTCCAAACACACATTTTCAGCTTCCGTTATGTCCTGTCACTGGATTGTTACCTAAAGTTTTACGTCAGATATGGAACTTTCTTTCTCACCACTATAGTTCTATCATCTGTATTAAAATTCACAGTTACCTGTCTAATTGTATGCTTGTCAATGAACTTTATAATGAATTCTTTTATTGAATTGTTGCAACTGCATGTAACATGCATGTCCCATTTAAGACAAGAGGAGACTAAATGCAAAGATTTTAAGTAACTTGCCAAAGATTGTCACACAGCTGTAACACAACTTGTGGCACAGTTGGGTAAGAGGCAGATCAGATATGTGAACCCAGGTTTTCCAAAATCTGGTCTTTTAAGCCCTATTATAGCTCACTCACTTTTTTCCATAGCTTTTGTGCCCCTTGGCTGATGGTTCTCAAACTTTAGCTCCCATCAGCATCACCAGGAGGGCTTGTTACAATACAGATTGCTGGGCCCTAGCCTCTAGTTTCTGATTTAGCTGGTCTGAGGTGGGGCCCACCAATTTGCATTTCTAACAAGCTTGTGGGTGATGCTGATGCCACTGGTCAGGGAATCACAGTTTGGGGACCACTTCTCTAGACTAATAGATCCTCAAGTACTATCCATTATTTTCCCCAGAGATGTTTGAGACATTTCTCTAATCCATCTCCTTCTCTTCCACTCTCAGGCCTTAACATCTCTAGAATATTCTGTTGTCACCCTGTTTGTAAGTCTCTCCTCAGAGGCATCAGAATAATATTTATTAAAATGGCCTCATAAACCCCTTTTTAATCATAAAAGCTTTTTGTCCTTTTTTCCTAATTCCCAGTACCCTGCCTTAGTTAAGGTTCTTGTCACTGCTTGCTTGTATTATTGTAATATCTTCAAAATTATTCGCTTTTAAAATAATCCTCTATGCTGTCACCAGGATATTCTTTCTAAAACATAGGACTGATTTTACTACCCCCTACTTAAAAAGCATAGGTGGCTTCCCAAACCTTAAAAGAAAAAGGCATTAGTATGACGTGCAAAATTATTTGCAATCTGATCTCAATCTACTTTTCTTCTACTTTCCAAAACTTTGAGCTCAACTAGACCTCAACATCCCTGGATGCATTGTTGCTGTTATACCCTTTGGACATGCTGTTCCCGTCTTCAATACTCCTTTCCCCCACTTCTCTTCTTGGAAATGTTCCCTACTACTCATCTGGTAATGTCCAATTCAAATGTTACCCATTTTTCAATTCTTTTTCTATTCTCCAAATAACCACATTCTTCTGTGTTCCCCAGAATGCCTTGTTCATAACACCAGTGTGGTATTAGTCCCATGACACTCACAACTATCCTAGTCATTAAACTGTGTGCTACCTCAGGCAAGTGCTATACCTTAGTCTTCCTAAACTGTCCAAGGCAAAGCACAGAGCTTGGCACATGATAAGTTTTCTATAAATGTTTATGAAATACTACTCAACCCAACACTTTGTAAATTACGAATATCCTACTCATTGTATTTAATCAATTTCTTACTATTTAAAAAGTGTTTATACGTAACAGTAGGGTTTTTGGTCTCTAACTACTAGAAACTAGCCTTGAAAGATGGCTCTCAGCAGGTAAAAACCAAACAACATCTGAGAATGTTTATTTTTATTTTTATGTTTTGACAACAGGGAAGTCATCACCAGTGCCACTGATGAGCACACATGCCGTTCTAGGTGTTGGCTTAGTGTTGTATCAGCAGGAGCTATCTTCTATTTACAGCCTCAGGGAAGGTGTTATTGATGTTGGTTTGGCCCAGAGTTGGTTTCTTTTTGCTCTGAGGGTGTTGACAAAAACCTAAAATTGCTACACAGGGAGATGTTTGGCTTCTCCTCAGCATTGGTCACCATTACAGGCTGTGGAGAAATCGCAGCCTAACCACAAACATCAGATGTTTGCCTTAATGGATCCCATATGAGGAAAGGTAGTGCTCTACCACAGAATGCATGAAGGTTTGCTGGATTTATTTTTATTCTGTTTGGTTTTTAATCAGGAGGATTTTTAGAGGGACTCTACCCGGGCAGAAAAGTCTTTGCATGATAACAAGGCAGAAAACAATC
Organism: Gorilla gorilla gorilla; assembly: GCF_029281585.2. NCBI lineage: Eukaryota > Metazoa > Chordata > Mammalia > Primates > Hominidae > Gorilla > Gorilla gorilla. Next base: position 50,705,501 of record NC_073240.2, on the reverse strand, counting down.
CTGGTCTCATGATCGTCACATGGGTTGGTCTGTAGGAACAACACCCTGATGCGAAGGCTCAGGCATTGCTTCTGTTGCTGCTGATCCTCCCCTTTCTCCTCCTCCCTCTTCTGCTTCCTTGTTTTTGGGTGGCAGCCATTATTCACTAAATCATCAATGTATAATTTCAATACCAGTAGTACTTTCATTCTGAAGAAAGAGCCCTGATTTAAGTCAGAAGTATCTATATAAAAATTGATTTCTATAAAGGATTTTTTTCCAGAGGGAACAGAATATACTATATTAGTAAAAAATATAAATGACATTATATAGTTTTGGAAGGACCAATTCTACTAATTCTGTAAATAGAAATACAGAGATAAAATTCAGAGATAGCTATTAACAGGGGCAAGTGGCAGATAACCATTAAAGAAGAAGAAATTACAAGAAGCTTCTTGGAAGGCTCTTACGAGATCTTTAGATAAAAATTGCTCAACTCTAAACTTTTTCAAGATTATCAAAGTACAAATCACACTGTCATGTGACAGGCATTTCTCTGTGTAGATGTATGAACAGCGGCGATATGGCAAAATAGAATTATTTACCACCCTTCACAGTGCTGCTGTTACATCTAACTGGAAGCCATTTATGACATTTTTTCTTTTCTTTATGTCACAAAGGCATAGCTTCTGCTTTCAATAAATTGTGCACAATTTTGGTTCATCTTAATTAAGTAAATATTGACTTAAGTTCCCCCTATGTTCCAGGGCCTTCAAGCTAAGGGAGAATGTGAAAAGTTGAAAGGTAGTTCTATGTGGCTGCATCCAAGAGAACATGGTGAAATAGACTGGATAGTGCAGCTCTTAATAAGCTCTATATGTCATGTCAAGGAGTCCAAACTTCATAGAAGGGAGAGGGAAGCTATTGCAGGATTCTAAGCAGCAGCGTGAAGATGACTGTAACTGGAATATATGGAAGAGTCTGGAAGGAAGCAGTACTGGAATGGGTAAATCCAGTTAGGTTAAAGTGATTTTCTAGGCAAGAGAGAAGTGGCAAGAGAAATCCGTAGCTTCCCTTAGATGTATGGTTGGTGAAGGGAGAACTGTGAGTAATGCCCAGATTTCTGATTTGGGAGGCTGAGTGGATGGTGAAGCTGATTACTAAGACTGGGGATATAAGAGGAGTAGCTAATTATTGGAGGAGGGTAATATGTCCAGTATGAGTTTGGTGTGCCTGAGCATATCCAAGAGATTTTCAATTGGTAGTCGGATGTGCAGGTCAGAATGGAGTGCTAGAGATGGATTGGACGGGAGATACACATTTGAAAACAGCCTGATGATGGAACCTGAAGCCATAGAAATGATGCAGTTGCCCAGGGACAGTATGAAGGATGGGAAGATAAAAAAAGACCCCGAGTAAATCTCTGAAGAACACTAATATTTAAATGGAAAGCATTGGGAGAAGATTTTATAACCTAAAAACTGTAACCTTTGTCCAAGTTCTGGCCGTATGTTATCTTGACCATTTAAAACTATGTCCTTTTTAGTTTATTTAAGAAATACTAACTTCTGAAATGACTTAGATTTAATTAACTTTGAACAGAAATGACCAGAAGGCTTGGAAGAAAAGAGATATAAAACTTGCTGCTAAAGCAAATGTTTAATGAGTAAACGTAAGCAGGATTCCATGAAATTGGATTTCCACAAAATCAAATTTAAAGGGACAAATACTAGGTTAAGGGAAAGTATCAGGGATGGAAAGTATTTATTGAATCAGAAAATTGTACTGCTGCAAAGGACCTTTGAAGTTAGATTGTTTAAACATCTCCTTTTTACATGTAGAAACTGAGATACAGTAATGGTAAGGGATTTCAAAAAATCACAATCAGTTTGTGATTCTTCCAGACCAGTGATTCTAAATGTGTGGTCCAGGGAACCTTAGAGAACTTTGTGAGTTTTTCAGAGGATGCACAAGGACAAAAGTATTTCATTATAATATCACTATTATTTATCTTTTTCATTCTTTTTCTCATGAGTATACCATGGAGTTTTGCAGAAGCCATGTGACATGTGATGTCACAACAGAATGAATGCAGAAACAGATATGGGAATCCAACCCTCTTTTATTAAACTAGATGTTACAAAGATCTGTAATCATGTAAAATAATGCCAATCTCCAAACTAATATTTTTTGGAAAATAAAGTTTTTTTATAGAAATGTTATTTATGCTTATATGTTAGATTTATAATAATAATTATAGTAACTAGTGTTATAAAACGGATATAATAAAATTTCTCATTTTTAATTTCTAATATGGATATTGATAGATAACATTCACTTAAAAAAACTTTTTAGAATCCTCACTCAGCATTGAAAAATTATAAAGAAGGTCCTGAGACCATAAGTTAGAGAACTAACGTCCTAGTCTAGAATACAAAATACAAGCAAATGTAGGTTATTCATCCTTTGCCTTTATACCTCTGGTGTTGGAAGGGAGAAAATATAAGGGAAATTATTAAATTGGATTATTGTACAAGAAAATCAAGAGAGAGTCTTTCCTAGGATTAAATTTTCCCCCCTGGTTTAACAATTAGATAAATTGCATATGTTTTTCTCTTTCTTTTTCCCCAATGTGGGGGTTAGAGCTAGAGTACAAGAAAACCCACATGAGTTCTGGCAGTTAGGCAAGCTAACCAAGGGTCTTAAAACAGAAGACAAGACCTAGACAAGGCCCAGTCCTAAAAAGCTTCCAGGGTATGTTATTAGATCTATGTAAGCCAGGAGGAAACTAGAATAGATAAGTGTAGACTGGGGTAGAGGGGAGGGTAACATTGTATTTTGGTTTTTATATTTTTTTAAACTAAGCACTAAATTTTGTATGCCATTTTCTTTGGCATTACATTAACAGTAATTAATAGTAAACATTTATGTTAACCTTTTTTTGAGGCATTCTCTTTGTAGATAAATGGGATAATTGAGTAGAAAGCATGTAATGATCTTTGACTGAACTGATGAAGCCTATGAGGGCAAGAGTATTCAGATTATGAAGTTGTGACAAAGCCAGTTGTCTTAAGTTGTAGGCAGTTCTGGGAAGAAATACCCAGCCATGTCATTCATTCATTCAACAAATAATTATTAATTGCCTACTATGTGTCAAGCTGTACAACTAAACCTAAAAAGTTAGGCCAAGTGTTCTGTGGTTTGAAAGAAAGCTTTGTCTAACAGCAATATGCTGGGGGTTGTCGGTGGGAATGGAGTTGAGGGTAGCCTAGGAAGGGCTGTCAATCTCAAACCTGTGGGGCAGGTTAAAAACACAGTACTACTGATGTAGACTTCCAGTGGGAAAGAGGTGGAAACTTTATTTTTAAAAGCCCCTCTGTGAAATGTGTTTTCAGCCAGAATTGTTACCCAAGAACGAACCACCAAGAATTAATGGACTTTTCCGGAGTAAAAGGGATGAAGAAATATGTCAGCAAGGGCCAAGAAAAAATGCATGAACCATGACTTTGAATGGCTAGAATTGCATATGGAGATGATTTAGCATAGCACTGATACTGATTTGAACAGCAGGTCTTGAATTTCACACCAGGAGACAGGCAAATAAAGCTCTCAATTCTGCTTAATATGGAGATGAAGACTTAATTTAAATGTATCAACCCTTCAGAAATAGTAAGCAAGGAAAACAGGAAGGTCATATGCTTCAGAATAAAAACACTTGTTTCTGAATTTGGGAAATCAAAGATTCCAGTAGATGGAGCATTTCTAAGTTAATAAATGAGAATAAAGCCAAGTGACTTAGGTAATGACCTAACCAAAGGCACTGAGTGTCTTACTACTGGCTAAAACATTATGCCCATTTCCAAATTGCCAGGCTGGAGCTCTGGGAGAGTCTAATTTTGATGTATGTTGTTGATTATATTCTGCTTTTCCAAACCTTTATCTTTTCAGTTCGAAACCCAGAAGGACAGATAAAGCTTTATTCCAAAGGAGCAGATACTATTCTGTTTGAAAAACTTCATCCTTCCAATGAAGTCCTTTTGTCTTTGACGTCAGACCACCTCAGTGTAAGTGCCTCCGTCTTAAGGTTAGCGCAATGGCTCTTTTGCCATCTCCTATGGTTAGGTCTTGTTTAAAAAAAATAGCAGCTAAATGATTTGACTACTGAAATAGAAAGCATCTGGAGAATGGTTCCACAGGAAGCTGTGCCAATGATCGTCTGGGAATTGGCACAAGGACCACCCCCCTTTCTGCCCCGTTGGAAGTCCAGTCAGTCTCTACAGGTGGAGGAACACACAGCAACTGAGTAGTAGCCACAGAATGTGGGCGTCTAGGGAACCTGCTGTAACTCCCCTGCAGCTTCATGTTGCTCCTCTTGGAAGACTGGACTAGTTTTGGAAAGAGGAGCCAGAGAGCTCCTTTTCCTTGGGTTCTGATGTGTTTGGCACCAGTGGAATATCTTATGATTACCTCTAGGGAAAGTTTAGAGTTGTGTTTAGATTGTGAGAGGAAAATAGTCTCTGGTGCACACTTTCTCCTCTAAGGGTCTTTTTATTCAGGTCATAAATCATGATGAGTCCCTTGTGTGCCCTCAGACACCAAACTTGTATATTCTGAGACCAGCATAATTTCTTTCCAAAAGCTTTCTGAAAGAAGTAAGAGTGATTTTTGGCACTTTTTTGTTAAATGCCAAAAAGTAAGGGAATGGGAATTAATATGAGCATTACTTGTTTTAAACCTGAGATTCAAGTGTGTCTCAAATATTTGTCTATGGTTCCATTTAAGGGCATCTGGTCAAAACTGTCATCTTCTCATTGGTTTCTTTCCTTTAAGGTATTATTGAGTATTCATGTTCTTTGTCAGACCCTATATTTAATGCAAAACATTCCCTGTATCTTTAAAAAGCAAATAAACAAATAAAAAAATCCCCTGCCTCACTTTAAATTTAAAAAATGATGGTTTAGTAATATTGGTTACAAACATAGCTATTGTTTTTGTCTTTCCAATAGAGAATTCTTGATTTTCTTTTGATCTTTTCCAGGAGGCCAGCATGGTCTTTTAAATTTTTTTTAATGAACACAACACTGGAATCATAAGTGTCTGACTTTTTGCCATTACTCAAACACCAAGGCCCTGGTTTTTCATACATTCTCCTTTAATACTAAACTATAGGAAGCCTAATTTGGTCTTTTTACATTTCTCTGCAAAATAATTTTTTTTCAGGTAATATAAATTTAACTTGCTCTTTGCTTCATTCACTTTATTCATTTTGACTTCTAGATTCTGAGGTCTTAAATGTTTATTTAATTACTGATTTCGAATTGTTTAATGATAGGAAAAGACCTTAATAAAATGCTCATTTAGGATTGAACTTGTGTTTCATGTACTAATTAAATAATTTAAATCATCCGTTTCCTTTTGTAATGTCATCTTATTGTTCATTCACTGTTGTGCAGAACAGAGAGGAAGGCAGTGGTAATGCCCAGTGGGGTTGCAAGTTAAAGGCAAAAAAGTGCTTGTGTGAATTAAGAGGACAAAAGATCATTACAAGACAGTAACTAGATTTTCAGATCAGTAGGGGATCCAGTTGTGGTCTTGAAAGGCAGGGCTTGCAAAATGTGATTCCAATATCCGAAGTGCTACCAACTGCCTACTATATAAATTTGGATAATTTTTCTCAATATCTGTCTGGGGTAAACCATCTCATTGCAGTATGCATTGACTTTTCTATTTACCTAATTACAGTATCTCACAATTTAACCTACGCCTGATTATAAACCTCTATGTGTACCATAAGCCAAAACACCACAGAGGAGACATACTCAATGGCAATACCCAAAGGAGCAGAAATGGCCATAAAAATGCTTTACTTGCAGTGTAGAGGCCCATAAAATGACCACTGGAAGCACAGGCGGAATGGGAGTTTTTGAGCATTTCCCCCAAAGCAATCTACATATGTTTCTAGTTACTATGGCTGTGTGAGACACTTAGCAACTACCAGTCTCCTCTTTTTCTTTTCCCCTACTATTAGGATAAAGCACCAAAGGTGTTTGAGATTGTCACGATACAGGAAAAAGGAAGAGTATGCTTCCCCAATCAGTTTGACTGATTTAGTACTAACTTCATAGAATATAGCTTCTAAAAAATAATACCTTTTTTGCACTAAGCTGACTTGATAATGGTATCTTTAAAATTCCCAACAATTTGTTATTATTAAGATAAAACTTTAATATAGCAAAAAATAAAAAGTTTCACGGAGGAGTCTAGAATGAAAAGTGAAGGTCAGCTTCCACATTTCGTCCTGCTTCCCAGAAGCAACCACTTATATTAGCTTTTCTTTCTTTCTCTCCCCTTTTGCCCTAGAGGTTATTGTTATAACCTTAAGTAATATGCTTAAACTTCTAATATCTGACTATTTAACATCTATTTATCCATTTATTATTTACTTTTAGCTTTTTATTATGAAAATTTTCAAGCATATGCAAAAGTAGGAGTCAATTTTAGGCATAGGCATATCACTAGGGGGAATGTGACAAGACTTTGGTGTGATGTCATGTTGTGGTTCCTGGGGAGAGCCTCCTGCCTTTGATTTGAGGACTATGGCTTCTCCAAGGGTCCTTTCCTCTTCACTGAAAGCTGAGGTCCATAAAACACACTGGGTCCCTCTCATGGCCAGAAATGCTTCCTTCTGTCAAGGACAGATTGGAAACAAATATATGTTGCCATAAATGAATATCTCAAGTCATGGGTGTCATTGATCACCTCTCAACTAGGACACTTCAGCAGGCTTTTCAGCTGTGTTTAGGGGGAAGACTTGCTCCCCTGCGTGTTTTAACCTCATAGAAATAAAATGGAAAATACACACATTATCTCCCATTTCTGAGGAGATTAAAAAGTTGAGAGTAAGGATAGCCAAGCAGTGCTCTTGGTACAAAATGAATTTGAGTGAAAAATTTCTTACCAATTATTTTTGTTGTTGTTATTTCTGTGCCTATTGTTTCTTTGATGGTTCATGAGTCTATGTCATCTCTGGCAGGAATTTGCAGGGGAAGGCCTTCGGACCTTGGCCATCGCATACAGAGACCTGGATGACAAGTACTTTAAAGAGTGGCATAAGATGCTTGAAGATGCGAATGCTGCCACAGAAGAGAGGGATGAACGAATAGCTGGGCTATATGAAGAAATTGAAAGAGATTTGATGGTATGAGTTTAGAAGCATGATGGTTTGTGTTTACAGGAAAGATAGTATGTGTTTAGAGATTTAGCATAGGAATAAGCCATTGGCTAAATCATCTTGGGCACAGCAGATGTTTCTCTTTCAATCACTGTATCATGCTTTATATGTTGGCTTTGAGTTTTCCACGTATGGTCCTAGAGAGCCTAGAATTGTATTTCTATTAGCAGTAGCTTATGCATTTGGAAGCTTCCCAAGAGTAGAAGATAGTAGGCTCCCTATTCTTTGTCAACCTCTGATGTGTCCTTGATGTTATGGGATTTTTACTTTTCTCCTTGTTTTATTACCCACCTTTTTAGAGCAGAGAAATTTGCTGTGAAGAATGGGGCTACAGCTCTAAACCATCCTAGGCCATGAGATTCTGATGATATCTGTGCTATCCAGAGCATGGTCTATTCTAAAAACCACTCTTACCTGAAGCCACAGTGGCCAGGAGTACCTCACCCACTGTGAGGTACTAGAGAGTATGCTTTGCTCAACTTTTGATGAAAAATCGTGGCCGGGTGCGGTGGCTCACGCCTGTAATCCCAGCACTTCAGGAGGCCGAGGTGGGCGGATCACGAGGTCCGGAGATGGAGACCATCCTGGCTAGCATGGTGAAACCCCGTCTCTACTAAAAATACAAAAAATTAGCCGGGTGCGGTGGCGGGCGCCTGTAGTCCCAACTACTTGGGAGGCTGAGGCAGGAGAATGGTGTGAACCCGGGAGGCAGAGCTTGCAGTGAGCTGAGATCGCGCCACTGCACTCCAGCCTGGGTGACAGAGCAAGACTCCGTCTCAAAAGAAAAAAGAAAGAAAGGAAAAGGAAAAATCATGCAGGAACTTTCACTTTAGTTTATGGCATCTGCTGGTTTGTTAATGTAGAAGAATGACTAGACTTTTTGTGATCAGCTTCATGACTATGGGATGAAGGCTATTCTTTGGACTCCTCCACTGTCGATATAAGTGGGGAAGCAGCTGGGGAGTTCTTAAGTCCAAATGGCTTCCTACTGCTCACGCTAACATGTTATCTGAGCATATCAGCCCCTTCAAGTAAATAATAAGTCCCAAGATCTCTGCTAAGTTGGCTTGATTTGGGAACTTCCTTTTGGAGTCCTTCCCAATCCACTTTCACACAAAATAGGATGCCTGCTATATCAATGTATCATAATTTCTGTCTTCAATTAATATTCTTTGGCCTCCAGAATCTGTGAGTGAAATCCATAGACGTTATAGATATTATTTGCATGCATTAACATAAGCTTTTCTCTCTTTTTCAATAAAGCTACTAGGTGCCACTGCTGTAGAAGATAAGTTACAGGAGGGTGTTATTGAAACAGTTACAAGTTTATCACTAGCCAATATTAAGATCTGGGTCCTAACAGGAGACAAACAAGGTAACTTGAAAATGGATGTTGATGATATTTTGAAAATGGGGAGATGACTTATATCACAAAATTTTAATTAACCAGAAAGGTTAATTAATTAAATATTCACCCAATCTTCCACATAGGAAAGACTTGAAATAGAGAAGAGGAAATTAATGTATTGCAAGGATCTATTTTAAAACAAACCAAACTAACAAAATGCCTACCGTAGTATAAGCTGGGGTCAGTTAAGTTTTGGTCCAATTGCCTCTTGAATATAATCATTACACCTAGAGGCAAAAATGGTATTAAAAATGTTTAACAATTGGTTTATATGAACACAGTCCCCAGTCAGGACAGATATTGGCATAGAACTAAAGCAGGATATTGGAGACCTTGGGTTACTCCTTTAGTTTCTTGATGGTGGGGAATTTGAAGAATCTTAGGGGAAGTGTCAGGGTGATGGGAACACTTTGAAGAAGCTCAGGGAAACAGCTGTTTATCAACCATTTATAGAAATATTTTGGTATTTTAATAACTACTACAGCTGTAACAATGCAACCTGGCTGAATTCCAGGACTGTCTATACAAGGTACAGTGAGAATTCATTGACCTTCAGGCTTGACAAAATGCCAAATCATTAGTGAATCATCATGTTCTACTATGTTTCCTATGAAAGAAAAGGGGACCAACATATTTTTGATCTACTGCTAGCAGTAATGGTTAAAACAAAAATGATTTTATGCTTGGCTATTTGTAAATGAAAAATATTCAATTAACTGGCATACACCTATGTTAAAATTCTATCTACTTATTAGGTATTTTTTATAGCATTAGGGGATCTGCAGATGTGATGCATCAGTTCTCTACATCTTTATCCAAATCATTGATCACAAAAAATAAACAATAGAAAGTTGAGCACTCCGGTGTGTTACTAGGTAGAAACTCTATAGAGTTTGGTTTTGGTCGGTTACAGCCGTTCTAGTATTACTAATATCCATGAGTTTACTATTATTTAGCTTTAATTTCTGTGGTTTATACAAGGTATATGCTGAGATTTTATCAATTACCTTCCTTAATTTAGGACAAAACTAATGATTCCATAGAATTAGCTAGAGTCTAATTATTCTATACAGTTAGAGACAATCAAATAACTCTATTAGATAGAAGGAGTTATCTGATTATCTTAGGTTCCATTTCTATAAAATTAGAGGAAGAATTACCCAACACCATCTGATTCTCCAGTTCTCTAGGAGAACAGTGCTGGGTGGTTTTTGAGAGGATAGTCAAATTCCAAATTTCCATATATTTAATGGGAAAATGGCAATGTTATGTGTGAGAGAACTATAAAAATTTCATAAGAGCATTTTTTTTTGTCATTCAACTGAACATTTTGTGAGTTTTTTCTTCAAATTGTCTTCCATTTCAGAATTAAATATTGGCTAAGTTTAGTAGTTTAGCTCTCCCAAGACTTCTGGTCAAAGGTTTTATATTTGTACATATTATGTCACAAGAGCTTATTTTCATGAGTGCTAATTTGGGAATGAAAAGGTTTTTCTGAAAACTAGATGAGAAGGCTGCACATTCGTTAGTGTTGCTACTTGTGCATGGGTTTAGCAAGTAGGGAATTTGATCCTGAAACCCAGGTCTTTGAATTTCCCTCTGCACTGCTTGTATTTTATCACCTGTTGTGCTCTCTCTGACATCAGCCCCCTGTAGGCTGTAAGAAAATACAGCTAAGCCCTCAAAACTTTCACTAAAAATGGACTTAGGTTATTAAGTAACATTTTAACTGAGTTGGGCTTTATTTTGTGTTAGAAACTGCCATCAACATCGGTTATGCCTGCAACATGCTGACTGATGACATGAATGATGTGTTTGTGATAGCAGGGAATAATGCTGTGGAAGTGAGAGAAGAACTCAGGTAGGTGTTGAAGGAAGGAGGAAAGGATGGAAGGACGAGAGGGAGGGAGGGAAAAAAGATCAGAGAGTTGAGAAAGTGAAAAGCTATGCTATAGTTTCCTGTGGTCTTAACTTAGTATAAAGTTCTTTGTGCATGTTTCCTAAACTTCCTTTCATTTTGGTGACAAACTGAGATGAAGCTGATATCAGTAATGAATTATTGTCTTCAGGCCTCCAACATTTCTCAACTATTTTTAGAAAAGAATTTCAAATCAGCTATGTTGAGTTGCCCTTTAAAATTGTGCTTTGGTTAGTACCTGCTAACTATTGCATGGTGATGAGTGATCAGTATCATGAGATACTTCTTAAAAATACCAATTCCCTAGCTTCATTCTGACCTACAAATTAAGAATCTACAGGGAATGGGATATGGGACTTTGTATTTAATAAGCACCTAGATGAAGCTTATGATCAGATAAGTTTGGAAAACAGCTGTAGTAGATGGCATATAAAGATGGAATAGAGTCTTTCAGCATTAAAGAAAGTAGATATTTTGATGTAGTTACTATTGAACCCAGATATATACTGTTTATGTGAAATAAAATACTGTGAGATTTGTGTAACTACTGCACAGTACCAGAAAATACATAAGTGCTGAAATTGGAGGTAGCAGTGGACAGATATTAAAGTTTGAGAAATAATATTTCTTAAGATGTACCAATTTATTTCATTTCCTTATTTCTTGTTACTTTATTTGGAGAAGAACATTTAAAGATCTGCAAAAATATTTTCCTAGAACTTTAAAAATACTGTCTTATAACAATTTTTGCTTGCTTGCTGCTTGTAGTAGCTTCTCTAAGCTCAGCCCACTTAGAGACTGGCCAAGCAGAATGATGACACAGAGGCAAATTACTTATCGCTTGCTCCATTCTAGATGGGAAGCTAACCTTCCTTCAGTATAATAGTAGAGCTCTGTGGCTTCCCAAATATGTCTCTGTCATTAAACTATTCTTCCTGAACTTTAAAAAAAGGAAGTCTTAAAAGTCAGCACCACTACTTGATGGTACTTGTACACGAATCTCCCAGCCTCTCGGTTTTACCTGCAGTTAAAAAAAAAAAAAAAAAACCTGCTATATCGTGCTGGTTAGAAACTATGACTAAATACTGCACATGTCTTTGCCAAATAAAAATTGGGAAATTTAATTAGCTACTACTAATATAATTTAAATATTATTATTGGTATAATTTTAATGATAGACCCCATAAAGTCAGTTGGGGAAATATTAGTAACTTATTTAATAATCAATTAAAATTTTAAAAGTAGATTCTTTACCTTTTGATTTTTGGATTATTTGACTCTTTTTAAATTGATATACAATATTTATACATATTTTGGGGGCACATGTGATATTTATTATATGGATAGAATGTATAATGTTCAAGTCAGTGTATTTAGGATATCCATCACTTTGAGTCTTTATCATTTCTTTGTGTGGGGAAAGAAAGTCCTCTCTTCTGGCTAACTTGAAATATACAATACATGGTTGCTAACTATAGCCACCATACTCTGCTGTTGAACTTTATAATTTATTCCTTCCATCTAACTATACGTTTGTACTAATTAACCAACCTCTTTTCATCGCCCCCATTCCCACCCGTACAACCTTCCTAGTGTCTGGTATCTATCATTCTACTCTCTATGAGATCAACTTTTTTAGTTTTCGCATAGGAGTGAGAACATGTGAAACTTGTCATTCTGTGCCTTATTTGACTTAACATGGAACCCCTGGTTCCATTCATGTTGCTTAAAATGGTAGGATTTCATTCTTTTTTGATGGTTGAATAGTATTCCATTGTATGTGTATACACCACATTTTCTTTATTGATTCATCCATTGATGGACACTTGGGTTGATTTCATATATTTGATATTATGAGTAGTGCTACAGTAAACATGGGGTGCAGATATCCCTTTGATATAGTAATTTCATTTCCTTTGAATAAATACCCAGTAGTGGGATTGTTAGATTATATGGTAGTTCTATTTTTAGTTTTTGGAGAAATCTCCATAGTGTTTTCTCTAGTGGCTGTACTAATTTACATTCTCACCAACAAAGTGTAATAGCTCGCTTTACCAGCATCTGTTATTTATTAATTTATTTATTTAATAGTAGCTATTCTAGCTGAAATAAAATCACATCTCATTGTAGTTTTGATTTGCATGTCTCTGATAATTAATGATGTTGAGCATTTTTCATATATAAGTTGGCTATTTGTGTGTCTTATTTTGAGAAATGTCTATTCATGTTCTTTGCTTTTTAATGGGATTGTTTTCTTACTGTTTTAATTGAGTTCCTTGTATATTCCAGATATTACTCCCTTGTTAGATGAATACTTTGCAAATGCTTTCTTCCTTTCAACAGACTGTCTCTTCAGTCTGTTGATTGTTTCCTTTGCTGTGCAGAAGCTTTTTCATTTCATGTAGTCTCACTTGCCTATGTTTTTGTTGCCTGTGCTTTTGAGGTCTTAGCCGTAAAATCATTGCCTAGAGACCAGTGTCTGGAAGTTGTTTTCCCTATGTTATCTTCTAGTAGTTATATCATTTTGGGGATTATATTTAAGTCTTTAATTCATATTGAGTTAATTTTTGTATATGGTGAGAGTTAGGGGTCCAGTTTCATTCTTCTGCATATGGATATTCCGTTTTCCCATCACTACTTATTGAAGAGGATGCCTGTTCTCTAGTGTGTGTACTTAGTGTCTTTGTCAAAAATCCATTGACTGTAAATGTTTGGATTTATTTCTGGGTTCTGTATTCTGTTCCATTGGCCTATGTGTCTGTTTTATACCAATACCATGCTGTTTTGGTTACTTTAGTCTTGTGATATAATTTGTAGTCAGGTAGTGTGATGCCTCCAGCTTTGTTCTTTTTGGTCAGGATTGCTTTGGCTATTTGGGCTCTTTTTTGGTTCCATATGAATTTTAGGAATTTTTTTTCCACTTCTGTGAAAAATAACATAGTATGATAATTTTAACAATATTAATTCTTCCAATCCATGAGCATGGAATGTCTTTTCATTTGTTTGTGCCCTCTCCAATTTCTTTCACTGGTGTTTCGTAGTTTTCCTTGTGGAGGTTTTTCACCTTCTTGGTTAAATTTATCCTTAAGTATTTTATTTTTTTACAGCTATTGTAAATGGGATTGCTTTCTTTCTCAGGTACTTTCTCAGGTACTTCATTATTGGTGTATAGAAACACTACTGATTTTGTATCCTGAAACTTTACTGAATTTGTTTATCAGTTCTAAGAGTTTTTGGTGGAATCATTTGAATTTTTTCTGAATGTAAGATCATGTTGCTTGCAAACAGGAACAATTTGACTTGTATTTTTCAATTTGGATGGCTTCTATTTTTTTCTCTTGCCTGATTGCTCTGACTAGGAATTTCAGTTATGTTGAATAGGAGTGGTAAAAGTGAGCATCCTTGTCTTGTTCCAGTTCTTAGAAAAAAGGGTTTCAACTCTTCCTCATTCAGTATGATGTTAGCTGTGGGTGTCATATATGGATTGTATTATGTTGAGTTGTGTTCCGTCTACACCTAGTTTGTTGAGAGTTTTTATGAAGGGATGTTGAATTTTATCAAATGATTTTTCTGCATCGATTGAGATAACTATATGGTTTTTGTCCTTCATTTTGTTGACATGATGTATCATATTTATTACGTATGTTGAACCATGCTTGCATTCCTGGGATAAATTTCACTTGATTGTGGTGTATTATATTTTTGATCTGTTGTAGGAATTTTTTTTTTTGAGACAAAAAAAAAAAAAAAAAGCCAGATGCTTTGTCAACTGGCTTTCACTGCAGTGGTGCAATCATAGCTCACTGCAGCATCGACCTCCGGGGCTCAAGTGATCCTCCCACTTCAGCGTCCTGAGTAGTGGAGACTACAGGTATAAGCCACCACCACACCCAACTAATTTTTGTATTTTTTGTAGAGAGAGATTTTTGCCATGTTTCCTAGGCTGGTTTCATATTCCTGTGCTCAAATGATCTGCCTGCCTCCGCTTCCCACAGGAAGATCATTTGAGCCCAGGAGTTTGAGACTAGCCTGGGAAACATGGCAAAATAAGGCATGGAGCCACCACACTCAAGCCTGCTGTTGGACTTAGTTTGTTACTTTTTTGTTGAGAATATTTATGTCTATGTTAATCAGAGATGTTGATCTGTAGTTTTCTTTTTTTGTTGTGTTCTTCTCTGATTTTGGTATGAGGGTAATGCTGGCCTTGTAGAACAAGTTAGGGAGAATTCCCTTCTCTTCAGTTTTTTGGTATACTTAAGGATGGTTTATAGTAATTCTTCTTTACATGTTTGGTAGAATCTGGTAGTGAAGTCATCCAATTCTGGGTTTTTCTTTGTTGGGAGACTTTATTGCAGACTCAATCTCATTATTGGCTTTTGGTATGTTCAGATTTTCCGTTTCTTCCTGATTCAATCTTAGAAGGTTGCATGTGTCCAGAAATTTATCCATTTCCTCTAGGTTTTCCTGTTAGTTAGCATATAGTTGTTCTTAAAGTCTTGATCTTATATATTTCTGTGGCATAAGTTGTAATGTCTTTGTTTTCATTCCTGATTTTGTTTGTTTGGATCCTCTCTCTTTTTTTCTTGGTTAGTCTAGCTAAAAGTTTATTAACTTTGTTCATCTTTTCAAAAAAACCAAGTTTTCATTTCATTGATCCTTTGTATTTTTTAGTCTATTTTATTTACATATGCTCTGATCTTTATTACCTTTTACCTTCTACTAATTTTGGGTTTTGTTCTTGCTTTTCGGGTTCTTTCAGTCATTTCATTGTATTGCTTATTTAAAATCTTTTTACTTTTTTGATGTAGGCATTTATTGCTATAAAATTCTCTCTTAGCAGTGCTTTTGCTGCATTCCATAGGTTTTGGTATGTTTTGTTTCCATTTTCATATGTTTGAGGAAATCTTTTCATTTTCATCTTACTTTTTTCATTGGCCCAGTATTCATTCAGGAACATGTTTAATTTTCATGTAGTGTATTGTTTCTAAGTTCCTTTTGGTATTGATTTCTAGTTTCATTCCATTGTGGTCTGAGAAGATACTTGATATGACTTCAATTTTCAAAAATTTGTTGAGACTGATTTTGAGGCCTAACTTATGATCTGTACTGGAGAATGTTTCATGTGCTGGTGAGAAGAATGTGTATTCTGCAAGTGTTGGATAAAATGTCCTGTGGATGTCTGTTCAGTCCATTTGATCTAAAGTCCGGTTTAAATCTAATGTTCTTCGTTGATTATCTGTCTAAATGATTTATTTAATGCTGAGAATGTACTGTTGAAGTCCCTCATTATTATTGTATTGGAGTCTACTTCTCCCTTTAGATCTAATGATATCTGCTTTATATATCTGGGTACTTCAGTGTTGGGTGAATATATATTTAGAATTGTAATATCCTCTTATTGTAATATCCTCTTACTGAACTGATCCCTTTATCATTATAAAATGATATTTTTGGCCCTTTTTACTATTTTTGGCTTAAAGTGTCTTGTATCTGATATAAGTATAGCTACTCCTGTTTGCTTTTGGTTTCTGTTTGTGAGGAATATCTTTTTCTATACCTTTACTTTCAGTCTATAGGTGTCTTTACAGGTTAAGGAGTTTCTTGTAGGCAGCATATAGATCACATTTTTATAGATCCAGATCCAGGCCATCTGGATCACATTTTTTAAAAACCCATTCCGCCATTCTGTATTTTTCAAGCGGAAAATTTAATTCATTTCCATTGAAAGTTGCTATTGATATGTGAGGTTTTGTTCCTGTCACATTGTTAATTGTTTTCTGGATGTTGTATATATCTTCTGTTCCTTTATTTCTTTTTTATTATATATTTTTGTGTCAGTAGTTTTCTTTAGTTGTAACTTTGAGTCCTTTCTCTTCGTCACTGGTGTGTTTGCTTTACCAGTGAGTTTTGCACTTTTATGTGTTGTTCTTAATAGTAGATATTGCCCTTTTGCTTCCAGGTTTAGGATTCCTTCAATCATTTTGTAGGGCTTTCCTAGTAGTGTTGAATTCCCTTAGTTTTTGCTTGTCTGGGAAAGACTTTATTTCCCCAAAGAGGGTAATTTTATTTCTCCACAATAAAGTAACTTTATTTAGAAATAAACTTATTTCTCCAAAAAGGGTAACTTTGCTGGGTATAGTATTTCTTGACTTCCAGATACTGTCTTTCAGCACTTTGAATGTATTATCCTGTTATCTTCTGGCTTGTAAGGTTTTTACTGATAAGTCTATGGTAAGTCTGATGGAGACTCCTTTATAGGTGACTAGATGCTTTTCTCTTGCTATTTTTAGAATTTTATCATTGTCATTGACTTTAGACAGTTTGACTATAATGTATCACAGAGAAAACCTTTTTTGCATTGTACCTGTTTGGGGATTGCTGGGCCTCCTGTATTTCAACGTCTAAATCTCTTGCTAGAGTTGGGAAGATTTTATCTATTATTTCATCAATAGGCTTTTGAATGCTTTTGTTCTCTCTTCACCTTTGGGAATGCTGATAATTCAGATATGTGGTTGCTTTATGTTGTCTCGCATGTTATGTAGGCTTTGTCTACTCTTGCTAATTCTTTTGTTTTACTTTTGTTTGGGTTATTTCAAGAGACCTGTCTTCTTCTGAAATTCTCTCTTCTGCTTGATCTAGTCTATTGTCAAAACTCTCAAATATATTTTTCTATTTCATTCAATGAATTCTTCAGTTGCAGGATTTCTGTTTGGTTCTTCGTTATGATATCTACCTCTTTGGTAAATTTCTCAATCATATCCTGAATTGTTTTTTTCATTTCTTTGTATTGTTTATCTTTGTTCTCTTGTATCTCACTAAACTTCCTTAATATCATTATTTTGAATTATTTTTATGGGAATTTCATAAATTTCCTATTCATTGGAATCTGTTACTGGAGAATTATGGTGTTCCTTTGGAGTTGTATTTCCTAGCTTTTTCACGTTTCTTGTGTCCTTACATTGCTATCTGCACATCTGGTATAACAGTCGCTTCTTCCAATTTTGTGGATTTACTTTCATAGGAGAGGACTTCCTCAATATGTATCTTGGTATTGGTTGGGTAGGGCACTTTGGCTTTAATTCTGGATGTGTGCAGTAGTATAGTCTGCATATAATTTATTTGGCTTTCTTTTTTTTTTTTTTTTTGGTAAACAAAGCCAGTGGTGTCTGTGACTTCCTCAGGGGCTTAGGGTGTGGTTGTTAATGGAGGCTGTAGTGAAGTTTTATTGGGCATGGGGACAGCAGGTGGGACAGTCCTTGGGCCCCAGTGGGAGCAGTGGTAGGCTGAGCCTGCCTGTCTTTGGGTCCGAGGGTAGCACATTTGGCACTGGCATTAGTGTGTCCTGGTGGGATGATTCTTGGGCCACCAGGAGGCTTGCTCAGGTGACAGCAGTAGAAACAGTGGGCTGGACCTTGGGCCCCTGGGCTGCAGGCATGGCATAGGGAATGGCAGTAGCAGTGGTTGGACAACTCTCTGGCTCCCAAATAGCCTATGCTGGTGTTGGCAGTGGCTGTGACAGGCTGGTCAGGCCATTCCCCAGGTCCACGGGTGGTAAGTGCAGGTGGGTGCTAGCTGTGGTGGTAGTGGCAGGCTGGGTTAGTCTGTCTTCCAGTCTCTGGGAGGAGTGGTCATGATGGTGGATGGAGCCACGGCAGTGGATGGTGGATGGAGCAGGGTGATCCCCAGGCCCCTAGGTGGTATGCTCAAGTACTGGGGTGGGGGGGTATGGAGGGCAGTCAAAGCCAGACTGGACAGATCTGTCTGTATGTTCCCCTTCTCCCCGCTGTCCAGTGGTATGTATGGGTGCTGGCTGTGGTGGGCAGGGACCGGGTTATCCCAAGGCCTCTGGTGGAATGCTCAGGTGGGGGTGGCAGTAGCTGCACTCTGGCCGTGCTGGCTGCTGGGGTGAGTGGGATTGCTTTTAGTAGTAGCAGCCTTAGGCAGGTGGCTGGGAAGTGTGTGCTTTGGCTGTAGGTGGCAGCTATATGTAAGGTAGCCTATCCTTAGGGCATGTGGAAATGTGAGGAAGTCCTGTTGCTGGAAGGGTAGTGGGATTGCTGTCAGCGTCTTGCACTTTGGCCATGTTGGCAGTGGTGGCAGTGGTGGTGGCTGCAGGTGGGGAATGTCAGTGGAGCTCCAGGAATGTGGAAAGCCAGGTACTGTTGGGCCCTCAGGCAGGATGCAGTCTGGTGGGGCTGGGCTCTCAAAATGACACTTTGCTGTCATTTTGTGGTATGTGGGACCCAATGTGAGCTCCCTCTCTGGGGCAATGGCACTGCCTTGTCTTCAGGCAGCTCCCTATGTTAATTTCAGGGTCTGAAAGGGTTGAGAGGCTCTCCCATGGCTAGGAGTGGAGTCTGTGGTGAGATTGTGGACCACTGGGCATCCCTCACTTATACTTTGCCTACACAGGAGAGCCTTTCTGGGCTCCCAGCCAGACAGGATGCCTTGTTTCCCTCTCCTTCTTTTAGGTGTTTCCTGTCACTTCTCTCTTGAATTCCAATATTTTCTCTTAGATGACATATTTGAAGTATGATTATCTACTCTCTATCTTGGTGCTTCTTTGTGGAGGAGGCAACTGCCAGATGCCTTTAGTCGTACATCTTGAAGGAACACTCTCATTCAGAACTTGACTCTTGCTGAAGGAAGATAGATGCAAACAGATCTAGATTTTAATAAGCCTGTTGCTAAATGTTTTGAGACAGTGCCTGGAAGAGTATTGTAGGCAGTACACATGTATTACCTCATTTTGTTCTTAAGAAACTCAATCGTAGGCATTACTGTTTTCCCTGTTGGACATATGAGGAAGTTGAAGTATATAGAGGGTAAGTAACTTGCCCAAAGTAGTCCGTGGTTCAGGTGGGATGTGAATCTAGGCAGCTTGGTCCCAGAGGCTGTGCACTTGCCATGTGTTTCCCTAAACATACCTCAGATTTATTTTTATTCCCTTTAATAATTAACCTAAAAATATAGTTGTTAAGGTATCTTACTGCTTCACTTGAGTAAATGGTCAGACACCAGATTAGCAAGTAGAGTCAGCAGAAATTTCCAGGGGAAATAGCAGATGTAGGAGAAAGAGTATGGGCTTCATGTCAGCTGGATTCAAGTTGGAATCTCAGCTTCATGCTTAGGCTGAGTGGGAAACTTTTGATATGTGAATAACCTCTGTCTGCTTGGTTTCCTTATTTGTAAAATGGGGATACAAATATCTACCCTATAGCTTATTTTATTTGGGGGATTAGATAAGAACTTAAAGCTTTATGACTGTTCCATGAGCATCTTTCTTGCCTTCCTCATTCCTTGTCTATTTCCTCCCTTCTCCCTTCCTTCATTCTTTCAGCCACTGATCCCAATCTTTCCACCAACAAGGACTACTTTTGTAACTATTTCCCCAATAAGGGCAGCAGGCCTGAAACAGTGGGGAAGGAAAGGGTAGAATAAAATAGACAGCTTTTTGGAGGTAGAATGAATAGGTCTTGTAATTTGATTGGATGTGAAGAGAAATAGTAGGAGGCTTTGTCACTGCTAGGTTTCACAGCCCAGAGTGTGCTCAGGCATGCAAGAATAGAAACTCATTAAATTTTCTAAAACTGAACTTGAACCTCTTTCTGTCTGAGGACAGAACAATTAAACTAGGCATTTTCAGTTAAATTTAGTTCAAGTCTGGGATGTACAATTGCCTCACCTCTTACTGTTCATCAGTGTCTACCCTGCTGGCATCCAGCACTTCCCACGTCTGTGTTCCTGTCTGGTCTCTGCTGTCTTAGGGTTGTTGTTGGCTTTCCCTCTTGGCTGACTTCCACACTCTGCTGGGGAACCATGGAAAGTGTGGCTGCTCTTCCTCACCTCTCTATGCCCAAGATGACTTGTGTTCTTATATGGCCACTTCAGTTTCTAAAATCCCTTTACTCTGCTGATTCCCCTAAATTTATCTGAGGATTCCATTAGCCACATGGTTCCTTCATCCACTACCAATCCAGGGCCAGGTCAGGACCCAGGCTTTTTTTAGCCATCACTTATCAGTTTCTAAACTCCTCAAAGTCCCCTTTCCCTAGGCTGGGATGGGAAATGAAGGAAAGTAATTTCTTCCTACTCTGCTCCTTTTGTCATCATTTTAATGCCTTGACTCATTTAAAGTTTATTCTTTTGATACTTAAAGAAATCCCCCCCTTCTTTTTCCAAAAGTCCAATTAGTGAAATTCCAGATTGCTGAAATTCAGACTAATGATGCTGCTATGAGTTTCAAAGCCCTATTTTGGTGCTCAAAAACAAAAGTTTGGTTCTATTTTTCTCCTTCTATATTTGGCTCTGCAGATCCTCCTGAAGCAAAGTATGTTTCTAGTTAAATGGAGAGGATCACTTGTGGTCCTAGTAGTAGTGGGAAAAGGAGCGATTGAGTTAATATCTCAAGATTTTATCCAACTACATTTGGTTGACTAGATGACACAACTGTCATTATGTGGAAAGAATATGGAGAAATGTGAACTATTTGTATGCTGTTGTTGGGACTGTAAGTTGACAGAAACTCCCTAGAGGACAAACTAGCGATATATTTCAAAATTACACATATGCATAGTTTTTACCCAGTGATTCTTCTAGAAATTTCCCTTAAGAAAATAAGTGAACAAATGTATGAATTTGTATAAAAAGGAATATTTATTGCTGTATTGATTTATGATAATAGAGATGAGAAATAGCTCAAATAACCAGCCATGAAGGATTTTGTTAAATGCTATGATATATACATGCAATGGAACACTCTTCAGTCATTCAAAGTGATTTTGTATTTTTCGACATTGGAAAATGTCCATGATATTTTTGTTAAATGATAAATGAGACTACAAAACATCATGCGTAATATGATCTCTCTTTTTGCAAAAAAGTGTGTGTGCGTGTGTGTGTGTGTGTGTGTGTGTATGTAGGTACATATATGTATAAAACACTATACATCTACCCACCTCCTTACCTCCTTGCCTATCAAGATCTGGAGGATATAAACAGTGGCTCTCTCTGGGTGATAGAGTTATGGATCATGTTTACTTCCTTCTTTATGGCTGTTTGTATCATCTGATGTTGTAATAGTGTTTGTGTAATGCTTTTACAATTAGAAAAAAGCTAAAAAATTATCTTTTTTAATGAGAAGAAAAAATATTCAAAAGAAAAAAAATAAAGAATTTCCAGCTAGACTTAATATTTCAGGAGCCTTGGGGCCACCTTGCTCAGCTGACTGGAAAATAATGTTATTTCTACTCAGACTTGTAGGTAACCCCATTCTTAGAGTATAAGACAGAGAGGCAACGTATGATAGAAAATTCTATGTAAGAGAAATCATTATAGTTGTAGTGTGCATTTTCTTAATATTAGGACTGGGGGTAAAATGGCATCCAAAAAAGCTATTGCTCAAAGTTGCTCTCTATACTCCAAATCTCAGCTACTTATATCTAAGCCCACAGCTTTGGGATGAAATATTGAAATCATAAATTTGCACCATCTCTTTTTCTTGTGTTATGCTTTTGAGTTCAGTGGGAGTTCATTTAAAAAGAAAGTGTAACCAAAGAACAGGATCTGAACAATAGTAGCTATTGAAAAGAAATGACCAAAATGCTTATATTTAAACCTGTCAAACGTGCTTAGATTATTTCATAAACATGGATATATAATTTTTATACATATCATACATATGGCTTGTTTCAAATTTAGTGTCGTGAAACCATTTTAGACACTTTGAGTCCTGGGTTAATTTTGCTGCTGTAGCTGCCTTATTATTAAAGGCATGCCTAGAAAGCTACAATTAAACCCTGCTATGGTTTCTCAGAAAATTACTACATTGAATACATTTCACCAATTCGTATGTCTTCTGCTGAAAGGAAAACAGACTGAGAATTTAATTTTGATTGATCTGAGAGGAAAACTCATTCCGTATTTCATTTTTGTAGCATTGATCACGTGTTTTGTTATTAGAAAAACTCATGTTCTTTAACTAAATCATAAAGTGACTCCACTGCTTCTAAGAAGTATCCCAGTGATATAACTAGGAATTGATATTTCTTCTTTAATCAACAAAATATGCATCAGTATTTTTTGAACATCTACTTGGTGGAAAATTATTTATTTGAATGTGCAGGGTTCTCAAATACAAATGGCTTCAGGAACAGGCATATAGCATTAATCATGTGATCTGGGCTATCTATTATACATCAGGGAGTGATGGGGCCTTTGGTGAGTGGGAACATCATGTTGGCCATAAAGCCATAGAGATTCTTTAAGACACTGTGCAGGCCAAACAAAATGCATTTTGATCCTAATTCCTAACCCCTAGTCACCCAGGAAAAATGTTTTAGTACATTAAATTTCTCTCATGAATCATAAAATTTTAGAGCACTTACTCAGGTAATCTTGTAGATCTTCTGGCACACACTGGTGCAGCAGCCCAAGTTTTCATGATCTATTTTGACTGCTTGGGGCACTAGCCAAACTGATTGGCTGGTCCCATTTCCTGAACTCTAATAATGAAACTGGTTCAGTGGTTGAACATCTTAAAGGTCTCTCAGGTAGGGTAGTAAGGAATGGCACTGGGAATTCAAATCAAAATTTCGTGTACTTTCTCCCTTTCTCTACTGTTGGCAGGGTAGTGCTGTCCCTTAAAACTGTCCCTCCAGCACTGTGTCTTAGTCCAACCTAGAGGCAGTCTGTGGCTGACTCTATGTGTAAACCAGCTTGGTGCAGTAGACCAAGAACTGTGAATGTGAAGACGTAGGTTCTAGCCATGGATCTGTCGCTGGCTAATCAAGTGGCTAGAGGTCAGATAACTCAACTGTGGAAACAAACATAAGATGTCAGAGGCAGTCTGAACCCAGGTTTCCAGGTTCCAAGCTCAAAGCTCCAGCTTTCATATCAAAGTCCAGATTTTCTTCTTTTAAACAGGATGTCATGGTTTCGATCCATTTCCCAACAGATCGATTTTTTTTTTTTTTTTTTTTTTTTTTGAGACGGAGTTTTGCTCTTGTTGCCCAGGCTGGAGTGCAATGGCACCATCTTGGCTCACTGCAACCTCCGCCTCCCAGGTTCAAGTGATTCTCCTGCCTCAGCCTCCCGAGTAGCTAGGATTACAGGCATGTGCCACCAAGCCTAGCTAATTTTGTATTTTTAGTAGAGATGGGGGTTTCTCTATGTTGTTCAGGTTGGTCTTGAACTCCTGACCTCAGGTGATCTGCCCGCCTCAGCCTCCCCAAATGCTGGGATTACAGGCATGAGCCACTGTGCCTGGCCACAACAGATCAATTTAACCTTTCAATATAGAGTGCCTTAAGAGGACTGACTAAACGACTCTTTTTTCCAACCATCCTCTTTTCTTCTTTATAGGTTGTATGCAAGCCAGTATGTGCCTAACTATGCTTTGCTGTGCTTGTAGTGACATGGGGCTGTGAATGCCACAGTTGCCTCAACTGTTAATGCAATTCTGCATGCCAAGAATTGTAATAAACTGCCCTTCATTACGCAGCTTGGAAAAAACAGGCACTCTTTTGTTTTAGCATTCGTTATTTGTATTATGTGGTTAAGCATTGTGTGTTACGCTTCAAAAATGTATAGCTCATAGTCATTGAAGGGAGTTATGTGTAGCTTTTTCCCTTCCTAATAAATCGTTTTTGTGAGAACCAGCTGGTGTTTGAAGAGCTAAATTCCAGGAAGAAAAAGAAATGACAGCTACAGAGCGTGGGCAAAGGTCTAAAAATATGAAAGCCCAATCTGGCCAAGAGACGTTGGCCTGTACAGAGAAAGTGCAGTGACAATTTCAGCAGAGCCAGAAAAACTGTCCCTTTTCTGCCTGGAAAAGGGTTCATGTGAGATGTTAGGAAGACAGTTTAAGGAGAAAAAAATCCTAAGTAAATAGAATTTCAGCCAATACTTTCATGAACTTCACCCTTCTTTGGAATGTTTTCACTCTCTAAGGGGAAAACAGATTGAGTCATTTATACAGCGAGTGAGAACTTTACTCAAAAGGAGTACTCAGGAGATGTTTTCCCTGTGGTGCTTTCTGAAGTCACAATTTATGAGCTCTGCAACACTGTCAGAGAAATGTTCATTTCCAAGGAACTTGTCTCCCTTGCTTTCTTTATTATTTGGCACTGTACATTTTCATGACTGTGAGGAGGATTCCCTGACAGAGTTATCTGATGGGAAAGTCTGATCCTCTCACTTAAAACAATGATTTTTCGTGTCTGTTCTACCTCCCTCTCCCCTTTGTAACTCCCTAAATTTCACACATAGCACTCTGACTTTATACATCTTTTTCTTTGATTCTGCAAACTGATTGTTAAATGTGTGATATCATTCTTAGAACCATGTGACCTCTGGGTTCCTAAATGCAGATGTGATTTTGGTCTTGGACAGCAGAAGGAGATATTGAGCTAGAAGTCAATGTATCTTTTTGTATCATTTTTATTTTTAAACTTAGTATGTAAACAATTGGTGTTACATTTTCAAATAATTAGACAGCTGAGGGCTAAAACAGTTGTTTTGGTAAGTGGACATTCTCTTCTTTCAGAGGAGCCTCAGCATAAAACCATTTTAATAAACATTTTCTACACAGGATGAGTAATTTCATTTCGCCAAAAGACACGATATTCACTTTCTGGTCTTCTCTCACTCTCCATGTTCTCCTGAGTGCTCATTTTGTAAATGCCAGTTATGACCCATGCTGGATAGTTCTCTGGTCGTGGTTGAAGCTTCTGTAGGTTTGTCAGCTTGCCTTATGTTACTTCAAAGCCTGCACTCAACTGTTCTTGAAGAGGAATTTCCCTTCCTTTAAAGGCATCATCTTTCCATTTTGGAGAGAACAGTAGAATGCCACTTCTAAGTGTGCTATGTCACCATACAATCTTCCTCTTAGATGGCAGAGATGCATGGGATGTGAGCAGGATTGTTTTATAGCTACTGCTAATTAGATCTAGAGCATTTGGAGGGCGTTTCCATTTGGAACAACCCTCTATACTTTGGTGTCTAGTTTTTTTCCTAGAAGATATATTCTATGTTTTAAGCTGAATACAATTTTTGCTTAAAATGTTCTATCCTATTATAATGGCTATGCCAATTCAGTAAGTACCATCATTTTTCTTCTTGTTAAAATTTTTTTAAAAAATATGTTTCCCAGAGGACTATTTTAAGCTGGATCATATTACATTGTACCTCAAATTGATGAATTTATTTTATATATAGATGTCCTGGAATTCCTAGAAGATTTCATCAATTGTCTTTAGGCTTGTGCTTTCCATTATTTAACAGCATGCCTGCCAGATAGTGGTTCTTAAGCCCTTGAAGCTCAGACAATCTTAAGTACCAAATCTATCAAGATCCCCTAGTTCAAACACAGCTCAAGATGGTGATTTAGCTTTCAGGTCATTTTAAACATTTAAGATATTGTATTTTCATTATGTTTACTCTCCTACATCCTGGAATTTGGAAATTTGCTATGATATTCCCATCACAAATAATTATCCAGCTTGCTTACTGAAACTGGGTCTTATGCCATATTCTCTCTGAATAGTGGTGAAATAAATTTACCTCTAGGCAAGTTTCTTGTTAGAATTAGTAGGCATGCTCTGTATGCTTTGTTATGTTTCACTTTTCACCCTCTCCTTTAAGGAAAGCAAAACAAAATTTGTTTGGACAAAACAGAAATTTTTCCAATGGCCATGTAGTTTGTGAAAAAAACCAGCAGCTGGAGTTGGATTCTATTGTAGAAGAAACCATAACAGGAGATTATGCCTTAATCATAAATGGCCACAGTTTGGTGAGTTTGCCTAAGGTTTTTGTCCTTTCTTTTTCTTCACTGCAATAATCATCTCTTTTGTGCTATCATAATGAGACCTCCTTTGTCTTTTCCAGACAAATGTCACTACTAGATACAGGGCATATGCGATGATTTCCTGTTTGCAAAGGGAAAGGAAACTTCTAATATATATCTCATACATTATTATTTGGATCACCACAGTAAAGGGGAGGCTCCAAAGAAATGCTAAATTCACAGAATATCAATCTTGTCTAAATGACTATAGACCACTTAGCAGTATTATTTAAGTGCCTTTCTAGAGGGGAGTGTTACAGCTCACTGTTATTTAATTAAAATAATGCAACTGGGTGGATGTATTATAATTATTGCTCTTACTAATGTTTGTGATTTGTGGAGCACAACCTGACCTTCATGTAATTACTATACGAAATTATTGCCAGTAAGATACCTCTAGTGGTTTTTCTAAATAGCAGCATTTTACAGCAATGCCAAACAATTTGCTTTGATTAGGAAATCTGGTTCTTGTCCTAATAGAATGAACTTGCATTGTACTTTTAATGTAGTTCAGATTCTGAATCTTGAACAAACATGAAAATACTCTTCTGAGTTTCTAATTTAAAATACAAAAGCTCCAATTACACTCCAGTGAAATTATAATTTATATGCACAAAGAATTAATCTCACATCTTTCTCTGGCTTTGATGATCATTTTTCACTTTAGGGTTTGGACAATAAATGTATCTCCTTGTAGACAGTTTCTTAGAGGACAAAAGAAGTTGGGTATGAGGATATTGTGTTTTCTCCCTTGCGATCAGCTGTCTGTTGTTAGCTCTTAGTGCTTAGAGCATTATCCAGCTGGATTCCAGACATAATGATGTGTTGCCTTCTACACCATGGAAAGTTACAGAGCTCAGCTGCAGGCCAAACTCAGTTGAAAGTTTGTCCACATGACACAAAATTCCTTTATGCACAGAAGAACAGTAACTGAAAATTACGACTGTCATCTGGGTCTTAAAGCTGGTGGCCCCCAAGCTGAATTCCCCAGAGACCACAATATGGAAAGGGAACGTTATGAGTTATACTTTGACTTTCTCTCAGGCTCAAAGAATCCAATGTATGGTGGCATTAGAGTAGTCAGGTGATAATTTATACCATTCTCTCTCTCTGTCTCTAAGTGCATTGAAAGAAGGAGGTAAGATAGATGCTTTTCAAGAACACCATCATATTCAAAGCCTGAAACTCATGGAACCATGACATGCCATTTTTAATTTAAGGAGACTTGACTATGTTTTTGCTAGTATGGTCAGAAAGCTTTTTCTTTTTTTTTTTTTTTAAATCATGATTCTAATTTGCTCAAATCCTGATGCTTTGCAGAGTGTAATTGGGCCTTTGTTTTTTCTCAGAGTCTTAGCATAGTTTTTCACTTGCTGATAATAAAAGAGAGAGAAAGAGACCATTCTAGGCAAGACAGACAATTATCTGTTTTCTCTTTCAGAAAGAGTGGTAATATTTGAAAATGCCAACTCACAATTTCACCTAGGAATTATAGGTTTGAACATGAGAATTTTCTGTACTGAGTTATGTTTTTATATTCATTTACCCATCCAGCCATTCATCCATTGACATTTTTATTAAGCGTGCCCCAGTCACAGTGCTAAAGTCTGAGGATAAGACTGTGAATAGAACATGGTTCTCGTTTTAGGGATTGCTGTCTAGTGGGTGAGATAATCACACAGTGGTATGACAAATACTCTAAAAGAGGAATGAACACAATGCTTTGAGAGCACAGAGGGAGACAAATTTACTTCCTTGTGGGTGAATCAGGGAAGACTTCCTGGAGAGAGTGGTATTTTCAAGTAGAGGTAATGGCAAGTACAAAGGCACAGAGGCAAGAAAGAGCCCATTCCATCATGAGGAACAAGCAATTTAGCATGATGGGAAAAAAGTGTAGACTTAAAAGTGGTGATAGAAGATAAAACTCAAAAGGAATGCAGGGGCCAGATTGTGATGGGCTGTGAATGTCTTGCTAAAGATTCACTCAAAGATACTGATGACTCAAAGTGTAAGTGGATTTGTTTCCTCTTAATGTGTTTATTAAAGAATTTACAGTAAAACATTTTCTAGGAAAAAAATTGCACAGTTAATTGGAAGGGATTGTGCTATCTTTTTTAGTGATTTCTTGGTATAGCTAAAGGCTCTTATGCATTTGGATAGGAGCAAGAGTAGAAATGGTTGAGGAACCCTGTCTGTGACGTAGCTTGCGTGCCCCCCTTTTGCACAGGCCTCTCTGGGTTTTAGTCACTATGTTCTTCAAGGGACAATCCCCAGATCATCTGCTTTTCATTTTGCCTGCACATTAACAATCACAACAAACTAAATATACAAAACAACAGTGCAAAGAAACAAAAAGCCCATCAGATAGAATAAACAAAACATCATCATTTGTAGTTCATTCTAAACTTGGTGAGCTGGTAGATAGGTTCTGTCTTTTGTTTTCATCAATTTTAATGGTTTCTAGAACTTCTCCAGCATTTAACTCTCTCTCTCCAGTGCAGCATGATATCAAGGAAGACATATAAATGGCAGTTTCGTTTATTTTTATTTTAAAATTCCTTAGTAGTATTTTAAAATTTGCTTAGGAGTTCAATACTCATTTCTTTGGTTTTTGTTGCTTGTGTGATTCTGAATCAACAATGACTTTTTGGAGTGAATGAAATGGTTTAGCAAACAAATGAAATGGTTTTAGCAAACAAAACAAGACATTTGTCTTGTTTCTCAACCCTCATTTATTGTTTCCTGTTCTTGTTTGAATTTTATTTTTAATCACACAGGCTCATGCCCTAGAAAGTGATGTCAAGAATGATCTCCTAGAACTTGCTTGCATGTGTAAGACTGTAATTTGCTGCAGGGTCACTCCACTCCAGAAAGCCCAAGTGGTAGAGCTGGTGAAGAAGTACAGAAATGCTGTTACTTTGGCCATTGGTGATGGAGCCAATGATGTCAGCATGATTAAAAGTAAGAGAATATTTGCTCAATGGGGTATGCTTCATACACGGGGTCCTCAGTTTCAGCATTTGGCAACATATAATCACTAGATTGCATTAAAATTTAATTTTGCCAGTGATTCTAAAATGAATGATACTTCTGGGTCCAAGGCTACCACCATTATTAGTATTCATAACAAAATTTCTTTGTCTTTAAATAAACCATTTGTGTATTTTTAGGCTAGAAAAAGACATCATTCACCTTTTACTATTTGAGGAAGTAAGTAGCTACGGTGTAGAGGAAAGAACACCAGACCCACATTTGTAACATGTGACTTTAACCCCATCTTTGCCTCTTACAAATTGTAAAAACTTCTGTAAGTCACTGAACTTTTCTGAGGCTGATTTTCTCTTTTGTAAAACTAAGATAAATATCTATCATAAGTGTTTCATGAGATAATATATGTGAAAAATTATAATTGCAATGGCTGTAAGTTTTCCGTAAATAAAAGAGGAATGACAAATTTCCGAAAGAGATCGTGGCTTTGTTTTGGGAATGACAGTGTTCCTCTTTCCTTTGCAGGTGCTCACATTGGTGTTGGCATCAGCGGCCAGGAAGGATTGCAAGCAGTCTTAGCCAGCGACTATTCATTTGCACAGTTTAGATATCTCCAAAGGCTTCTCCTTGTTCATGGAAGGTGGTCTTATTTCCGAATGTGCAAATTCTTATGCTATTTCTTCTATAAGAATTTTGCATTTACACTTGTGCATTTCTGGTTTGGTTTCTTCTGTGGTTTCTCAGCCCAGGTTGGTAAAAGCATTTTTCTTTTTTTTTTTGGTATGATATTACAAATGACTCTTCTTCATAGCTCTTTACTAATAAATTCAGAGCATTTTTTAATGGCTGATTCAAGTAACAGTATTACAGTTATGTAATTGATAGTTGACTTGAGCTTTGCACCCAAGAAGAATATGTATCTAGCAGGAATTTTATTTATTTATTTTGTTATTTAGATAGTCAACCAGTGAGTACTCCTTCCATGCATACTTTAGTTTTTGTTGAAATGTTTTTGGTATGATGACAGGTAAGCTTGTTGTAGAGTTTTAATTTAGAACAGAAGTCTGCAAATCACTAATAAGAAATATTGAGGTATCTTTACTGGGAAGATGGTTTCTTATCCAACACACTAAATGTATCTGGACTGATTGGTACTCTGACATCAAAGCTGTTTAGACAGCAATTCATCAGCTAAAAGTTGATCTATAGATAATGTTGGTAGGAAGAAAGAAAATTAGCAAATGTATAAATTAGGATTCTATTTTTATATCGCTTCTTATACATTAAAGAATAGTTATTTAACCACACATCTTCAATATCAGAAAAGTTTTGACCCAATGAATCAACTGTAAAATGTAATGTCTATATCATTTAAATATACTTATAAATTTAAAAAATTTTTTACCAAAAACTTAAATGTAGATATGGCACTGACATTTTGAACAACAATACAAGAAAAAGATTGTCCTTGAAAATGAAATGGTAACCATAACACTCAGAGATTTATTCAGTTGTTCTTCCCTTCTTTGGGTTTAATCAATGACACTGGATTCAACGATATGCATGAAGGTGATTTTTTAAAAATGGTTTTATTCAAAAAGACTGAGGATAAATGAAATCTTGGCATCTTCTTCTTACATGTGCTAAGGGAGATTAGTGAATTCCTTTTTACAATGAAAATACATTTTCAACATTTTTTCCTTCTTCTGGGAGATTGAGATTTCTTAAAGTGAGGCACACCTGTTCCCATTCCTAATTTTCTCTTTTTAGGATAACATGTCCTAAACTAAGAGTAGATTATGTCGATATTTTTGCCTTTTTTTTGTTAATCTTTTGACAGTTGAAGTAAAGCAGAGTCTTGATTTTAGCTACTCAGAAGTAGAAGTTATCTTAGTGCTACTTCAGAGTAGGCATGGGGCTGGGGATATTTGCATGCTCATAATTCCTCCTTTGTC
The DNA here is from genome assembly GCF_029281585.2 of Gorilla gorilla gorilla. Classification (NCBI taxonomy): domain Eukaryota; kingdom Metazoa; phylum Chordata; class Mammalia; order Primates; family Hominidae; genus Gorilla; species Gorilla gorilla. The sequence goes on along the minus strand of NC_073240.2, from coordinate 50,674,178 downwards.
CAACAAAGACAAGCATCGGAATGTGGCCTGTGGCTTCCTAGTCTGTTGATTTTCCTTCCACATAAGAACAAAGCAAGACCATCTGCTAACGGGTGTTTCTAAGAGATCTAATTTTCATATTCCAAAGGCTTAAGGCTGAAGAATCTCAAGACTATGAAGGGACAAACCCCATTTAAAAACTCTTAGAACACAGAAGAGTAGTCAGTGATTTGTATTTGCAGACACACAAAGCTTGAATAGGCAACTGTTCCACTAAGTTGTCTGTTAAAACTGTGAAGTTGAAACTAACGTTCAATGACTTCTAACCTCTACATTTAGGTCATTTTCTGGGTTCTGATAAAATTGGTCAGAGCCAGATGTTAAGCAACTAGAATTTTTATTCTTTCACTGGTATTTGCATTTTAAAAGAGAACAACAAGGGAGAACAATAATTGCCCCAAAGACATGAGCAGCTTGATGGTTGAACCCAGCTGTAAGGCACACCACCTGTCTGTGATTAGGTTTCTGAAATGTTTGATTTAACTAACATGTTTCTTTTCTGTGTCCCTTCCTTTCCCTTTTGTTTTTTTACACTGAAAGCTCTAGTTAATTGCACAATCTTCATTTTGAATCCATTGTTAGTCCCAGTTGACCATCTGTGTTCTTTCTTAAGCCAGTGTATTGGGTTGGACCAGTGGTTCTCAAGCTTTAGCGTGCATGGGAATCACCTGGAGGGCTGGTTAAAGCACTGCCCACTGGGCTCTAGCCCCTAGAACTGTACTTTGAGAACCACTGGGCTAGAAAACCTAGAAGAATATCCCAAGTTCTGCTACCTTGAACCCAGACCAGAGTAAAGTCCAATCAGCTGACTTTTTGTTTTGTCAACAACATTAGACCCTATTCATCTAATGAACAGGGGCCAGTTAAGCCAACAGCTGATCTCCCCCAGTTGAATTTTTCCAGAGGATTTAAAATCCTTTCAGCCCTCTTGTCAGACCACTGTCCCTGAAGCATATTTTACCTGCACTAAGACAGGGTCAGGTGGAAAAGGGATGTCTGTTCATGGTACAGGATTTCTTTCCCCAGTTTAGCCAGTCTATTATATCTTACCTAGCTTAACCATTAGCTCCTTGAGGAAAAGAAGTACATCTAACTCATGGATACATCTGTAATAAAATCTTGAATGTTACCTGCCATATAGAAGGCCTTCTAGTCATTTCATGTTGGTGGGTGTTTCTATAGTCCTTTCCCATGCTTGAGGCAGGTGCAGCAAAGAGAGCCATTCCGACATGCCTACAGTCACTCACACAGTTGCCACTTACTCTGCCCACCCCAGGGGCCATCCCTGCAGGCTCTGGATCTGGTCTGTTTAAACATGTGCAGCCTGATCACCGCTGTGGCAAAGGGGCTCAGGGTCTTAAGATCTAAATGCGGTTATGGAACTGATTTCAGAATATGGAATGCTGTTTTTCTCAGTTGTGTTAATATTAATATGATACAATAGTTAATTGGGCTACAGGTGATACATTTCTTAGTTATTTATACATCCTTTCATTCTAGGAAAGACATAGAGTGGATTTTCCAGGTGTTTTGGCTGGTTCTTGTCTGATTTAAATAGGGCAGGATACCTTTTTTTAGGCAGAGGAGCAATCACCATATAAAAATAATTGGGCCTCTGAATAGGAGTCCTGGACTGCTATCTACTTCGCCCCAATTTGTATGATGACCTTATCAAATTGGGACCAAAGCTTATACTGGAAAGGGTACTTTGGTCCCACTATTTAAGGATTTCACTCATTTAATAAATATTCACTAAGCCTTTGCTATGTGTCAGGCCGTGGTGCCTCCTGGACCTTATGTCCTGGGTATGTTAAGAAGTGTGCTCTTGATGGGCATGGCAAAGTGTGATCTGACAAATTTTATTAGCTGTTCATGTTGTGGAAGGTTTAAGGTTTTATTTCCAGACTTGTCAGAGAAGTAGATAGGCTTTCCAGGAGAGTGACAAGTAGTAATTGCTTATCACCTGTTGGAGAGGAGAGGACAGCCAGTCAGTGACAGTACCCATGTAGTGGCATCAATGCTGTGGGGTCAGCTTCTTTGTAGAATCATGATATTGTTGACACTAACAAGTAGGGATACAAACAAGTTATAATTATACCTAACATTTAAATAGTACTTACTATGTTTCAGGCATTGTCTAAATGTTTTACTTTTATTAGCTCAGTAGTTACAATAACCATATGAAGTAGGTTTTACAATCATGGTCTATATTAGCTTAATTATGGTAAAAAAAAACACATAAAATTTACCAACTTAACTACTTTTAAGTGTAGAGTTCGGTAGTGCTAAGTATGTACACATTGTTGTGTAACAGATCTCTAAAACTTTTTCTTTCTGCAAAACTGAAACTTTATATCCACTAAATAACAACTCTGCATTTCCCCTAGTCTCTGGCAACCACCATTCTACTTTCTTTTTCTATGAGTTTTCCTACTTTAGATACCTCATATAAATGGAATCATATAGTATTTGTCTTTTTGTGACACGCTTATTTCACTTAGCATAGTGTCCTCAAGATTCATCCATGTTGTAGCATGTGGCAGTATTTTTCCTCTTTTTAAGGCTGAATTGTGTTACATTGTATGTGTATACTACATTTTGTTTATCCATGTATCCATCTATGGACATTTGGGTTGTTTCCACCTCTTAGTCTATATCAGCTCTTTGTTCGATATTTTCTAAATAATAATATTTGGGAGTTCTACTGTCCAGTAAATTCTATTTCTTCCCACTCTCACCTCCCCATCTTCTCTCTTCAGGCTTAAAAATTTACAGTTCACATTAGTCTGTGAATTGTAGGCTCTGACAAGTCCAAATGTAAAGAAACACTACTATATTTGACTCCAAGATGCATATACATGTATTCTCACATCTGACAACTCTAAAACTTGGATATGTCTTTACAATCAAAAGTATATTACAATATCCTTTGATCTGGATTGAAGTCAGGTTTTCCAGAGAGCATTTATGTGACTTCATCCAGTTCCCTGTGGGCACTGCTGCCAACCTAAGATCTTTCTCTTTCCAAAGATTTTTTGAATTCAGACTGCAGATTCTAGTGAATACCAGCTTGTGGTCCATGTTTTCAAGAGAGATTTTGTCTCTCCCTTTAGTTAGTGCAAAGTTGACATAGGCTAGTTTCCTTGCAGTCCCTTTCTGCATGAAGATTTCTCTTTTACACTGAGGATGTAGCTCTTTGTTGCCCTAGCTTTATGGGAATGTTAGATTCCCCATTTGGTTGAATTTTGGCATTGATAATGGTATTTCTTACAATCAATTGTGCTTTAGAGTCAATGAGATTTGGTATTATTACCCAAACTCATTTAGCATGGAACACTGCTTTTTCTAAGCAACACATAGAATGTCCTGTAGAACAGGTGCCATATGGAGCTCACTTTGGGACATTCTGGAATAGATGCTTCTATAGCAACAATTTCAAAACTTGACATTGCCTCACTATTTATCTCAGTTCTAGTGTTTTGAAAACAATAAGATGTGCAAAAAGCAAAATGATAACAAGAATATTGTCCCCATAGGAACAGGCTATTTATGTTTCTCCCTTTACAAAAACTTCCATTTTAATAATTAACTCTAGTCCAAGGGACAAAATACCCATTTTATATATCAAAGTAAGGGTTTACATTTAAACTTCTGCAAAGTCTTTTCCATTATTCTCAAAGTTTTTTTTATCTTATAAAAATATTTATATGTGAATATATCTCAACATTTATACTACTGCAATCATATTCTTTTATAGCTTTCTTATTAAAAACACAACTTGTCACACTTTAAGAAAGTTCTCTTGATTTACATTCTTCAAACATGTTATTTTTCTTAATGACATTCTGAAACCCAGATTATAAATTGTTTAACTATTCTGAGTCTATAGACTTAAGATTTTTTTTTTTTTTTTAGGTGAGTCTTGCTCTGTTGCCAAGCTGGAGTGCGGTGGTGTGATCTCGGCTCACTGCAAGCTCCACCTCCCAGGTTCACACCATTCTCCTGCCTCAGCCTCCCGAGTACCTGGGACTACAGGCACGTGCCATCATGCCCAACTAATTTTTGTGTTTTTTTAGTAGAGACAGGGTTTCACCATGTTAGCCAGGAGGGTCTCAATCTCCTGACCTCGTGATCCCCCTGCCTCGACCCTTCAAAATGCTGGGATTACAGGCATAAGCCACTGTGCCCGGCCCAAGATGTTGTTTTTAATTTAATAATTTCTGTCTTCCTCATCTGTGAGTCACATGACATTGTCAACTTGCTAATAGAAAGACTTGCTTGCTATCTTGGGAAGAGAAAACAAAATAATGAAAAGGACAAACTCTTGCCCACCTAGAACTGGTTTTTCTCATTGGGAAATAAATAAGTGTATAAATCAGTCTAATAAAAATATTGTATTTAGTTGGGTGCAGTGGCTCGCACCTGCAATCCTAGCACTTTGGGAGGCCAAGGTGGGCAGATTGCTTGAGGTCAGGAGTTTGAGACCAGCCTGGCCAACATAGTAAAACTTCGTCTCTACTAAAAATACAAAAAATAGCTGGACGTGGTGGAGCGTGCCTGTAATCCCAGCTACTTAGGAGGCTGAGGTAGGAGAATCGCTTGAACCTGGGAGGTGGAGGTTGCAGTGAGCTGAGATCACACCACTGCATTCCAGCCTGGGTGATGGAGCGAGACTCCATCTCAAAGCAAACAAACAACAAACAAACAAACTTGTATTTAAAGGTAATTTGAAAGCATGGGGAAAGGAGAAATGTGTGAGGATCTAGGATGACTTAGGAGGATCTGAGATGACTTAGGCACAATTAGTCTGCAAGCAAGTGTATGAATATTTTAAAAATTAAGTGGAGATCTGAAGGCCTGAAATTCTAGCTCCCTTCAGGGATTTGGGGCTTGATTTGCAGAAGGGTGTGAGACTGTGGAGTAAAAGGAGGACATCCCTCCCCTCATACACTTTCCAACTGACCTGTAATTAGCTAAAATCTTGTAATTTCTAAAATTCTGTTTAACACCAACTCATTGAGAAATACCTTTCAAAAACTTCATGGCATTGAATGGGGAGCTTACTTAGCAGTATTGTCTATAGCAAGAAGCCTATTCTAGAGCAGGTGTTCTACCACTGTAAAGATGGAAACTCTGGTGTTCCCCAGCCACACCCCACATGGGAGTGGCCTGGCATGTTTGTGGTATGGAAGACTGGCTGTGAAGGTGGCTCGGATTTGGAATTGGGATTGGCAGGGATCATTGTCTCTTTTCCATTCCCTGTTTTTCACTGGAAGGGCCTGATTAGCAACAGGTTTAACTGAAAAATATTTTGGCTTTTTTTTAGTCCTGTTTTTCTAAGGACAATATGCTGTAAATGAGGCAAGTGAAAAGAAAACAACATATTTGTAAGAACTACAGAGAATGAGAATTTTTGAATGGGGGACAATTTCACTGTCATACTCTCTCACCTCCCCATTAAGATCACCCAACATGTGGCTTTGGCCTCCAACACCATGTGTTGGGTGATGAGACTTTCTTAGCCCCTAAAGCCCCTTAGATAGCCACTTACTTCCAGTCTTTTAAAGAAAGTCAGCTGTCTGAGGTCTTCCCACTCACTGCCACCCCTCTCCTAAACTGCTTTAACAGGATTGAAAGCTCCATAGTGAAATGGAGCCAGTAGTAATAACTCCAAGGCCTGGCAGATTTGGTAATAGCCAGCATCTCTTTAGAGGCCATTCCTGGGTAAGCCTAATCTTCCATCACTTTCTCTGTCCAGTCCCAACAGCAGTGAGACTCTCACACATATTGTCCAATGCAGAACCTGTGGTCTGAATGCTTGTTCACTTACCAACAATAAACTGGGTGCCAATTTAGGGCCAGGTGCTCTGATGGCCCCCCAGGAACAACAGAGTGAATCAAAGGGATGCTGTTCCTACCCTCAAGGAACCTACAGTCTGGGAAAGACTTTATTTTCATAAATGCAAAACAAATGTTGAATAATCCCATAATCTCCTTTCTTTTATTTCTCTACCAAAAATTTCTTTTGGAATAAATTTACTATGGATAAGCCATGTCTTGGGGCCAACCCTGTCAAATCACAGTATGATTCATAAGCGCCTAAATATTCTTCCGTGTACCTCTCAACAGATTGTTTGGAAGTAATCCTTTCTTCAGCTGAAAACATCTGACCAAATGTAAACAGATTGTGTTTTTTAAGACACAATGTTGACTTTCTAAAACACCAGCTTAATTATTTAATGAAGTGACATGTGCTATTTCTTTACTACATCAGTCTGCCTTTGGGGCCTGGTGGATATTATCCAGGCAATTATTCTCTGATGAGAGCTCCAGCAGATTCCAGCCAATGCCCCATCCTGGTAGGTGGGCTGGGGCACATGTGTAGGCAAATCCAGCTGTGGTGTGCAAGGCTTCAAGAAGGCCGATGGGTGGGAGCATTACTGCCTGTGGGATGGTGGCACTTAGGACATCTGTGATGGATGGTGATGTGATGTAGTCTGGGTTGTAGTTGGTTTATAGACTTTCCTCTGGTTAACTTCAGTACGTTGCTTATGTTGTGATTGGCTTGAGATGTACAGTGAAAAGAACCCGCGGACCAGACTCCCTTTTGTTTCCTATGTTGGGTGGAATTTCCTGGGAGAAGCAGCGGGAACAAAGAACAAAAAGTATGTATCTTGTTGAACCTAGAATCTTTACTCTGGCAGAGAATTTCAGAGACATTGAGTCCAGTCCCTCCTTTTACAGAGGAGGAGCCTGATCCTGCAGGAGCTGAGGATCAGCGGTAGGCAAGGCTAGGACGGAACCAAGTCTCCTGGCTCCCACTTCAGCGCTCTGCCTACTCTACCTGATGATAAGTGACCTCTTGGGTTGTCATAAATTTGGAAAAGCTAATGGCCATATCCTTTTTTTAAAAAAAAAACTGTCTTCCCTCAACCCCTAATCAGCAAGTGTTTGCTTTATTTGGAATCTAAAGGAGAAATGTCCAGAAACACTCAGTTCAATATGACTATGTGGAGGAAATGAGCTCTCTATTGAAAGAGACCTCATGTCTTGCAGGGTGTGTCATAGCTTAGAGCTGTGGGAGGGACAGGCCTGTCCCTAGGCGAACTGTTTGTAGAATCATCTGGAAGCTTGAGGACACCTTCTGCTGGCAAACACTCCAACTCAACTGCCACTGAGAAACAAATTAAATATAATTTGTTCTAATGAGATTTCCAGCCAGATTTCTGGAACAGAGAGGTTTGGATAAAGGAGACTAAGTCTCTAAACTGAATCATGGATTCTTTTTAAGGACATGCCTTATCCCAATCTATTATTGAAACCCACATGAGTTTTGTGGCATCCACTGTGGGTTTGGACCCACAATTTATACCTGTAACTTATTTTAAAAGCACCCTAAGCCTTCAGGACTTTTCGTAAAGAGGAACTGTCCCCTACCAAGGATACAGCTAAATAAAAAAAATTGGTCGAAGTCCTATTTAGAAAATTCATGCTTAAAACTACGCAACTACTGGTACTGTGTACTTGTGAGATGATATTATCCGATGACAATTTATCATTGTCAGTGAGATACAGGGCTGTGTATGTTTTTTTTTTTTCTTCAATTCTACTGTGATATGGAAGCAATTATCTTGTCAAGGCTGGAAAAACTTTAGTTCTGTCAAACAGTATAATAAAGCAACAAAAAGTTTGGAAAGTGACGTGAAAGACTGCGACTAATCTTAAGGCTTTGATGACTTCATGGATTTGGTTACCTGTGAGCCCATCTCCACCTGGCATGGTAGCTCTGCTCCCCCTCACCTTCCAGATGTGCTCTGGGGAAAGTCCAGGACTGGACGAGTGCTCAGGCCTGGGTCACTCCTCCTGGATGCTGCGAGCGGGTTTTTACTAATTACACAAATCAATAACAGATGTGCTGAGGCTGAGCACCTCATATTTATTCCATAATGTGTTTTCTTTAAATGACAAATGTTTTTTAAGGCCCCCAAAAGGTCATTAGATAGGTTTCCTCTGCAACACATAGGAAAAGGGGGATACACATCTCCAAAGAGGTAGTAAGTTCATCCTGTTATTTGAACAAGGAGCTCAGCCAGTGGTCGAGCAGAAAGAGCAGAAAGCCCTTTGCAGCTGTTTAAGAACTTTATTAAGGTTTATTTAAATGTGTCATTCTATAAATCATAGGTTTTGTGTTCTCCAAGCTGTTTTTAGATTGTAATTTGTAGCTGGAGTATTTTTAACTCTATATAAAATGGTTGATAAGGCTGATAAATTGCTCTCATAAAGAAGGGAGCGAGGAGCTTTCCTTAAATAGAAAAAACAGTGAAGTTGGAAAAATGAACTCTCCTCCCTGTTTTTTTTTTTCTGATCTGTGAAGAGACACTTATAGGATTTTAAACAGACTTGTGACATCTTGTAGTAGCATGGCTTTTCTCTCTTGTTCAGAGTATTGGAGATAGGGAACAAATATTTTGGAGGCAGAGGTGCCATGGCTTCCCCTGTGAGTACGGGTGCCCTAGGGAAAATAGTTTTTTGTGGGACTCCTTTTATATAAACAATTTGAGTCACCCAAAATCAGAGTGTCAACCTAGAAATCTAAAAAGAGTCAACATCCCTCAACCTCCACCCTGCCCCTCTCTTCAGGGCATCTGGTCAACCTGTGTTGGGTGGGTTGGGAGGGAAGAAGAGGTGGTAGAGTGCCCGAGCATGCTTGGAAGGGGAGAAACAGGGAGGTTGATCTGGGCTCATGTGCCCCTCTCAGCTAGTCCTAGTCACCAGAAGGGGGCCTTAAAATTTTTCCAAGGGGATCTAAGGACCACAAGTAGAAGTGGGGCATTTACTAGAATAACTATTTGAGTAGCTGGAGATCTCTTGCAAGGATTCTTCAACAGAAACCTGTTGTAGAAGAAACATTGCTCGGCCAGGAACGGTGGTTTATGCTTGTAATCCCAGCACTTTGGGAGGCCAAGGCAGGTGGATCACCTGAGGCCAGGAGTTCAAGACCAGCCTGGCCAACATGGCAAAACCCCATCTATACTAAAAATACAAAAATTAGCCAGGCGTGATGGCAGGCGCCTGTAATCCCAGCTACTCAGGAGGCTGAGGCAGGAGAATCGCTTGAACCCAGGAGGCGGAGGCTGCAGTGAGCCGAGATTGTGCCACTGCACTCCAGCCTGGGCAAAAGAGTGAAACTCTGTCTCAAAAAAAAAAACAAAAAAAAAAAATTGCTTGTGGCCTTCATTTCTGTGAAAGACCCTGAAGTCTAAACTGTGCTAAGCCAATGCCCATATGGCAAAGTTGGTTTCTAAGGTAAAGGACTCAGGTTAACACATTTGACTCAGGTTAACACATTTTGGTAGAGCCTGAGATAAAAACCAGAATTAGAGTGAACAGTGATTGAAATAATTAAGTATTCATGAAGAAAGTAATTGTACCAAGGTACTCATTTTTCTTTAAATCTTGTTCTGATGTTATATTGATCTCATGGCTACCATAGTTTATTATAGAAATAAATATCTATGGTTAATTGTCTCAATAAAGAATTCTATTTTTATAAAAATATGATTAGCATGAAAATGTACCTTTTTATTTACCCATTAAACACATCTCTTGAAGCTTGGATCCCTGCATGCTTCCCCCATCCTCCCTCCTTTCTTCCTTCCATAATATGGTGCTCACTTATTGAGCAGTGTCTTTCAGGTGCTGTCGTGGCATTTACCTCATTTCATTGAATACTCACAGCCTCCCTGTAATCCTCCTTTTATAGCCTAGGAAACCAAGACTCAGAGAGATTGAGTATCCTACTCAAATTCACACAGTTCTGTCTGCCGACTCCCTTACCCTTAAGACACCAGCTTCCTTTTATTGAGCAGGTGCTGAGTTTGGTTCTTGGGCCCCACGGGTGAGTTAGATTACCTGCTCTCAAGTAGCTCACAGTCTAGTGAGACAGGGCTAGGAACCAGCATATAAATAATTGTAAGTCAGTAGTTAAGAAGCAGTGAGGTATAGGGGCATCATGGAACTACCGATGAGTGGTCCAGAAGCCACTCATGGAGGCAGGGAGTGGCCAGGACTCAGAAAGGCTTCCTGGAAAACCTGCCCACTCCCCCTCCCGTGCTGACCCTTCCGGGATCAAACACATTGAAGCAGATGAGAAGTAAGAGGATGGACATCCCAGCAGAGGAGACAACAGGAGGAAAGTTCCAGAAGTGAAGAATAGCTTGGGCAGGAACACAAGCCATCAGGTATCTGGGGAGTGATTTGATATGGGGTGTTGGAGAGAGGGACAAATCTCAGATTTCTGATTTGGATGCTGGGGTGGATGTGATGGTATCAGATACTGGTATAGGGAACCCAGGAGGGGCGTCTGGTTAAGGTAATGTGAGGATGAGCTCTGGTCTTGATATATTAAGTTTGAATCTATGGTGCATCTATGGGAAAATGCCTAGTAGAAAGTTAAATATGTAGCATTTACTAAAAAGTTGTAAAATAATTAATTCAACAAGTATTTATAGAGCACCTATAGTCAACAAATATTTGTAGAGTATCTACCAATGGCTAGATCCTGCTCTGGGCATTAAAATTATAGTTGTGAGTAAATTTCTGTTTTCATGGAGATTATATTCTAGTGGGATGAAGACAGATAATAAAGAAATAAATCAGTAAGATAATATCAGAATTGTTAAGAAAACTTGGTAATGTAAAAGGTCTCGTTGAGAGGGTGAGGTGACACTGGAGTTGTGACCTGAGTGTTCAGAGGAAACTTCCATATGAATACCTTGGGATTAAAGTGTTCCAGGCAGAGGGTACAGCCAGTGCAAATGTCCTGAGGCAGGAATGAGCCAGATAAGTTGCAGAAAGCCCATCAGCGAAGCCTCAGCTAGGTGAGGGAGGGTGAGAATGTTGTGAGGTGAAGTTGAAGAGTCTGGCAGGCAGGGGACCAGGAAGGGCTCTTAGGACATGACGAATAGGGAGTCTGGATTCATTCCAAGTAAAATGGAAAGCCATTAGAGGGTTTTAACCCAGGTCAATGCTAATGTTGTTATTTTAAATCAGTGGTCCCCAATCTTTTTGGTACCAGGGATGTTTCATGGAAGACAATTTTCCACAGACCAGTGGGGGTGGTTTTGGGATGAGACTGTTCCACCTCAGATCATCAGGCATAGAACTGGCATATGCACAGTTCACAACAGGGTTCATGCTCCTATGATAATCTTATGCGGCCGCTCATCTGACAGGAGGTGGAGCTCAGGCTCGCTTGCCTGCCACTCACCTGCTGTGAGGCCTGGTTCATAACAGGCTATGGACTGTTATAGGCTGTTGGGGACCACTGTTTTAAATGCCAAAAAATAGCATATAAAATTGTGTGTGCTCTCAATTACATTAAACAAGGTGAGGGAAAAAGCCTTCAAGGAAACTTTTTTTTTTTTTCTTTTTCTTTTCTTTTTTTTCTGGAGACAGGATTTCACTTCTGTCTCCCAGGCTGGAGTGCAGTGGTATGATCTCGGCTCACTGCAGCCTCTGCCTCCCACGTTCAAGTGATTCTCCTGCCTCAGCCTCCCAAGTAGCTGGGATCACAAGGTGCACACCATCATGACCAGCCAATTTTTTGTATTTTTGGTAGAGACAGGTTTCACCATGTTGCCAAGGCTGGTCTTGAACTCCTGAGCTCAAGTGATCCACTAGCCTCGGCCCCCAAAGTGTTGGGATTACAGGTGTGAGCCACTGTACCAGGCCAAGGAAGCTTTCCAAATGACACCACTGATTGAGAGAGGTGGCTTCATGTAGTGGTCAGTGTTGTGGGCACTAAGGTTCATAGGCTTGGAGTTAGCTCTGACACTTGCTTGGCTGGCGGTTCTCAAACTTTGTGATCTCAGGACCCCACTATCAATATTTATCATCTTAGGAATGAAAATGAAGAAAAAAATCTAAATACTTTTATTAATTTGTTAAAAAATAGTGAACCCATGACGTGTTTACAAAAGTAACATACTTTTAAGAAAAATGATTGTATTTTCCAAAACAAAAACAAGTTAATGAGAAGAATGCCATTGTTTTACACTTTTGTAAAACTAGTTAACATAATAGAAGACACCTGAGTTCTCATATCATCTGCATTCAACCAGCTGTGATGTCACATATCATACTGACTCATGAGAGAATGGGGTGAAAGGGTAAATACATAACTTTTTGTATTATTGTGAAAATAGTTTTGACATTATGGATCCCCTAAAAGGTTCTGAACTATACTTGGAAAACCTTTTTTTCCCCTTTGGGTTTTTTTTTTTAATATAATTTAAAAAAATTGTGGGTACATAGTAGGTATATGTATTTATTGGGTACATGAGATGTTTTGATACAGGCATGCAGTGTGAAATAAGCACATCATGGAGAAAACCTTTGCATTTAAGGTATGACATTGAGCAATCTCCTAACCTTGATAGGCCTCAGTTTTCCCATGTATAAACTGGGAACTATTAATAGTACCTAGCTTATGTGGTTGTTAAAATTTAATGAGCCGATATATGTAAAGCACTTAAAATGGCACAGAGTAGATGTTTAGTAAATATCAGCTATTTTTATTTCTTTTTGTTATTGTGACACTGAGTGGCAGCGAAACTTCTGAGAATTTGCAGAAACTCATTGAAACTTTACTCTGATTTTTCCTTCCTGTCCTCTCTTGCTCCAGTTGTGAAATGAGCCTTCAAATCTGAGTGCCAGTTGACAAATGCTGATAGTTGTCAAATAAGTGTAGCTTGTAATGTGAGCCCATTTGTGATGATGAGGGCACGCTATGCCAGACTTTCAGCTGTCCACAGTTGAGTACGCCATAATTTCTCAGATTCTTTCTCTCTTAATACCTGGAACTGTCAGATGCCATCATCAATGAGTTGAAGATTTGTGTCAGCTGCTCTGCTTTAAAAAAAAAAAAAAAAGGAAGTCAGTGTAATTCCCAATCTTGGCTTCACATTGGAACTACCTGGGAAAAATTTTAAATGACCAAAACTTAGATCCTTCTCCCAGAGATACTGATTTAATTGGCCTGGGGTGTGGCCTGGGCATCAGGATTTTTGGAATCTTCCTACTCTCTGAAATCTCACTGGGCTATAACTATAAAAGAAGGTCACATGTTTAATTTTTAAATTTTTTATCATTGGTAAAGTTTAACGAATATATTAAGAAGTATATAAATATCAGCTTAAATTGTTGTGAAATGAACACCCATGTACCATGATCCAGTGCAAGAAATATAACATTTCCAAACACCCAACAGCTCCCCTGCTTTTCCTCGAGACCTCTTTCCAATCCTCTAGAGTTAACCATTACCCTGCCATCTTATAGTCACATTTCTTCTGTTTTATAACTTTACCATATGATTAGGAGTTCCGAAACAACATAGGAATAGATTTTCATACTTTCGCACTGTATTTAAATGCAATTATGCCTTTGTATCTGGCTTCTTTTGCTCAATATTATATGTAGTTTTTATTTGTTTTGGGATATAGTTATAATTCTTTGCTTTTCATTATTCTATAGTATTCTGTTATATCGATACATGATAATGTCTTTATCCCACACTTGAATGATGTTTTGGTTGTTTTTGTTTGGGGACTATTATAACCAATGCTGCTATGAGTATTTTTATATGTATCCCACTGCACGAAGATAGACATTTGTGAACATATGTATCTAGAAGTAGAGTTGGACACATTCACTCATCAGAAGGAAGATAAAGAGGCTGAGCTGCAGTTTTGGTAGACTCTTGAGGGTAGATAGGAGTTGGATACTGGGACCCTGTCACAACTGCTGCTCTGGGCTGGGACCCTGTGGGGTCGCACTGCTCTGAACCATGTACCTTGGGAATGTTGATAATCTACAGGAGGCAACTGACAGATTGAGCTGTGCCTTCAGTAGTTTCCTGGGCTGAAGGGAGAAGGTTCAGTGCCTATCAAGGGTAGAGATCATGATGAAACCCTTCCTACTCTGGGCTGGGACCCAAGGCAGCCTCCCAGCAGTGAGGTCACAGACTGCCATAGCAGGACAGTTGGCTAGCCCAGAAAATATCAGGCCTTCATTCTATCCTCAACAGCTGATAGAAGGAAATAAACATAGAGTCTGGAGAAGGATAGCGTTATCCTAGGCCTTGAGATAGTTATTAAGTTCTAATTCTCTTCTTGATCTTGACAAGTCATTCCCCACTGTCTTGTTAGTTCATTGATACTTTGATGAAGATGCTTTTGTTTTTTTCTCAACTTTTTTCGTTATCTTCAGCAGGAGGTTTGGTATGAATCAATTATTATGGCACGTGCCCCCTATCCTGTATGATAAATTCAGGCTTCTTTCAGATACCTCTGCTAAATACCCAAGGGGGTTCCAGGGAGTGCCAGCCAGCTTTTCCAGTCTGTTCTCATGGTTGCCTGACTAGTGGACTACTGCCCTGCCCTTCTGCAGGTTCTCTCATGCCACATTGAGTGCATTATCCTTCAGGTGGCTGCAGCTGTCTTGTATCACTTTGCTCCCAGCATGGACCTAGGCTGTAGTATCTTGGAACTGGCCCATACTGATTCACAAGAGCTGATTGTTAAATTTTCATGAATTTTGTGAGCCAGTGGTTAAATACAGCCATTATTAAAAGTTACATAAATTTACAATTTAAGTTATATTAAAAACAAAAGACAGTTAATATACTCAAAATGAATCCCTTCCTAATTATTTTCCCACGTTTTACTATTTATGCTCTTGAGATTATATTGGGTCTGTATAGTAGAAATACTATATAATGGTGAGTATGTCTCAACTCCACATTCAGTGGCATCATTGCTTGAAATCAGTCATGGAGGAATATTTATACCATGGAAATTGGCAAATGCTATAAATCAAGGTTTTTTTTTTTTTTTTTTTTTTTTTTTTTTTGAGATGGAGTCTTGCTCTGTCAGCCAGGCTGGAGTGCAGTGGCGTGATCTTGGCTCACTGCAACCTCAGCCTCTCGGGTTCATGCCATTCTCCTGCCTCAGCCTCCCGAGTAGCTGGGACTACAGGCGCCCGCCACCATGCCTGGCTGATTTTTTGTATTTTTAGTAGAGACGGGGTTTCACCATGTTAGCCAGGATGGTCTCGATCTCCTGACCTCATGATCCACCCGCCTAGGCCTCCCAAAGTGCTGGGATTACAGGCGTGAGCCACTGCACCTGGCCGGCTTTTTTTTTTTTTTAGCCTGTTGTTAAACATTTATCAGCATGTCATTGGATATAGTCCCCCTTTCTAAATCCTTACAGCTGGGTTTAGACCACATGATGAAAATAGGAATCAGAGAGTAACAAAGGGGAGTTACCATGAAGAGAACTTAAAATTTGTTATTAGAAATAGTTATTCTGAGTCATAAGCTTTCCCACTTCCACCATTGTCTTCAGTTTCTTCTCACCATAGCATCCAGAGTAATCCTGTTAAAATATACATAAGACCAGGTTGCTTCTTTGCTTAAAGTCCTCTAATGTCTTCTACTTTCACTTAGGTAATAAACCATGTTTAGTTACATAGGATTGTTCTTCTTACCTCCTGACATCCATTATTCTTCCTACAGGTCACTCTGCTCTACCCAACTGGGCCACCTTGCTGTTCTCTGAGCATAGTGGATGCTTTCTTGCCTTAGGGTTGTTTCATGGGGCCTACTTGCAGTATAGAATGCTGCACGTCCCAGCATTTCCAGCTGTTTCAGAAAGCTGCATGTTAGATCCATTTCCTTCAGGTCTTATCTCAAATTCACTTCTCAGTGAGACTTTCTTCAATCTGCTGTATTACAATTACAGCCCTCCCACATTCCCTATCCCCTTTCCTCTCTAGCACTTACTACCTTCTAACTAATTGATTTTAATTTTTGCTTTTGCCCATAATAAGCTCTGTAACTGAAAGGTTCTGTTTCCACATCTGTGTGTACTCATAGGCAAAATGGGGATATATGCCTGCTCCACGTGCCTCATTGACTTTTAGTGAGGCCCATGCAGGGAATTCTTGTGTAATTAGTCTATAAAAGTGTGAGGGGATATTTTTGTTGTTTTGCTATTTATGCCCGTATAGTGAGCATGTAGCTTCATGCCCATCTTGCTTTAAACCACTCCCCCGCAAAAACCTCTCCATTTTAACACAGGATAGAAATAACAGGCTTATTACTATATTTATCTCTGAAGATTTTAGTGAATCCTTTGTTTACCACTTAGATCAGATAATTGGACTCATTATAAGCCACTGAAAACCTGGAGAATAAAATGGCAACCCACCACAAGGTCAGGGGCTCATACGTGTCCCGCACTATGTTGGGGGTACTACTGCATGTATTATTTTGTCCTCGCTGCCACACTGCAGGAAGGGTATACATCACTTTAGAGATAAAGAAACTGCCATTTAGAGAGATCTAGTATTCCATTAAGGCAGCAGAGCTGATAAGAGGCAGGTCTAGGAAAGAATTCATATTTGTCTGATTCCAAAAGTCAACTCCCACCCACCTCAGAGAACCTGGTTAACCTAAATGTGAATATTTTCACTACTTAAATGTGAATATTCTCACTACGATGGATGATGTTTCTCACTTATATGTTATATTTCTTTTCAGACTGTTTATGACCAGTGGTTCATCACCCTTTTTAACATTGTTTACACATCACTGCCTGTTTTAGCCATGGGGATTTTTGACCAGGTATGTTTTTTTTCCATCTTTATAACTTAGTTTCTCTTTTATGCCTTTTAGTTTTTTGTGGGTTCTAAGTAGAAAACACAATTCTAAGCAGCAGCCCTAGGAATGCAGTTGTTTTAGTTGCTTTTGCATGGATCACACATGCTTCCAGGTCCACTGTGCCTTCCTTACCCCTATACCCTAGCTTCCCCAAAAGCATTATTTGATAAAAGTTGGTTACTCTTCTTTTAGAGGTTCACACCCCATAGCTTGCTCTAAAGGCTCTAGAAGTCCTGTACGAAGTAATCTCTTTAACTTCATTTTAACCCAGTATTTCCCAAACTTCTATGACTGTACTTTACTTTGTTTTCATATAGCACCTATTAATTCATATATCTCAGAACTAGTGTCTGTGGTTCACACACGGGGAAATGCTGCCTTAGCCTCTGAGAGCTTATAAAGAACCATGCAATGATAGAAAATCATGGAGCTAGGTTGGAACACAGGGGGCTAACACCTGCAGTGAGACTCCCTTGTTGCGAACATCTGCACTGAGACTTCCTTGTTACACACAGCCCAGAACAGGAGCCACAGACCAGTAGAGCAGTCTGCCAGTGGGAGAGGAGGACGAGAAGCTCCATGGCCAAGGAAAGAAAAAGCATGGATTTCTTTTGTCCCAGCATCAATGTGCTTGAGTGGGGAGAAAGGAGAGGATCAATCACAAAAATGGTAGATCCTTGGCATACTCAGAGCCTTGGAAGGGACTTCCTGGAAAGGGGAAAAAGTCTGGCTGCCTGTGGGGAAGTGAAAGACTAGCCAGTGGAATTTCCATGGCACAATTAGAGTGTCTTATTTTTAAAAAGGCTTTTTGTTTTTTAAAAAAGTATTTTTAAGGAGACCAGATTTTCTTCAGGCTGTTGTTAGACCTATTTGCTAGGCCTCATTTTCTGGCCCAAAGCCGTCTATTGCAAAATATAAATCTTCACATTATGAGCTCACTCCAGTCTCCCATTTGGCTGGCTTTGTAGTCAGTTGTTAAGTCTCCCTTCTCATATGTAAAAAGGGCAGTTTGCGAAAGGCATATTTTCTGGAATTATACAAAAAGTAATGAACTTCTGAAGACCTTAGATGTAAAGGATTAAGCACATTCATTTCTCAGCGCCCATGTTTACAAGTGTTTCTTTTCTTGGAGCTTTGTAGCTGCCCAGAATGTGGAATAAAATAATAAAAATAAAGCAGTTTCTGGGAAAAGATGGTTATTGTGCAATTCAAAAAAAATATAATAAGGCTTCCTATTACCATCAAGTTGAGTGTCTGCTCCTCTCTCCTTTCCTGCTTTGTCAACCTTGGCCCTTAAACTGATCACAGGATCGTGGAATGCTATGCTGGACAGGCCTCAGCAATCATCAACAGATCTGCTCATTTTTTAAGGCAGAAACCAAGCCTTGGAGAGTCATTTCCCTAAAGCCACACAGCCAATAAGTGACACAGCTAAGCCTAGAACCAGGCCTCTTAACTTTGAGGTTGCTACATTATTGCTATTGTTGTTATTATCATTATTTTATTAATTGTTATTTATAGAAGCATCTGGCATATTTATTACTTACGATGTGGCAAGAACTCTACTAAATACTTTACATACTGGTTTAATCATGGCGATAGTTCCATGTGGGAGGTGTTATTGTTTGCATTTCTGGGCATGAGGAAACCAAGGCTCAGGCGGATTAAGTAACAGGTTTAAGATAACACACCAGCTAAACCCGTTACCAGGGATTGAGCTCATGACTGTCTTGTTTCAAAGCCTGCGCACATAACCCTCAGTCACTGAACTAGGGGAACAAGCATCCAAAAGCATCTAAAAACAGGAATTTCTAAAGAGAATATGCCTGTGTTTTTCCATGGGACTCTGTTTGGAGAGACCTGGGCCATCCTACAAGCAGGAAGGGGAACGTTCCTCTCCCACAATAGTTCACCACCTGTGTTGCTTCCACTTTCGCCTCTTCTCCTCCACCTGTGGTCCTCTGATGTCCCCTGTGGTTGATTCTTGCCGTCCTTTTTGGTTTTTGGCATTTGGCTTTGGTGCTCACTGTGGTTATCAGCATTACTTTGGAGCTGGCTGGAAATGCAGTCTTGGGCCCTCAGCCCTATTGAATCACAATCTGTTTCCCAGGCGATTTGTGTGCACATTAGGTTTGAGAAGCATTTAGTTTCTCTTGGGACTTGGTTGGTGTCAAATGTGCCACCTTCTCATTCTGTCTATATTCTTTCTTTGTCCTGAACACCTGGTAACTGCTGTTAAAATTCTCACTGGGTAGGATCCTCATCCCAGCCTCCTTCTCACCTGGAATCCCAAATGCAGTTTCCCCTTTTCCCTGCTCTCTTCTTCCTGCTTACTTCCCTCCAAAGTCATGAGCTCTGATTTGACAATTCTGACTCCACAGCTCTCTGCTGTCATCTCCTGGTCACTACCACTCACTACCTTGACAATTGACTTCTGGGGCCCATTGGCTGCACATGATGTGCTGGAATTCTGGGAGCACGAATGCTTCTGACAGCCTGCAGGAGAGTGTAGGAAAGAAACTTCAATTTGAAGCCAAATAGCTAGGCTCAAACCAAGCCCTGGTTCTGCTACTTACGAGCTGTGTGACCTCTCATGAATCTCTCTTGGAGATTCAAGCTCCTTCTCTGTAAAGTAGAGATCATTTTATTATCTTCTGGTTTATTGTGGGAATACAAACAAGATAATGTCCTGTTCTGGCCCAGTGAGTAGTGCATTTTAGGACATGTTTAAACAGGCATTTGCTATTTCTGAAGATAGGGAATACAAGGCCTCTCTGACTCTTTTTAATCCTTCTCCACTGAAATTACACTCTGTTTACAGGATGTGAGTGACCAGAACAGCATGGACTGTCCCCAGCTCTACGAACCGGGACAGCTGAATCTGCTTTTTAACAAGCGTAAATTTTTCATTTGCGTGTTGCATGGAATCTACACCTCATTAGTCCTTTTCTTCATCCCCTATGGGGCCTTTTACAACGTGGCTGGAGAAGATGGGCAACATATTGCTGACTACCAGTCCTTTGCAGTTACCATGGCCACATCTTTGGTCATTGTGGTCAGTGTGCAGGTAACGCTGTCGGTGTAAGCATCTTAACTTGATGGGTTTACAACTTTTACTATTTCATTGGTGATTGATTTTGTCTACTTGTTGGGGGGAAATAATCCTAAAGGAATACTGGGGCTTTCCTTTTAAGTACACATTTTGAGATGAAAGCAGGAAGCTTTAACATAAATTACTGGGGAGAATTAGCATTAGGTGTCTGTAACATCCATGTTAGTAGAAACCTCACAATGTATCACATCTTTGGGTTGTGCATTGTATGTAAAGAGAAATGATTATACTATTATTTCCTTCTTGTATTTGAAGAAAAAAAAATTTCCAATAACAGAAGGAGAAACTTTCCCATGATTTCTTTAAGTCTTAATAACTGCCAGGTTTTAAAGTGAGATCTAAAGCTTGCTTGGCAATACATTTCTATGGAGTTATTCAAGAGGTTCAATGCTATATCTGTGGCATATCCGAACCTCACACTCAGAGGAGCTCTTCTGGTGGGGATGATTTTTTGAGGTTCCATTGACCTTCTTCCATCTTGAGTTGTGTCTCTATTTCCTTTTTAATGTGAATGTGGTCAATGCCATTAGATACTGAGTTAGAGTTCACAAAAACTTTTATTTCTTGAGAGGAGGCCTTGCTATGTTGCCCAAGCTTGTCTAGAGCTCCTGGGCTTAAGTAATTGCTCACCTTGGCCTCCAGGTGGCTGAGATTATAGGCATGCATCACCGCACATAGTTAGAAAAACTTTTCCTCTATTACTATCTGTAGCTCCGAGTAGGTACAGCAAGCTATGTGACCTCTGTTTTATTTTGTTGTCTTTTGATTACTGAGCAAACGGTTAATAATTAGGTGATCTTCTCTTTGTCATGAGGGTACATTTCCAATTCTCTGGATTCTCCTTCCGTAGAGAAGACAGTGGTGGGGTGTACAGGGACATCTTTTTAGTGGTAACAGCTGATTCATCTCTGGCTCAGACCTGTTCCTTGGTACTCCAAGAGATTATTTGAAAGGTAGTAACTGAAATAAAAGGCCACTATCTGAAGAAGCAGCAAATAGAAAACATTCTTCATATTGTCCTGTTAACATGATCTGTTTATAAGTAAGGGTAATAAATTACCTGGAAGAGTCATTGTAGGTATGACATGTAACAAGCATTAAATGTTTGTGTGTATGTGTGTGTGCATGTGTACATGCATGCATGTGTGTGTGTGAAACTGGTGTTCACAATCCTACAATTTTTGGTAAACTTAATCTTTATAATTTTAGAAAAAGCCTGCTGTTATGCCTATGCATCTTTTCCTCTTTTTTTTTGCTTGCCCATAATTTGTTTTATGTGCTATTACAGTAGTGCCAGTGCCATGTTTTTATATTAACTTTATGTTTAGAAGCTGTTTTTCTCATAAAACATACAGTTCTTATTCCAGTTGAATGTTGAAATTACATTTCTACTTTCTCACAAGTTGAGAGCCCACAGAAACTAGCCTCTGCCCTAAAAACACAAAATCCTTTTAGTCTTATTATAAAAGGAATACATTGCAGGAAATTCAGGAAAAGCATAAAAATGCAGGGAAAAATTAAAATTCACACGTAATCACGAATCAGGGTTAGCATGAAAAAAATGGAAATCGGATTATATATATATAATTTTATGTCTTATTTTTTCACTTTGTGTCACAAGCATTTATCTTATTTATAAAATATTCTTTGAAATATCCCTTTTAATGGCTGTAGTATTCCACCATATGAATGTGCCATAATTTATTCAACCATGTTGCTGTTAGATTGCTTCTACATTTCACTATGGCAAATTATACAATGGCAAAGTTTCATGTAGTACATAATTCTCAGCATGATCCTCTAGTTATTTTCTAAGGTTATCTCCTTAAAGGTGGGAATTCTGGGCTAGAAGACATAAGGAAGTTTAAGGCACTTGACACATATTGCCAAATGGCTTTCCAAATAGATTGTATCATTTTCAGCTGAAGGGTGCAAATTACCCTTCTCAGCAGCCCTTCACTGATTTAGAGTATTACTTTGAATTATTTTATAATTAAAAAATGGATAACCTTTTGTTGCTTGGGAAATAATGAATACATCTTGTTCAAACAGGAATAATTTCTTTAAAAAACTTTTAATTTCGGAATAATTTTAAATTTGTAGAAGAGTTGCAGATACTGCAAAGACAGTTCCTGCATACCCTCACCTAGCTTTTCTCTGTTGTTAATATTAACATCTTACCTCACCATGGTGCATTTGTTAAAACTATGAAATTAGCATTGGTATAATACTATTAACTGAGCTACAGATTTGATTCAGATTTCTCCAGTTTTTCCATTAATTACCCTTTTCTCTTCTAGGATCCAATCCAGGATCCTACATTGAATTTAGTGGTCATGTTCCTTAGTCTCCTCCCATCTCTGACAGTTCTGTAGTCTTTGCTTGTCTTTCATGACCTTGACACTTTTGAAGACTGGTCACCAGGTATTTTGTAGAATGTTTTTCAGTTTGGGTTTTCTGATGTTTTTTCTTAGAAATAGACTGAGGTTGTGGATTTGGGGAAAGAATCACAAAGAGTGATGTGTTCTTGTCTCATCTATCAGGGAGAACATGATAGCAACATGATTTATACAGGTGATGCTAATCTTGACTACTTGCTTACAATGATGTTTCTCAGGTTTCTCCACTGTAAGCTGACTATATTTCCCTTTCCATACTCTAGTGCCTAAAAGTAAGTCGCTGAGTCCAACCTACATTCAAGAGAAGGAGAATTAACTTTTACCTCCTAGAGGAAGGAGTATCAAAGAATTAGTGGTTATATGTTAAAACTGTAGCAGGTGTAATTTTAAATAAAATTGCTATAATAGGGGCCCCAAAGGTATAAGGGATTTGCCCAAGATCACACAGTGACAACATTGCAGGTTTAGCACTAAGATCCAACAGTGTGATTTCCCAAGTCGATGTTCTTTAATAAAGGCATCTGTGATTATTCTGTTAAAGATTTGAGGCAAGCATTTCCTACAGCACAATTATTACTGGGCTTTGGGTAGTTAGGCATAGTTGGGAAGCAGTGGAATGTAATCCTCATCATTGCAATGCAGACAGAAAGTCGTGTACTTTAAAAGAGGTGGTGCTGCTTGTCACCCCTCTGTGGCTGGGATCACTTTGCCACGTTACAGGGTTGAAGTTCCCTATACGTTATCCACATGCTCCCAGCCCATTGTTTTCTCCCCTACCTAATTTCTCCCTGCCCTCACTCCCAGTCCCACTCCCACCATTAATTCTGAGTGCTTGAGGGCCTAAAACAGCTAGGAGATTGAGGATAACTTTCTGGACAGGAGGATGAGGTAGAAAAGATCCAGGCTAGAAATGGTGGCCTAGAAGCAGAATGAGTGGAGGCTTCCAGTGTCTGGCATGCTTTGTTTGCCACTGCATTCCTAACGGAAACCACAGGGCTAAAGAATATAGGCGCAAAGGGATATGAGGAGAGAGGTTAAAATTGAGCAAAGGAAGTGAAAATAATTTGGTTGTGTTATCCACCTATCCCCTCAACTCTGTCTGTCTTAACCTAGATGACCAAAGCAGGCTTGTCCTTGATGGCAGCTGTAAGAGACCTGTATCATCATCACCACCATGAGTGATACCATGCATTATACTTGCTCCTCATGATGCCATTATGCAGTAAATATTATGGGCTGCTTTTATAGATAAAGTTCAGAGAGGTTAAATGACTTGCCTGAGGTCACACAGTAAGTCCCAGAGCCAGGAGAATCCAGTTCTGTCTAATTCCAGTGTTATCTGGAACAAAGTCTACAGTGAGACTGGTGAAAACACAAAATTTTCAATAAATATGAGAACAAACCTTACACTGAGCGTAAAGGAAACACTGGATACTGTGCCATATACTGGGATAATCCCATTATCTCATTTAATTATCTTTATGGTCCTATGAAATGTAAGTACTATTACCACCATTGAGAAAACAGACTTAACAAGAAGATTAAGTTATATTCCAAGTCATACAAAAAGTGGTAGGCCAGGATTTGAACAGACGTCTTCTGACTCCAGATGCCCAGCTCCAAAGCTATGTGAACCTCCCTTCTTTGTAAAGATAAGTAGAAGCTGTGGGCCTCCCCAGTCACATAGTAAGTACAGGGAATTCGTGGTCCCCACCTCTCTCACTCATGTGGGAATACCTAGGATACCAGTATCACCCTTGGCTAACATGGGAGACAAACTGTTAATAGATGACAAGCACATAGGTGTTTCTTTCAATGGCAGAGTTTCAACTTGAGGAATATGTAGACTCCCAGTTTCTGTCATTTTAGTCTAATTCTTTGGCAAATATTACCACTTGTTTTTATTTCTAGGAAGCCCTGAAAATGTCTGTTTTACCATAGAGTTCTTAGACCCAAGTATGTAAATGTTTGTAACCATGGATGCTAGGCAATTTTGGCTTCAATCAAAAACTGTGGTCTTTAATATATAGAATAATAACTTTAAGGAATTCTGTGAATAAGCTCACTTTGACAGCAGCATTAATATCCTTTCCTCACTGTTTAAGCTTGACTTTTCATTGTGGTAACAACCCCGTGAAATTTCCATGGTCTGTAATTACAGTTATAAATCTTATGTCCTGCTGATGCTACAGGCCAAATTTAAGTAGTCTCTATTGTTTTTTTAAAAAAGTATTTTTCAATTATTTGAATTATAAAATGCTCTTTTAAACATTTCAAAGAGTACAAAAGTGTTTAAAATAAAATGAACCATCTTCCTTTCCTTCCCTTCTTTAACTACTATGATGATGACCATAGCTTAAATCCTCCCATACATTTTCTGTACTTTGAGACGACACATACACACATATTTAACAAAAGGAGATAATAATTATGTATATTGTTCTGTAATATGCTTTTCTTGCTTAATTAGATATTCTGGTCAGCTTTCCAAATCAACACATTCAGATCTATCTTAATTGTTTTAATAGCTGCACAGAAATTCATAATATGAATGTATAAGTATTTATCATCTATTGATAAACATACAAGATGTTTCTATATGTTTTTTGCTATTGAAGCAATGCTACAATGCATATATTAGTACATATATTTTATATACTGTCAGATAAGTTCCTAGAAATGAGACTTCTGGGGTTAGAACTCCTAATTTTTACCAATCTGCTGGATAAAGAATGGTATTTTGCTGTTTTCATTACTGGGTCAGAGAGTATGTACTTTTAAAATTTTCATAAATATTGCCATAATACGTTCCCAAAAAGATAGTAGTTCCAAATGACAGACACTTTAAAAATTTAAGCTAAAAAAAGAGCTTTATTAAAACATATTAGGTAGCTTCAGTGGAAACACTGCTGTTATTACACCTTACATCTTGGTTGTCATCACCCTGGGGATGGGCTGCCAAAAGGTTCGCCATAGACTTCCAGAAGAACCATCACCTTTGCCATCATGTCTGTCAAATGCTGAGAAAAGCATATTAAAGTTTGCCATTGTGATTATGATTCCTATTAAGTTTTCCGTGTGTTTCAAAGAGATTTTTACCTCGTATAATTTAAGCTATATCTTTGCCACATAATGGTTTCTGACTATTAATTTTTCTTCGTAGTTTTTATCTTTTTTCATAATAAAAGATTCTTAAGTTTTATATTTTTATATTAGTTTTCTTCCCTTGCTTTTTTTAGTTTACATTTGCCTGATACATAATCTGGGCCAATTTCTTAATTTCCATTTATTTCTTGTCTCATTCTATTAGTCTTCCTTGATAAGAATGTTTAAGCTACTAATTTTTATTATAATAACTTGTATTTTATCATGCTATATTAATATTATTTTCTGATTACTTTTAATTCTGCTTTTCAATTTTTTTTTTTACTTTTTCATACTTGTATGCATTAATTATGGTTTAAAAATATCCCATTTCTGGCCAGGCTCAGTGGCTCATGCCTGTAATCCTAGCACTTTGTGAGGCTGAGGCGGGTGGATTACCTGAGGTCAGGAGGTTCAAGACCAGCTTGGCCAACATGGTGAAACCCTGTCTCTACTAAAAATACAAAAAAATTAGCCAGGCATGGTGGCGCCTGCCTGTAGTCCCAGCTACTCAGGAGGCTGAGGCAGGAGAATCGCTTGAACCCAGGAGGCAGAGGTCGCCATGAGCCAAGATCACACCATTGGCGACAAGAGCAAGACTCCATCTCAACAACAGCAACAAAAAAATCCCATTTCTAATGAATAACTTACAAGTTTTACTATTATATTCTTATTTTACTAGTGATTTCTCTTTATTTTCATAGTTATTTAAATATATATATTTCCATATTGGCAGAATGGAATTCCACAGATAATATGAAATTTTATCCTTCATCAAATGTTTCACTATCTTGTTCTAAACCTTTCCTTATGCTTCTTCAATTAAACAGTTTTGGCAATGTTTTTATCTTACTTACCCTTCTTTGTCCTTACTCCCATCCCCAACTCTTACATGTTAATTATTTAGAATTTAATTCCAGGATGTTATTAAATGCTCCTCCTGTAACATATTTGCTGACTATTCCCATTTTTTTCCAAATTAATACTGCCCTCATACATTATTACTCATCTAGAACTAACTATACATTTACAAGAAGCATTGCTCACCACTATTTTTATGACCTGTCTTCTGTTATTTTGAGGTCTTTGTACAGTTTTAATTTTTATTTCATTGCAGAAATATCCTTGGGTAATTTCTTCAGAAAGGATATTGAGATGTTATACTTTTTAGCTCAATGTTTTCTGTCTTTGCCTTTACATTTACACGATATATTGGATGAGCATAAGATCCTTGAGTCAGTCTTTTTCTTTAGGAACTTTGTTGTTGCTTCACTATATAGTTGTTGTTTCAACAATTTTGTGTTGTTTCACAGTTTCACTGTGATAGTTTGATGTTAGGTTGATTCTTTTTCCTTCTCTGTATAAAAGATTATGTCACCAAAATCTTCTTTCATTACTTTGGATAGGACCTAAAGGACCCTCTCAATCTGAAAATCTATGCTATTTGTTATCACAGAGCAGTTTTCTGCTGTCATTTCTTTGATTGTTACTTTTCTATTTATTCCTTTTTCTCTTTCTAAAATGCCATTATTTGTATATTGGAGTCATAGATCTGAGATCTATGAATTTGCTATTCATGTCTCATATCTTTTTGCAAATGGTTTCCATGTCTCCAAGTCTTTGTTCTCTATTGTGAGATATTATTTGTATTGTTTTGTCCAGAATATTCATTTAGTTCTATTCATTGACTATTCTTTGGTTTTGCTGTTGAATTTTTAAATTCAGGAATAGTGTGTTTTTCTTTCAGATTATTTTTTTCTGTGAGCTAATTGCATCTTCTTACGGGGTCTTATTATATTTTGTTGTTGTTACCGTGCTTGTCTGTCTCTTCTATTAGTTCTGCTTCAATAGGAGCCAACTATTCTTGCTTTTTCAGCTGAATCCTTTTAAATGGGTTGTAATTTTTCTTTGCCTACTCTTACCCACACAGATCAGGCTATCATTGACTCTTGAGAGTGTTAAACTAACAGGTGGTGGAAGGTAAAGTTGGAGATTTTGGTGAAATGTCTTGGCAGCCAAATGAACTGGAAAGCGGGCATGTCTTTGCTGAGGCATGGATGGCAGGGCTGTTTTCAGACCTCCTGAGGGGAGGAAAGGCTGTACTTTTATAAACCCTGTAGTTCACATCAAAGGCTGCCAGCATCATTTTAATGGGGAAACATTTTAAGGGACAGTAAATTACAAGTGGGAAGAGAAAGTATGTCTCAGCATGTTGAGAGGGATCTATTTACTAAGCAGGTAGGGCCCCCTCAGACAGATGAGAAATCTTTAGTCTTGCAACAAACTACTAGAAATACAAACCTTCACTTGGACCTGGATCACTTGGGAACTATGAGATGCAAATAATGATACCAGAACCTACTTTTTTATTCTCTGAAGAACTCAAGTGTTCATATTTACCAGTGGTGTCCTTGATTCTCCAATAGCAGACCACTCTTCTAGCTGAGCTGCTGCAACAAGTTACTAGAAGGAAGACGAGCTCGTGACCATGCTTCCAGGCCATTGTGAATCCCAGTTTCTGAATTTTATGCCAAAATAAGGCTGAAGAATTTTCTTTGTTATAAGTTGAGTAATTGAAGAGAAAGGATCATCAAAATGAGTTGGGATATTGGTGTAAAAAAGATCATGCATGTGTAAAAATGGTATTGTGAAAATTTACTTACAGAGTATAAAATGTTGCACTTGCCTATTACAGAAAGAATTTTTTTCCAATAGAAAAGTTTTGAGAGACATTTGGAAAGTAACTTAAAAATTATAAGCCATTGTGCTTTCATATTTCTCACTTAAAAGAAGTTTAACATGTTTAACATCTTACCTCCTGATTCTGACTTGACCTTGGCAGATATAATGGCTTGCGTATAGAAGTTCTAAAGTCAATTTTCTACCAGAAATATGAAGTCAGATCAGTCCCCTGTGTGTGTTCAGAAAGTGGGGATGCCCGTGGTTGGCTTGGCAACTAGGCAGGTGCAACCTTCCTGCCACAGGGCAGTTCTCGGGAAACATCATGAGGTAAAATGATGCTGTTTTAATCCTCAAAGACCTCCCGTTTACATTTGATTTTATTTACAGATAGCCTTGGATACCAGTTACTGGACTTTCATTAATCACGTCTTCATCTGGGGAAGCATTGCCATTTATTTCTCCATTTTATTTACAATGCACAGTAATGGCATCTTTGGCATCTTCCCAAACCAGTTTCCATTTGTTGGTAAGTGAGTCATGTTGACTAGTGGAACCTAGTGTCATGCTGCTGTTTACTTGTCTTATAATTTATTTTTTGTGTTAGATAGAGCTGGGGGGTGATTAGTGATCCTTTGTCCAGAAATTGATTGAGCCAGGCATCTGAAGGCTTCCGAGTTTAAAAGTGGCTCTAAAAGCTCAGTTTCTGCTGTCTCTACTGGATGCAGAAGAATCACTCACAGTAGCTTACAGGTTCTCAACAGCTTACATGTAGTAGGCTGTCTCTTTGCAAATGAGAGGCATAGCACATATATTAGGGCTACCTGAAGACCTGTCAAATGCTTATATATGGTAGAAGAAAAAGAAATACTAGACTCTCCTTTTATGCCACATTATCACCAACATCTGCCAAAATTCACCCATAGAACTTATTTGCATTTAGATAAGAATGAAACAATGTATAATTTAGAGCCTTCTAAAAATTCCTGGACATTAATCCATAAGTGGCATGAGGAGTAGGCTTTGTAGTTAGTCAGTCAGGGTTCAAGCGCCAGCTGTGCCACTTAACAAGCTGTGTGACTTTGGTCAAGTTTCTTCTTTCCATGCGAGAATATATAGGAATAAACAAAACTCAGTTTCTCCTATACTCTCATTCAGCAAGCAACACAGAAGACTTCTGTGACCTCTGGTCACCAAGAAGTAGGGATTTCTTCCCACCAACAACCAATGAGGTGTTTCTGCAGAGGACCCCAGCTGGATGTTCTCCAATTCAATTCTGGCAATATCTACTTGGAGGTAGTGTCAGATCCTACAAGTTGAGGGCTAAGTTCCGCATGACTGCCCCCACACTTCCAATGCTAGTAGCAAGCCACAGGATGTTTTACCTCTACTTTTGACCAGCTGGCTATAAATTGGGGTTCCCCCCAACCCCCTCCATGGGTTTGATTAATTTCTAGAGTGGCTCAAAGAACTCAGGGAGACACTTACATTTACTGGTTTACTATAAAGGATATTACAAAGGATACAGATAAAGAGATGCATAGAGCAATGTGTGGAGGAAGGGGCGTGGAACTTCCATGCCCTTTCCAGGCATGCTGCCCTCCAGGAACCTCTACATGTTCAGCTATCTAGGAACTCTTTGAACCCTGTTCTTTAAGGCTGTTATGAAGACATTTTTTATATAGGCATGACTGATAAAGTCATTGGCCATTGGTGATCAACTTAACCTTCAGTCCCTCTTCCCTTCCAGGAGATTAGAGGCTGGAGCTGATACTCCCAACCCTCTAATCCTACCTTAGTCTTTCTGATGACCAGCCCCCATCCTGAAGCTACCTAGGGACTTCCAGCCATCAGTCAACTCATTAACAAATAAAAAGACACATATCACTGAGGATTTCGAGGAGTTTTAAATCTATGCCAGAAAACAGAGAAGAAGACCAAACATACAGCTCACAATATACTATGCATTAATGTCTTCACTTATAAACTGAGGATATTAATAAGCCTATTTTCATGGAAAATTTATGAGGATTAAATGAAATAATACATATAAAGCACTTAGCATGTATCCTGGTACATAGTACTTTTTAAATAAATGTTAACCATGGTGATGGTGATTATTATTATTCATGCAAATGTGGCTCAATTACCGGTGGGAAGATTGCAGAGGAATTTGAACATCAGATGAGTAGCAAAGGACCCTCTAAAATCCCTTAAAAAAGATTCTATTATTCTACAAAGAGTATACCTCTGGTCTCTGTATAGGGTATACCATCATTGCACTCCACATTTCAAATTGATTCCCAGCAAAGGCCACTGAGCTTTATAAAAGAGGGATATTAATATACTTTCTCAGAGGTTTTGAAATCTCTAGTGTGTGTGAAATAAGCTGCTAACCGAGTTCATCTAAAACTGGAAAAGAGAGATGCGCAGTGACCAACATTCTTGAACTTAATCAGGCAAGAGTGAGATTTGTATCCACTAATTGAGGAAGTAAATTCTTGGACTAATTTATGTAGAAAGCAAAATAAGACCACAAGGACTAAAACAGGATTATAAGGTTAGTAAGGTTACAAATCCACATTGATGCAAAGGCACCTGAAATTGTAATTCAATTTAAATTCACACATACACTTAAAAATGTTCTTCACCTTTTGCCTTTTCCTACATGTAAATGGAAATCTTTAAGTTGCACCACTCTTACTTAATATGTACTGGTAATACGTTGTTTACCAAAAGATTCCAACTATGTAGAGACATGTTGGTCATGAGTAAGAATAAGCATATTGGGAAACAAAGACACCAAAACTATTTTTGTTTTATTTTTTTAAGATCGTTTGCCAAAACGAAAAGTTCAGTGTATTGACTAGAAGATTTCCAGTCCTAAGAGAGCACTGTGATGCATAATGAGACTAGAATGCCTCAACTGGAGAAAGTAATTTGTGCAGGGACCACTCTTTCCAGCTAAGCACAAGCCATTTCAGTAATTAATTACTGAGCTCCAGTGAAATTTTTTAAAAGTTAGATCAACATTGGGGTTTCAGGAAAATTTTTTTTTCTTTAGTAGCTAGCAGCAAACAGGAGTGTGGTTTCAAAGTGAAGCTTGTTTTCCCAGCCATGCCTGAGGGTACCAAGCTTCAAGGAGCTCAAAGAGACATTTAATTTATTAAGTCAAGTTTGTTTCTGCCCATGGCTGAAGGCAACTGGAATCAGCTGCTCTTGGGTAGGCAGATTCCTCTCTCTAAAGCCAGAAAAAGCAGACATACCATTCAGTAGCCAAGCCCTCATACCCAAAGCACATTTGAATGGTGGTAACATTTGAATACTGGGATAGGGGACCTGGATAACTGGGGGTATGATGATAAATCTCTAGAAAATGAACAGGGACAAAAGTTTATTTTGGTGATATAAGCAGGGTTGGCATCTTCCCATGGAGCTTGTCTGCCTGCCTTACTGACCCGTATTGCCTTGTTTAAACCCACAATGGGGTATGTGAGGTGTGAGTAAAAAGTAAGGAAACTGGCTTCAGGCTTGGAAATGAGTTTCACAGTCCTATTGCCCTAGCATGTTGGATGGCTGCATCAACAGTCTCCTGGTGAGGGAATGTTCTTTTCACAAACCCGGGAGCCTTCTTGATCTTGGAACTTTGGGGACTTCATAACCAAGTGAACAATAGAGAAATAACAAGTTCCTCTGAGGCAGGTTTTCTCAGGCCATTGCCTGAAATTAAAAAGTTGGTCCTGCAATAGATAAAGCTCCCCTTTTATGACAAGCCAATCAATATGATCATTACTTGAGATTGTACCTGCATCTGGAACATTTTTTGTATAGTTTTGATGTGATAGTTTTAATTCAAGAGTCCACAAGGGTAAAGGGTAAATGTGCCTTTTAAAAATAATGGCTGCTTTGTAACCACAAGATCTTGATGCTGGAAGAGAGAATTGTGCTCCGTGAGTGATATTAGACTGAGCCTGGGTGAGAGAATGCTTGGCTCAGGCTGGTAATCTCTAAGTGATCAGGCCACTAAGCCGTTCCTGAGGGTGATCTTAGCACTCCTGCCTTCTTATCATCATGGTGACTTTAGGTGATCCAAATCTCACCATTGAAAAAAGATCTTGGCCAGGTGCGGTGGCTCACTCCTGTAATCCTAGCACTTTGGGAGGCCGAGGCGGGAGGATCATGGGGTCAGGAGATCGAGACCATCCTGGCTAACATGGTGAAACCCTGCCTCTACCAAAAATACAAAAAAAATTAGCTGGGCGTGGTGGTGGGCACCTGTAGTCCCAGCTACTCAGGAGGCTGAGGCAGGAGAATGGCATGAACTCAGGAGGCAGAGCTTGCAGTGAGCTGAGATCGCACCACTGCATTCCACCAGCCTGGAAGACAGAGCGAGACTCCGTCTCAAAAAAAAAAAAAAAGATCTTGTAGGAACAAAGAACCTATTAATTAATAATTCAGTCCTACTTGTAACCACAGTGTATATTTTCTTTAATGATAGGTAATGCACGACATTCCCTGACCCAGAAGTGCATCTGGCTTGTAATTCTCTTAACAACAGTGGCTTCGGTTATGCCAGTGGTGGCATTCAGATTTTTGAAGGTGGATTTATACCCAACCCTGAGTGATCAGGTATGTCACAGTGCTGATGAATAATTGAAGCCTGGTTTTTGGCTCTTGAAATGGTGTCCTTTTCTGCCTTATTGGAAGCTCAGAGATGGGCTAATGAAATTGTCACAAGCAAACACCTACTGGTGCATGAGATCACATCAGAATAGATGGGACTTCTCACATCTTGAATGTACTAGTCCTTAGTGCCATGAAGAGAGGCATTTATACTAAATGTGGATGGGGAGTCATAAATTACAAGTTGAACTGGGTATTTTAAAAAGCTGACTTTTAAAAAGAAGATCACAGGCATCATTTTGGACAATTTTTCCAAGGGAAAGGCAAGCTATAGGAAAAGATACTGATTTGAGGGCAAGTACAAGCACAATAAAAGAGAGACAAGCATGGTATGAGTCAAAGGGGCTTAACATTTTTGTAGAAATCCAGTAGCAGATTCAGAAACATGGGTGAGATGTTACCTTCTGAACAGATTAAGAAGGGGAAGAGCAGCATGCTGGGTAGATTAGTACACTTGGAAGGAAAATAGGAAGAACAGGTTATAGAAATTCCTTAACTGGAGAATTAACAGAACATATTTCAGAATTTCATGGGAAGAGGAGTAAGTAGGACAATATCAACTTAGGTCAGGACTCAGATAAAGCGTGAAAAGGAGAAAGAAAGGGAGACAAACATTCGTAGCCATGTCATGAGAAGGGGGAACATGCTGCTGTGGTGAGTGGGACCAGGCCAGTGATGCTGAGAGAGACTGAGGTAGGTAGGTAGGTAGGTAGGTAGGTAGGTAGATTAGATAGATAGATAGATAGATAGATAGATAGATAGATACACACACACACATTTTTTTTTAATCATGATGTCTCTGACATTTTGGGACCAAAGTGTAAAAAGATTCCTTCTGGAAAAATTCGGAGTCCCTTGTCATATCTGTCCTCTCTCTTTGGTTCTCCAAGCTCATTCTGACATAAACCCAGAAAATGGCGGATGAGTTAAGGAAGGAAGGGTGTGCTTGTTTGTCCGATAAGTTTGATCGTGATGTTCTGCTTGATGGTTTTCTCCTGACACAAAAGTCAGGATCCAAGTGATTTGCCAAACAAGGTCGCTTACAACAAACCTCAGGTCTTTTTCTCCTTAGCTTTACAGGGAAATGAAAGAGTTGTGGGAAACCTACTCACATAATAGGGAACATTTAGAAAGGCAATACAAACCTAAAATAAATCAAAACCCTGGAAGTCTCATGATACGTTGAGCTACCACACGAATTGAATATTTCTGACTCATTTTCTGAATTTTCTTCTAGTCCAGTTACTGACAACTGTTGGATCCAGAGAATGTCTAAAAGAGAGGAAAAAGGCTGTTTTGGGAGAATGAAATTATAAATTATTATGCTGACTTTGGGCAGTGCATGTTAGAAAATCTTTCTATACAAAAGTATGCTCGTATGCATCGAAGATATATGAGAGACAATAATGAAATTTGTCTGATATTTCTTAATTACTTAATAGTGTCTCGATAGAGATAAAAATGGACCAGGGCCCCCAGTGTTATCTTTTGGGTGGAAAATTTCTTAGTTTTTAGATTTAAAACTTCCTTTTGCAATGTTGTTTTTACTTAAAAAAAAAAAAAAAGGCTTTCACTTTACAAAGTGGGCCACTGCCTGGAGTGTATCATTTGGATGCATCATCTCACTTTGGGTCTGTTTCTCTCCAGATCCGCCGGTGGCAGAAGGCTCAAAAGAAGGCAAGGCCTCCAAGTAGCCGAAGGCCTCGGACCCGCAGGTCAAGCTCAAGAAGGTCTGGATATGCTTTTGCTCACCAAGAGGGCTATGGAGAGCTTATCACATCTGGAAAAAATATGCGAGCTAAAAATCCACCCCCAACATCAGGGCTGGAAAAGACACATTATAATAGTACTAGCTGGATTGAAAATTTATGTAAGAAAACCACAGACACAGTGAGCAGCTTTAGCCAGGATAAAACAGTGAAACTGTGAGTCAATATGAATTTAAACCACATAGTTATCTTTTCACTTCAGGTGGAGCTGAAATTCTGCTGGCTCCAGAGTTTGAGATTTGAGGCAAGAGGTGGGGCAGGCAGATTGCCTCACTTAACTTAAATCTGCGGCAGACAACTGCCAGTGTCCATCAAACAGGAGTGTGCACTATGGAAAACCAGGCCAGAGGGTCACTGTCTAGTTTGTGATTTGGTGGACAAAACACTCGCTGTTACAAGTACAGATTTTTTTTTTTAATCAACCTAATCAATTGACCTGAACTTTAGAATCTTATTTATGGAGAAAAACTTGTAAAGCTGCATATTCACTGAATGGATCCTCAGGCGGATAAAAGGGTGCATTTTAAAGGTATATATCCAAGCTGAAAAGCATGCCTATTGACAGATAAACATGTATCTGTAAGATCAGCCTTTCCCAAGGTATACTTTTAAAATTTAAAGCGTGTACTGTGTTGCTTTCAGACTGAGTTGCATGTCACTCTTTAGTCTTGATATCTACCTGTCTGTTCAGCCAGGACAACAAATGGCTTCCAAGCCTGAAGAATACAAAAGTGTGCTTGTGTTTCTCATTTTTATACCAGTCTAGGGACAAAGGAGACTGAACATCTTTGCTCCAGGATAGGCTGGTAATTTGATCAAATTTATTCAAAAAGCTCTCAGTCTGTGTCATGTAAGGACATGCCTATGAAATGTGAGAGAGGCTCGCCACTAAGTATTCTAAATACTTTTCAATGGCTTTTCTAACAACCTCAGTAGTAATTTGCTGAGCATCATCCAGACCATTAATAGAATCAGCAAAGCACTGGAATTTCACACTTTAATGATAATATTCCAGATAGTCTATGGGCAAATATTTTCAACATTTCCAATTTTTAAAGCGTCAGAATTGAAGCCAAACAAATTAATAAATAATTGTTTTAATTACTATTTAAAAACTCAGGTTTAGATCGTTTAAAGTTAGTTGCTTTTGATACTCAGCTGCCATGTTTATAATTCAAATATGTAGTAAATATATGTAGGTAAGGTTGTTTTTTTGGAGATGTTGCAGCTCAAATTTCAGTCCACATATGAATCATCAGTGTATTTTCCATAAAGTGATTCGGGCATATTTGTGTGAAAACCTCAGTTCTGTCACTTCTTACCTCTATAAACTTGGATGATAATGTGCCTTCTCTGAGACTCAGTTTCTTCCTCTGTAAAATGAGGACATACTACCTACCTCACGTGGTTGGTTGACGATCGTCTGTCAAAGCACAAACTCTGAAATTATTAAAAACATAATTATTTCATAAACAGATGAGTTAAGTTCCAGTTAACATCAGTATAAAAGAGCAACTGGAAGAGAATATGAAAAAACTGGAATCTAAATAGTCAGTGGGGAAGGCTTTGATAAAATGAAATTGCCAGAAAGATATAAAACTGGTTAGGGTCCTACAGGGAAATAAAATTATAACCGTGGAGGTACATTTCTCTACCAGAAAGTAAAAATAAAGCATCATGTCTTAATGGTTTTCTACAAATCAACTTCTAATTCTACAGAGTCCTTAATCTGGTCCCTATTAAATTCTTGGTCAGACAAAGTTACATTTCCCAAGAGAGTCAGGTGACACTTGAGTGAGTTTGATGGATAATGAGCTAATGTGATATTTATAGGTCACAATTTTTTAAAACCAAAATTTTCAAGTCAAGTCTGGGATAATTTTTCTTAAATGGGATCAAATGAAATAATATGTGTAAAAGAGTCAAATGCAGTCCTTTACCATAGTAACTGCCTATGGACGTTGTCTTTCCCTTACATGCCTGCCTACACTTAACCAGATGATGGTTTTCAATGTCTAATTTGTCATTAGTTTCACCACATTTGCTCACTTTTTGTAACATTTTTGCAAGATTTGAAAACTTTCAGTAAATGTTTTGGCACTATTGGTACTTGATGTTTTATCTCTTCTTTATGGGAAATTCATTGGGGAGATTTTTGTTACATTAGTCCACGGGTATTTTTTTCTCTCCTTTACATGCTGAGGAAAATGTACTCATTCTTAGAATCGGAGTCAAGAATAAAATGAAACAATTGGACCTGTGTGTAAGGGATAGGAAAGATTAGAAGTGGTCCAATTTTGCAAGTCCAGTTTAAATTAAATAAGGCTGTTTATAAACAAATAGTGTGGATGATTGTGAGAGAAACATATTATCAGCTTACTTTGGCCCCATGAGATCCAAGTAAACTCACACACCCGTTGCGAGATCATTCAGTTACATGTGCCAGGGATTGTTTTGAACCGGAAGATGAAAAGTGATGAGAGGTGGGTAGTGATGGTGGGGGCACTGGGGAATAATAACATTTTAATTTTACATCAATGTTATCAAATTATTTGGAAAGAAAAACTATTTTTTCTAGATTTAAGCTGATAATCTTGTGTTTTTAAAATCTCAGCCCAAGTTTTGAGCTATTATAGGTAATTGCAAATTGTGTTTCCCTGACTTAGCTCTGCTATCTTTGGCTCTCTCCTCTGCCTCCAGATGCATATACCTATGAAGGAAAAAAAGAGAGAGAGGAAGGAAGAAAGTAAGATAAAGCAAGAGAGAGGAAAAAGTAATGGAGGAAAGGATGGTGGGAGGGAGAAAAGAGTTTTCCAGTTATATGTTTTTTTGAGATAATCTGACTCTGAAAAATAAATGTAATCTCTCAAAGAAAAAAAAGTGGATTATATTTGACTCTTGAATAGTAAAATTTCCCTCACATCTTGTGTGAGAACAAGAAAATCTTACCAGAATGGGGGCCAGGAGCCCTGGCTTCTTGTCACAGTGATGGTGCTGATTTGTGTGAGCTCAGGCATGCCACCTGACTTCTCCAGGCCTTGGTGTCCTTGTCCATTGATAGAGAAATTGGGACAGGATGGTCTTAAAGACCTTTTCTCATTTACCCAATCTGTGAGCTGTTCTTGTCAGTGTTGTCTGTTGTGTATTTGCAATTGCCTTTGTTGGAGAGACAGATTTTCTATATATATATATATATATATATATAGAGAGAGAGAGAGAGAGAGAGAGAGAGAGAGAGAGAGAGAGAGAGAGAGAGAGAGAGAGAGAAGAAACTGAATTGGATGTTCTCTTGAGGGCAGGGCCTGGCTCTTCAGGCTGTTGTACTGGTTTGTATTTCTCTAGACTAGCCCCTGATGCACTGCTGTCTCTGGCTTTTCTCTCAGCTCACCACAGAGCTGCTAAACCCTGTGGTGGCATTTTACCTGGGTCAGTTGAATGCTCAGTTTCTTGTTAATGATTCATGAAGATATCTCCACACCCTCCTTTCCTCTCTCATCATTTTGAGTAACAAAAGTATCCAGATGTGAAGGTAAGATACTCATGTCCAGTTAAGAAGAGCTCACTTAAAAGTCCTCCCTACCTTGAATCTGGGCTTAGAGGAGATTCTTTGAGCCTTTGTTCCCTTGGGACCGAAGTTGAAGCAACAGAGCTTGAACAATTTTCTTCATAGTTATAGAGCACTTTGCAGTTTGTGTATCATTCTTACATAAACTCTATTGTGTCTGTGTAAAGTGTGCAGATTTAGGGAAAAGTGTAAATAAATGTAAAAATGTTCAGAAATATATGTTTCAAATGTTCTTTTACCTTTCAGTGCAAATAAGAAAAATCTCCCTTCCTTCCTTTCCTACAGCATTTAGTGACGTTAGGTAGGTGTGGAAGGCAAAGGAAATAAAAATGTCTCAAACTATTTCTAAAAAGTCACTAGGAAATCCAACTAATGAGAAGAGCTCTACTTCTGATTTTTATGATAAGAAATTGAATTACTCTGTTAGTGTGTGCACAAAATGCCTCAAGATTGATATAATCTAATTATCTCAGTTATATGACTCAGAATTATTATTTTACACTACAAAGAGTAGGCACAAAGTTAATAGTGTAGGAATCCAGGAATAATGATGACTTACAGACTTTGCGATGGAATTCTGCAGGCCATGGGTCAGATAACCATGTGAGGGGGTCACAATTTTCCAATTTTTACATTAACATCTGGTATTAAATGTCTGCAGTTTGCTCTACTGCGTCACATTTCATTCCTTGGTGAGAAATCATAAGCTTTTGCAATTCTCTAGCCTAAGCCTTTAGCTGAACTGCCTGGAAGCCAGAACTAAATGACCCACGTATTACCAAATGTGTATTGCAAAAGATTTGGAGGACCTTGCTGGGCTAATCTGTAGTTTGGGGCTATGACTTAACCCTATCTGTCCTTGAATTTCAAAACTTCCTGGCAGATCTATTCCTGTAACTGGTGCAGAATGCAAATCAGCTTGGAGCTGCATACATAAACATCCAGATTTCAAGAAATAATAATGATTAGTTGGCCAGATATCTCTGGCTATCTCAATTCAGATTCCCATAAGGTTTATAAGGGCAAGTTAAAATTTTTAATAAACTGCAGCCCTAGACTTACACAGAAAATTCTTACTGGAGCAGGATGCATGGAGAGATGATAGTTAACTTGGAAATAAAGTAATGATCAAGAAGAAATCTAGTTGTTTCACCCCTTGTAATAAATGTTTCTATACTCCCTGCCTTCTTCTAGGTAAATGTGAGCAATGATTAGGATGCTTCTTTGACAGCTGATGATTTTCCTTCTCATCCCCTTTCTGTCTCTGCTCAGTATGTGACACTATAGAGATACAGGGAAGTATGAGACAATGCATGAATATTGGACAGAAATAATAATATTGACCCCAAAACATCCTCAGAAAAGGTTTTGAATAAAATTCCTGTTACTGAATTTCTCGAGATAATGTCACTTTCATTAAATGACTACTGAAAAAGAATAAATTAATTTGGGATTATGATTAGTGACTGGGGGAGATATTAATCTTATTTAACAATCAGTTGGACAGGCACACTGACCAATAAGAATGAACATGGGCCATCAATGGCTAGTCTTGCCCCACTGCTAATGGCAGCTGGCACTCTGACCTATTTGGACCACGTGATAAGTCACATTTGAAACTATACCTATTTTTCTTTATGAGGTGCCTATTTGGTCTAAACCAGATAAAAACAGTAAGATTTTTTTTTTAAACCAAATAACACCAAAAACACTATAGGGTAGGTCAAAATATTTTCCTGGTATCGTTTTGTGTGGTAGCTAATAGTTTTCTGAAGGTATGAGATGATGTGTTTTGAACAACAGGAAAAGTTTCTAACTGCATAATATTATTGACAAAATATGTTTAGGTATTGTGTATGGTTTTTTGTCTGAATGAATACTAACATTTTTAATTGAAATATTTTAAAAAATATATATTTTACAATTATAATATAAATAATTGTGGTTCATAGTTTGGGAGCTTAGTTAAATACTTAGGGGTAAACAAGATGACCAGAATTATCTTTTTGATTGACAGGCAAGACTTTGTTTTACGGTTCCATTTCTTCCTCACAGTTCTCATGTATGGTTCACACATAGCTTACATCTAGTAGACCTCTCAGATGAAATGTGCTAACAAATTTAGTTCTACTGGACTAAATTTAAAATTAATAAGTGAATCAATCACTTAATAGAACACTGAGTGTGGAGAGGCCACGGTACAAGATAAATAAGAAACGGTTTCTTTTTCTTGCTCTCGGAGAGGTTCTAACCCAGTATCTTTCAACCATGCATTATACATACCACAGTTGATGGAATCTAAAATGCCTCCTTGTAAATGATGCACCATTCATTTACATATCACAGGAAAACAAGAAGAATATTGCCGCTTAGAGTTGTAAAGATGCCATTGGATGTAAGATTTACTTCTAATTTCAGAGATGTTAAATTATGAAATCTGGTAAGTATTGGATTGCAGGAGGTTTAAAAATATAGTTCATGTCAACTACTTTTTTATTGTATTGCTGTACAGGAAGCATGTCAGCATCTGCTTCTGGGGAGGCCTCAGGAAGCTTCCAATCATGGCAGAGGTGAAGGGGGAGCAGGCACATCACATGATGAAAGCAGGAGTAAGGAAAAGGGAGTGGGGAAGATGCCACACACTTTGAACAACCAGATCTCCTGTGAATTTATCACCAAGGGGATGGCCCAAGCCATTCATGAGAGATCCACCTCCATGATCCAAACATCTTCCACCAGGCCCCACCTCCAACATTGGGGATCACATTTCAACATGAGATTTTGGCAGGGACAAATATCCAAACTGTATCAGGACTAAGGACCAAGCCCTTCTCTGTCTCTTGGGACTAGGTAAGACCTGAAATTCTTATATGGTCCAAGGACATGGAATGGAGAGACTAGAGGTTCAGAGCCAGTCTAATTTGATATGAAAAGGTAAAAAAATTTGATACTTCTTACATCTCAGTTCTGTAGAAGAAACTCAAACCCATTGTGTAATTCTTTCACTTGATATTTTGTATAATAGTCATGGTCATCAGCTCATTCTGAGTAGGAGTGCTAATGAAGGATGTGTGTCTGTCAAGTCCAGGCTGCTTCATACAACTCTTGTGCACTCCACCCTCTATCCCCCCATCATCCTCACCCCCAGTTCTTCCTCCTATTCCCCACACTGTGGTGGTGTTGTTAATTCATCCACCCATTAGGCTGAAATGCAGGATATCAGGCCCAGGCCCCTAATGGCTGTTGTAGACTGGATACACATTCTTATCAACTCCCTTTACCATGGGCTTTTTTCTCTGAGCCTCTGGTAAGTGGCCTGGGACCTTCTCTAAAATAGCATCATAAATCAGCCAGAGCTGGAGTGGTATCACCACAAAATGAAGGAGGAGATGAGTAGAGTACCTTCTACACATCGTCACCCTGGGCGGCTCAAAGAGGAACTATGCTTGTCTGAGTATCACTGATGATTGAGATAGAATTGTAAGGTGGGTGATCTGTCTTGTGTAGCCTCCTTCACTCTAATCTAATCTTACCACCTAACATGCCCTTCCCCATCTAGGTTACTCTTCTAAGTCTGCCTCAGTTACCTGCTGTAACCCCTTTAAAAGTGTTCCAGGTGATTCTCCTGCATTCGCCCAGGAGACTATGTACATACTTTCAACTTGATGCAGGAACTTCCTTCAGAGTAAGCCTACAGATGGCATTCAGTCTCTGCTCAGATGTTCCCAATGATACAGTGCTCATGAGCTCAACGAAGCCAGCTCCCTTCAAACAGCTCCATTGGTGAGGAATCTCCTTCTTCTTTTGACCTGAGGTCTGTTTCCCCATCATTACCCTGCATTGTTTGCCTCTGCCCTTGCAAAAGAGACTGAATAAGTATCTCTCATGTGACAGCTCCTCAAATATTTGAAAATAGTTGTTCTGTCCTTTCTTTGAGTTAAATAGCAGCTTTTGTTGACTGTCTGTAGTCTTTAAATTAGTCTGTAGTCTAGATAGTGTGAGTTGGAATAGTTCCTGACCTCAAAAATGTTTTGATCTTCCTTGGGGACCTTGTCTAGATCTGGGAAGGAGTACCTTGAGGCTGAAAAAATATGAAAAAATAAAAACTGAGGAAAAGGTGGTGGTGGGAGAATAATTTCCAAAGAATGGCAAACTGATACCCAGATAGTCAAGGATTTCTCTAACACCACTTCTTAGTA
Organism: Gorilla gorilla gorilla; assembly: GCF_029281585.2. Lineage (NCBI taxonomy): Eukaryota > Metazoa > Chordata > Mammalia > Primates > Hominidae > Gorilla > Gorilla gorilla. The sequence continues at coordinate 50,631,866 of NC_073240.2, read as the reverse complement.
TGGGATAGTCCCGAATGTCCTTGGCATAAAAGAATTGATGAGAACAAAATCCAGCAACAAACAAAAAATGTTTTCATAGTAAAAGAAAGAACTTGAGCATCATGGGGAGCTAGGAAAGGGGAATATTTGAGAGAAAGTCATGGGACAGAATGAGTTGTAGGAAAAAAGTGAAAGAGCATTTATACTCTGTATAGTTTGACCACCTAGGAGAAGGAGGGGAAGGAGAAGCCAGGGGAATGGCTGACACTTTAGAAAGTCCATCGGTTACCTGTGGGACTGTTAGCAAAGATGCCTTCTCTAAGTGCATTTACCCACCTGGAAAATGGGGATCATGAGATGTTCCTTGAAGGATTGTGAGGATTACTAAGTGCTGGGTATTGTGCTGAGACTCATAATAATTAGCTCATTCAACGCAATCTTCACAGCAACCCAGTGAGGTAGGCACCATTATTTTCCCCATTTTAAAGTGAAAGAATCAAACCCCAGAGAGGTTAAGTAACTTTCTCAGAGACGTATAATGGAAGAGCTGGGATTCAAACCCCAGGAGTGGCTTGTGCTCTTAACCCAATGCTATCTCTAGTTGACACTTAGGTCATAGATTTGGTCTTTTTTTTTTTAATTTTAACTTTTATTTTAGATTCAGGGGGTAGATGTGCAGGTTATATAGGTATATTGCACAATGCTGAGGTTTGGGATATGAATGATCCTGTCACCCAGGAAGTGAGCATAGTACCCAATAGTTTTTCAACACTTGCTCCCTTCCCCTAGTAGTCCCCAGTGTCTATTCTTGGCCATTTTTATATCCATGAGTACCCAATGTCTAGCTCCCACATGTAAAGGAGAACATGAGGAATTTGGTTTTCTGTTCCTGCATTAATTTGCTTAGGATAATGGCCTCCATCTGTATCCATGTTGCTGCAAAGGACATGATTTTCTTCTTTTTTATGGCTATGTAATATTCCGTGGTGTATATGTACCACATTTTCTTCATCTAATCCACCCTTGATTGGCATGTAGGTTGATTCCATGTCTTTGCTACTGTGCATAGTGCTGTGATAAACATACAAGTGCATGTATCTTTTTCGTAGAATGATTTGTGTATATACCCAATAATGGGGTTGCTGAGTTGAATGATAATTCTGTTTTAAGTTATTTGAGAAACTTCCAAAGTATGTCCACAGCGGCCGAACTAATTTATATTGCTACCAACAGTGTATAAGCCTTCCCTTTTCTCCACAGCCCTGCCAGCATTTGTTTTTTGACTTTTTAATAATAGCTGTTCTGACTGGTGTGTGATGGTATCTCATTGTGGTTTTGATTTGCATTTCTCTTATAAATAGCGATGTTGAGAATTTTTTCATGTTTGTTGGTCACTTGTCTGTCTTGAGAAGTGTCTGTTCATGTCTTTTGCCTACTTTTTAATGAAGTTATTTGTTTTTTGCTTTTCTGCTGTTTAAGCTCCTTATAGATTCTGGATATTAGACCTTTGTCAGATGCATAGTTGGCAAATATTTTCTTCCATTCTGTAGGCTGTCTGTTTACTCTGTTGATAGTTTCTTTTGCTGTGCAGAAGCTCTCTAGTTTAATTAGGTCACACTTGTCAATTTTGGTTTTGTTGCAATTGCTGTTGAGGACCTAGTTGTGAATTCTTTCCCAAGACCAATGTCCAGAATGGTGTTTTCTAGGTTTTCTTCTAGGATTCTTATAGTTTGAGGTTTTACTTTTAAATCCTTAATCAATCTTAATTTTTGTTTATGGTGAAAGGTAGGGGTCCAGTTTTATTCTTCTGCATATGGCTAGCCATATAAACAAAAATTAAATCCACCACAAACAAAAATTAAAAATAAAAATTGACAAGTGGGACCTAATTAAACTAAAGAGCTTCTGCACAGCAAAAGCTTCTATCTCAGCACTGTTGATTGAATAGGGGGTCCTTTTCCCATTGCATATTTTTGTTGTCTTTGTCAAAGATCATATGGCTACAAGTGTGTAGCTTTATTTCTGGGTTCTCTATTCTCTTCCATTGGTCTATGTGTCTGTTTCTGTAGCAGAACCATGCTGTTTTGATTACTGTAGCCTTATAGTATAGTTTGAAGTAACGTAACATGATACCTCTGGTTTTGTTCATGTTGCTTAGGATTGCTTTGGCTATCTAGCTTGTTCTTGGGTTCCATATGAATTTTAGAATAGCGTTTTTCCAGTTCTGTGGAAATGACATTTGTACCTTGATAGAAATAGTATTGAATCTGTAGATTGCTTTGGGCAGTATGGCCATTTTAATGAAATTGATTCTTCCAATCCATGAGCATGGAATATTTTTCCATTTGTTTGTGTTATCTATGATTTCTCTCAGCAGTGTTTGTAGTTTTCCTTGTAGAGATCTTTCAACTCCTTGGTTAGATGTATTCCATGTATTCCTAGATATTTTATTTTTGGGGGGGCTATTGTAAATTGGATTGTGTTCTTGACTTGATTCTCAAAGCTTGAACATTTTTGGTGTATAGAAATGCTACTGATTTTTGTGTGTTGATTTTGTATCCTAAAAGTTTATTGAAGTTGTTTATCAGTTCCAGGAGCCTTTTGGCTGAGTCTTTAGGATTTTCTGTCTATGGAATCATATCATCAGCAAAGAGAGATCATTTTACTTCTTCTTTTCCTATTTGGATGCCTTTTATCTCTTTCTCTTGCATGATTTCTCTAGCTAAGACTTCTGGATTCATTCTTCATAGTTTCTGGTAGCTTAATTTTTGGTCACAAATGTGCACACTTCCTATTAAGGCTCTTCTTTTTTATCTGATTCCCTTAGACATTCAACACCCTTCAATATTTCTTAGCTGTTTCTTTATTTTCTCAACTTCTAAGCTATGAGTCAGTTTAAGGAAAAAAAAAGAATTTTCTTTGAAAGTTACCTTATCTGCTTTTGTTTCTACAGGAGAAAGTCAGAACCTGACTTGAGCTAACACTAGGCAAGTGTCCATTTTCCATGGACCTCTGCTTTGGTGCTTCTTCAGATACATATGCTGGAATCAATCACTGTAAATTCTAAGCAAGTTGCTTTTTGCCTATAATAATTTTATAAATTATTCAGCATTCATACTATACTATATATATATTTATACATATGAATAATCAATCACTGTAAATTCTAAGTTGCTTTTTGCCAATCATAATTTTATAAATTATTCAGCATTCATACTATACTATATAAATGTAAATATATATTTATACATATAAATATGTATAATCTGAAAATGTTATATATAACTATAGTATGAATATATTAATATTATATTTTTGTATGATCACCAAAGTATTCTTTAGCTGGGTCAGCAGGAAGGGGATGCTTCAGATTTTTGAGTCAGGCATCAGAGGCCTGAAAGTTTGAAACACTTGTTCACTTTTGATTGCTGGCTTCCAGTTTTTGGTGCAGATCACTGGCAAAGAAACCTTCCATTTTAAATCTCTCTTGAGATGCTAGATTTTTGTTTTAAATGTGATCATAGGTGGTTTGAATGGATGCATAGTCAGCCAGAAAGTTGATTTGGATCCTGAAGTTCCCTTTACCATATACAGAATTGCCAAGAACAATATGCCTATACTGCCAAGAAATTCGTCTCACTAACCTGGATATGACAAAATACTTGCCACAGCATTTCTTCACACTCCTCTGTCCTATTACTGCTGGCCGCCACTTTTTGAGATGGCACTGCTGCATTTGTCTGCCTTACTTCTCCACGAAATCAAATCAGAAATATGGAGATGTTTAGCAAGTCACAAAAGGAAGTTCTTTCTTCTATGATTCTATCAGTTCCACTCAATTAAGAATGCTCACCCCCACCCCTGCCAACCCAGAAGCTCTGCATCCTTATAACTAGATGTGTTACAAGATGTTAGATTAGAAGTTAAGATGTGCTTGCTAACCTCAGTGACATGGTTGTCTCTATCCCTGCTTCTACAACTCCTTATGCATTCCTCTCTAATCATACTTGTTATGTTTTTACTTATTGTATATTTACAAGCCTCTCTGCTCCTCCAGAGAGAGAAGTCCTGTAAGAGATGGTCTATGTCTTGTCTTTGAATTAGCAATGCATTGCACAGTTCCTGGCAGATAATTTATTGTCACAATATCTGTTAAATAAATAAATGGTCATGATTCAGACTTACTGTTGAAATAAGAGTTCCATTCCACAGAAAGCACTGACGTGGTCTTTTTGGCAACATTAGACTTGGAAAACACGTCTCTTATTTAACCAAGGCGGCATGAATATTGTGTGCTGACCACATCCTGGAGATAAATTCTATAGTTTCATTGCTTCAATTATTCTTCTGGGTCAATATCCGGCAAGGAGTAAAACCCACAATAGTGACTGAGCCCCTAAAAATACCTCATCAACTAAACCTCATGTGTGGAAGATCTATTTTAAATGCAGTGCAGTCTTTTGGGCTTTAGACAGTTTCCTCTCTGACTAATAAGGCATTTTTTCTTGGACTTGACTTCTTATATTTACATTTTCCTCAGCCTTGGTAGTCTTTACTTGTTTGTATTTTATCATTGCTTATTATATCTATTCACGTTGCAAGCTACTTTGAATCCTTTACGAAACGAGATGGGATATGGCTAAAGAGACATTGTTGTGTCATAGACAGATAACTGGGATTTAAATTGGAGATTTTGGGGATTTAAATTGGAAACTTTTTGGGGAGAAGGAGAAAGGAAGTTGACTTTCTTCCACTGATCCATCCATTGGTCATGGGCAGGTCACTTATTTCGCTTTTGCTGTTTGCTTCTGTTAGTTGATGTAGATAGTTGAGAATCATTCCTTCAAAAATGGTGACTGAAAGGTTGGAGTTTTGTTTGTTTTTTCTAGAATACAACTTATTCATGACACTAAAAATAACCCACAGTCATGTCTTCTCAGCAGTTATTTTCAGCCCCCAAAGAATTGCTGTGGTTTCATTCTTCAAGTCCTTAGGGTCTGGCCGTGTCTTGGGGACATTCTTGCTACTTGTTGGCAAATCAATTAATGAAGCAACAGGCTGCATATCTGGCATCAGTGGGAAATACAGAAGCAGCATCAAACACAGGCTTTCTCTCAGGGGACTTCAGGTTAGCATGGAACAGAGCCCGGCACATGGATATGTGGGCAGTGAAATGGCCCTGCACTTGGAATAGAACACCTGGGTTCCTGGCCAGGCTATGGAATCTTGAGCAATTGTATCTAATTTTTCTAGACTTAATTCCCTCATGAATAGAATTGATAGTGGGGCTGTAGTAAGAATTAAACAAGTGAATGAACAGTAAAGAAGTTTACAGTTTGCAAAATAATATGTCAGGAGTATGTGCTATAATAAAGAAGTATTATTTGTATTTGATACAAAGCAACATGTCTAGAGACATGCATACCTGAATTCATGTCCTTACCAGCTGTCTGGCTGGGGGCAAGGCACTTGACATCTCTGAGTTTCAGTTTCCTAATGTGTATAATGGGTATATTAATACCAGCATCATAGAGCTCCTGGGAGCATGGGTGGCACTGTGTAGAAAACATAAAGGGTGGCTGGCACATGGTATGCACTGAACAAGTAGAAGCTTTCATTTCACTATTACTATAGTGTAACAATGAAAATAATATATAATTTGGTGCTAAATTGTTTGCCTATGGCCTGTGGGTAGTGTAGAAGTTTAGAGAAGAGGCTTGCCAGCTGTTTTTGGAGTCTTGTTAAAAAGGCCCATAGAAGAGGTGTGATTTGAGATAGGCCTGGAAGGTAAGTAAGCTTTGCCTTGGTGGAACAAACAGTAGAGTTAACAAAAATTAGTCCTGTGGCCATAGACAGCATAGTTCAGGCAGGATCACACTTATATTCATATTATTCTTGGACCTTCTATAGCACCTAGCTTGGAAGTTATTTATGTATTTGTTTGCCTCCTCATGAGATCCTAGAAACATATCATTTTTATCTTTATATTACTATTTTATTTCTTAAGACTTTATCTTTTTTTTTTTTTTTTTTGGGTGGAGTCTCACAGTGTTGCCCGGGCTGGAGTGCAGTGGTGCAATTTTGGCTCACTGCAACCTCTGCCTCCCAGGATCAAGCGATTCTTCTGCCTCAGCCTCCCGAGTAGCTGGGATTACAGGCACCCGCCACCACGCCTGGCTAATTTTTTGTATTTTTAGTAGAGACAGAGTTTCACTATGTTGGCCAGGCTGGTCTCGAACTCCTTACCTTGTGATCCACCCACCTTGGCCTCCCAAAGTGCTGGAATTACAGGCGTGAGCCACCACGCCCAAGCAAGACATTATCTTTTTAGAGCAGTGTGAAGTTCACAGCAAAATGGAGAGGAAAGTGCCAGTATTTCCCATATATATTCCTTAAAGTAATGGCTCTCAACTCTGTGACTATCAAGAGGAGAGCTCTTAAGAATGTCTATGCTGGGCCTCACACTAAACCTATGAAATTGAAATCTCAGGGTATGAGGCCCAAGTGTTGGTAATTTTTCAAATATCCCAGAGGTTCACAACATGACTGTAGGTTGAAAACCATTGCCTTATAGCACCAACCACACATGAACAGATTTGTTCAATTGTTGAGATGGTTGGATGAAATGGAGTACTTCAGAAAATACACTGGACTGAAATTAGGAGTTGAGGGTTGTAGCTTCAGCTCTGCCCTGACTGCTGTGTAAGGTGGTCAGATTCTTCAGCCTCCCTGGGCTCTGTGTCCTCATCAGCATTATAGGGAGGTTGCACCCTATGTCTCTTCAAGCCTTGATGGTCTATGATGTAGCTAAGCAGATGTCATCCTACCCTCTTTAGTTTGGGAAGTCAAATCTAGTGATGGAATGGTGTGGGTGCTTTTCTTGCTTTCCTCATAATACACTTCTCTCCTCACCATGCCAGCCCCACCTAGATGCACATCAGAGGAGCTTACAGAGGATGTTTGAAGACTGTTTTCTTCTTTTCCCAAGAAATGCTATGATATTGTCAGTCTGTGTTTATTTCTAATGAAGGAAATATGTCCCCTTTATTGGAAACACCTTGTGGAAGGAGGCAAGGGCCTCTCTCTGCAGTCTGGCAATTGACAGCAGAGATGCCAGCTTAGCCCCACCTGTCCCCATAGCCAAGACAGACATGGCCCCAAATGCTTCTATACGTAAACCTTTGTGAAGTTTCCTGTGGGCACAGCACAGATTGGGCCTCAGTTGCTGCTTCTGGCCAAAGTAACTCAAACCACATGACTGGAGAGGAATCAAGGTGAATGTACTTGCACTAGAGGCAAAAAATGTAAGCAAGTGGTACCTTCTCACCTTGGTCATGAACACCTCTCTCGTAGACCAGGCATTGGCCAGACCTATAAAGTAATAGCAAATGCCAGTCCTGAAAATCACTGTGGACTTGAAGTAGGCTATCTGATGTTCCTTATAAGACAGCCATCCTTTTTTACTCAATAAACAACAGAGGGGACAGGAAATTAAAAGGAAGGTAGTAAACATGTGAGGAATTTCTTTTGGCACCCCAGCTTCTCTGTCTGAGCCTAGAGCCAGGAGGTGGAGCAGACAAAGCTCTTGTGCCTGGTCCTCAAGCTCTTTCTTCATCTCTTCAACGTAGGCTGGGTTGCCCCATGTTTGTCAGAGTTTTGAAGAGGGGCCCTTGGCCTGTGAGTGTGTGGTGGCAATAGCCATTCTCAGAAAAATGCATCTTGCAGGAAGAAAATCAGCATCTTTAGAATCCTATAGAAAACAGTCCTCTATGATGCTGTCCTTCTGGTGATTTATAAACAGGATTTCCTGTTAGACCTCAACTGAGCTTCAACTCAACATTGCCAGGTCTGTCCTGCAGACCCTGGCTGAGCGACAGATGAAAGGAATACTCAGACACAGGTATCCCATGAAAGAGTGACTAGGGGACTGCCTGGCACTAGGTGGCCAAAGAGTCAGCAGCCCCAATAAGCCGGAGCTGCTTGTATTTATTCAGTACTGGTATAATGTCAAAGGCCTGGAGCCAACACAATCTATGGGTAATTAACATTGTCATTCCCCCTTGCAGGGAGCAGTCTTGCATGCGGATGATCAAAGGTCGGTCTCTGGATGACATAAGTAAATAAGCTTATCTAGAGAGGCTACCTGCAACCGAGAATGTTAAGGTATTTCCTTTGCCATAATGTAGCCATAATTGTGTTTGGGCAGGTACACAGTAAGGGTTAGAACTTTTATAACTTACACATAGTGGGAGGATTGTGAAGTGATATGTAGTGTTACCTGGCACCTTAGTCCAATGTGTGTCATTAATGAGGGACCCTACCGGGGACAACTCAATCCCTCCCAGCCAAGCAGTTATGTTATTAGAGGCTGGGAAGGGGGTGTCTGCCAAGGTAACAGGGCAGAAGAAAGATGGATCTAAGAGATGAGCCCAATAGAGTGTAGCAGGTGCGGGTTGCAGGCAGAGTGAGAGAATAAGAAAGGTTAATACTCTGTGAGACTTGCAATGTACAACAGAAAGCATAGCAAGGAACAGATTATCTGGAATGAATGGTGTCTGTGTCTGGAGCAGGATTTGCTCAGCCTCCTGAGTTTTCTTCTTCAGCATTCCCCAGGTAATGTCCGGGGCCTGTGTCATCCAAGGAAGCTGCATCAACTGGGGCTGCGGGTCCTGCAGGGTCATTTCCTTCATTTCTGGTACCGGGTTGGATCCTAGCCATGCCATGGTATGGTTTGATGAGTCATGCTGGAATCCAAAGAGGGCTTGAGGGGGTGTGAACACAAGCATATCCTCTTCCCCATGTTAGCAAATCATTTGGACCACACCATACATTACTATTTACATGTTTCCGTAAAACCGCAGGTTTTGTTTTGAGAGCATTTTGCAAAATGCTTTTCTACGGCCGATTGAAATTTATCATCTACATTTAAAAAATTAAGGGTAAATAAGGCTTTTGCCAATAGTGTTGCAGGGTCCTTACCCATATTCCTCCTTTTCTGTTTTTTGAGCATATTTTTAAGGGTGGAGTGGACATGTTCTACTATGGCCTGTCCTTAGGGGTTTTAAGGGATGCCTGTGGAATGTTGGATGTTCCACGTGTGACAAAATTGTTGAAATTGTGAGCTGACATAAGCCAGACCATTATCAGTTTTAATTTTTGTGGGCCACTCCATAAACACAAAAGTAAAGAGAAGATGTTTAATGATATATTGGGCAGACTCTCCAGGAAGAGCATGAGCACTTATTAAGTGGGAATTGGTATCAACAGATACATGTACATATCTTAGTTTTCCAAATTCAGGGATGTGTGTAACATCTGTTTGCCATAATTGATTAGATTCTAGTCCTCTAGGGTTAACACCTGTTGAAGGAGGGGATGTGACTGTGAGCTGGCAATCTGGGCATTGTAAAATAATTTGTTTAGCTAGTCTTTGGGTAACTTGAAATTGTTTAGATAAATTTCTCCAATTTTGGTGGAAAAATTGATGTGATTGGGTGGCTTGGTCAAGCAATGATGTCATAACCTGCAGGTCTGCTTGATTATTGTCATAAGCTGGTGGTCTGGGGAGTGAGGTGTGGGCCCGAATGTGTGTAATAAAAATAGGATGTGTACATTGATCTAGCAATTGCTGAAGTCAAAGAAAATGTGTACACAGGGTGGGCTCAAGAGTGGACTTAATGAGGGCTGTCTCAAGGTACTGCAATAAATAAATGGAGTAAGCAGAGTCACTAACAATATTGATAGATTGAGCAGAAAAGATTTCTAGGGCCAATATTAGGGCTCCAACCTCAGCTGTCTGAGTGCTAGTAAATCCAGATGGAGTGAAGGAGTTATGCGGTTCCCACCAGATAAGTGCTTTTCCATTTTTACCAGAGCCATCAGTAAAAAGCGTTAAAGCATTAGGTGTGGGGGAGTGAACTACTTTTGTAGGTATAACTACAGGAGTACAAGATAAGAACTTGTACTCTTATCTATCTGAAGTAGTTTGTCAGCAGGAAGGGCATCTTCTATGTGGCCTGCTGCTATCTGCAGGTCTAGAGATAAGGGCAAAACTGCTTTGAATTGTTTTTTACTCAAGGGAATTTTTATGACATCAGGGTCATAACCTAGCAATTGATTACATCGTCTGCAGCCTGTATAGATAACTTTACTAACTAGCTGGATATAGGGAGATACTGTTTTAGTCCCGATATGTGAGCAAAAAACCTGTTCTAGAAAATGCAGCCCAGGGGCCATCTGTCCTATTAATCCTGTTGAGGAATGTTTAGTAGGAAAAACAAATAATTGGACTGAATATCATGGGCCTATGCTATCTAGTTGCCTCTGAGAAATAATTTGCTCTATTTCCTCAATTTCCCTTTGTGCTGCAGGGGTTAAATACCTGGGGGAGTCTAGGGCTGCATTGCCTTTTAGGATAGAAAACAGGCTTATAACCTATAAATAGTTATGCCTAAGGTGGAGCAAAACCAGTTAATATTACCTAGTATTTTTTGATAATCATTTAAGGTGTATAAGTTGTTAGTATTTAATTTAACCTTCTGGGGTCTTACTGACCGGGAAGTTAGTATCTATCCAGGATATTTCCAAGGAGAGGACATCTGTACTTTTTCAGGTGCTATGATTAAACCTCTTAATTGTGTATTCTTTTTGATAGAGGCATATAAACTTACAAGTATTGGCTCTGGTGGGGCTGCCAGTAATATATCATCCATAAAATGAATAATCTTGCAATTAGGAAATTCTTTTCTACTGGGGAGCAAAGCCTGATTTACATGATACTGACACATGGTAGGACTGTCCAGCATTCCATGAGGAAGTACTTTCCAATGAAATTGGCAAACTGACCTTTCATTATTGATAGCTGGTATTGTAAACACAAATTTTTCCCTGCCCTGTTTTGCAAGAGGAATAGTATAAAAACAGTCTCTTAAGTCAATAATGACTACAAACCAATCTCGAAGAATCACCACGGGGGAAGGGAGCCCCTGTTGAAGGGGCCCCATAGGTTGCACATTAGCATTGATAGCACGTAAGTCATGCAAAAGTCTCCATTTACCAGACTTTTTGGGAATGACAAAAATGGACAAATTCCAAGGGCCGTTTGATGGCTCTGTATGGCCAGCTTTTAATTGTTCCTCAACTAATTCATGGTCCCTTTGTAATTTATCTCCCTTTAAAAGCCACTGTTCTACCCAAATTGGATCTTGAGAGAGCCACATCATGGGTAGGGGAGGAATTACAGCAGTGGCCATTATTAAAAAGGGCTCTGCAGAGTGACCCCCCATTGGGCTAATAGGTCTCGTTCCCAAAGATTAACAGGGATGGGCATGACTAGAGGTTGTATAACTGCTTTTCTCCCTTCCAAATCGCAACATGTCAGGGGATGTGTGCTCTGCTTGGCTGTGTGCATGTCCCTGATGTTAACAATTTTTTGTTTCTGAGTGACCCAAGGCCAAGTTTTCGGCCAGTTTTGATCACTAATGATTGAAATGTCTGCCCCTGTGTACAATAAGCCAGTAAAATTTTTATTTCCAATTTTTAAGGTAATCATGGGTCTCTGATCAGTGATTAATTTGGTTCCAATATACTCCTGTGGCTCCCATGTTTCCAAAACTTCCCTTTCCCTTTTCCTTTCCCTGAGTGTTGGGGACCCAGTATGGTAAGAGTAGTAACTGAGCTATATTTGATCCAGGGGGAAGAATATGCAGACCTTTACGTTCCATCATAACTAATATCTCACCTTGGTAATCACTATCAATTACCGCAGTGCATACATTGATTCCTCTACTGGATAGGCTCAATCACCTTGGGACTAATCCCACTGTTCCCAGAGGCAGTGGGCCCCAGATCCCTGTTGCAGCCCTTTTGGGATCTTCTCCTTCTTTTAGCACTAATTTGTTGGGGCAGAGTAAGTCCAGGCCTGTGCTCCCAGAGGTGGCTGCTCAGAGAGAGAGGACTGTGGGCTTTCCATCTGACCAAGGAAAGCCATTGGCATTGCCCCAGTTTGGAGCGGGGTCTGGGGCTGGCCCCTTATGAAGTTTCTCGCCTAGGGGTTTGCTGTTTTTATCAAATTTGGACTTGCATTGATTTTCCCAATGTTTCCCCTTTTTACATTGGCGACATACAGAAGGGGGTTCTTTTCTGAGTTAACTTGGTCTCTACTACTGGGGCATTCCCACTTCATATAACCTGGCTCTCTAAATAGAACACAATTTGGGTTTTTCTCCCTTTTCTCTTTAGGAGGCTTTAATGCCATAGGCAATATTTTGGCTTTGTGTGTTTCAGTCCCTACCAGTTGAAACGTTCATATAAATTCCCCAACTGTAGCTGCTTTTCCTCTGATTGCCTGCGTTGCCTGTTGGCAATCCACATTAGCGTTTTCATAAGCCAACTGCAACAATAAGATATCAGTGGCCTGGACATGACTAATTTGTCTTTTAATTGCCTGGGTTAACAGATTGACAAATTCAACAAATGGCTCCTGAGGCTCTTGTCGAACATTTATAAAAGATCCCTGTTGAACTCCGCTTTCGGGAATTCGGTCCCAAGCCCTAAGAGCACACAAAAACACTTGGGCATAGGCTTGGGGAACAAAACTTAATTGTTGTACATTGGCATAGGGACCCCTCCCCTGCAGAGTAGCAGCTGTTATGTCTTGCCCAGCCAATTGATTCTGGTTGGCTTGTTCGCACAACTCATCATATTCTGCCTTCCAGAATAGTTATTGACTGGGCTCTAAAGTTGTTTTAGCTAGCACTAACCAGTCCCATGGGGTCATATGGAAGCTGTCTGCTATGGTTTCAGTTAGTCCTTTCGTAAATGGGCTAGTGGCTCCATTTTCCTTAATGCTTTTTCTTGTATCTTTATAAGCATCAAAAGAAATGGGCTCATATACCTGATTGCCTTGTCAATCTTGCATTACCAGGCAGGCCAAGAGCTCCCCTTCTAATGCTGCCTGCCTAAGACAGGGTCCCATAGCTGTAGTGTGGGACCTTGTCTTTTTTCCAATTAATATATTCAAGGAGGGGACTTAGGAAAAATCTCCGTTTTCTCTTTTGTACTTTTATCTGGTAATGGTGGTGCTGAGGGAGGAGGAGGAGGTGGTAAGGTAGGGGATAGTTCCTCCTCCCTTCCCTTTTTAGACTCTTCCATGTAGAGTGGGTCCAAAGCAGCACTGACTAAAGCCCATAATGTTAAAGATGTTACTGGGACCTGTTGCCCTTGCACATAATTGCGTTTAAGATTTCTCGGGGGGGTGGAGCCAAGATGGCCAAATAGGAACAGCTCCAGTCTACAGCTCCCAGCGTGAGTGATGCAGAAGACGGGTGATTTCTGCATTTCCAACTGAGGTACCGGGTTCATCTCACTGGGGAGTGTCAGAAAGTGAGTGCAGGACAGTGGGTGCAGTGCACTGAGCATGAGCTGAAGCAGGGCGAGGCATTGCCTCACCTGGGAAGCACAAGGGGTCAGGTAATTCCCTTTCCTAGTCAAAGAAAGGGGTGACAGATGGAACCTGGAAAATCGGGTCACTCCCACCCCGATACTGTGCTTTTCCAACAGTCGTAGCAAATGGCACACCAGGAGATTATATCCCATGCATGGCTCGGAGGGTCCTACGCCCATGGAGCCTCACTCATTGCTAGCACAGCAGTGTGAGATCAAACTACAAGGCAGCAGCGAGGCTAGGGGAGGCACCCGCCATTGCCAAGGCTTGAGTAGGTAAACAAAGCGGCCGGGAAGCTCGAACTGGGTGGAGCCCACTGCAGCTCAAGGAGGCCTGCCTGCCTTTGTAGACTCCACCTCTCGGGGCAGGGCACTGCCAAACAAAAGGCAGCAGAATCCTCTGCAGACTTAAATGTCCCTGTCTGACAGCTTTGAAGAGAGTAGTTCTCCCAGCACGCAGCTGGAGATCTGAGAACAGACAGACTGCCTCCTCAAGTAGGACCCTGACCGCCGAGTAGCCTAACTGGGAGGCATCCTCCAGTAGGGGCAGACTGACATCTCACACGGCTGGGTACTCCACTGAGACAAAACTTCCAGAGGAACGATCAGGCAGCAACATTTGCTGTTCACCAATATCTGCTGTTCTGCAGCCTCCACTGCTGATACCCAGGTAAACAGTGTCTGGAGTGGACCTCCAGCAAACTCTAACAGACCTGCTGCTGAGGGTCCTGACTCCTACAAGGAAAACCAACAAACAGAAAGGACATCCACACCAAAACCCCATCTGTATATCACCATCATCAAAGACCAAAAGTAGATAAAACCACAAAGATGGGGAAAAAACAGAGCAGAAAAACTGGAAACTCTAAAAATCAGAGCGCCTCTCCTCCTCCAAAGGAGCACAGCTCCTCACCAGCAATGGAGCAAAGCTGGATGGAGAATGACTTTGATGAGTTGAGAGAAGAAGGCTTCAGATGATCAAACCACTCCAAGCTAAAGGAGTAAGTTCAGACCCATGGCAAAGAAGTTAAAAACCTGGAAAAAAAATTAGATGAATGGCTAACTAGAATAACCAATGCAGAGAAGTCCTTAAAGGACCTGAGGGAGCTGAAAACCAGGGTAGGAGAAGTATGTGATGAATGCACAAGCCTCAGTAGCCGATTCGATCAACTGGAAGAAAGGGTATCAGTGATGGAAGATCAAATGAATGAAATGAAGTGAGAAGAGAAGTTTAGAGAAAAAAGAATAAAAAGAAGTAAACAAAGCCTCCAAGAAATATGGGACTATGTGAAAAGACCAAACCTACATCTGATTGGTGTACCTGAAAGTGTTGGGGAGAATGGAACCAAGTTAGAAAGCACTCTGCAGGATATTAGCCAGGAGAACTTCCCCAACCTAGCAAGGCAGGCCAACATTCAAATTCAGGAAATACAGAGAACACCACAAAGATATTCCTTGAGAAGCGCAACTCCAGGACACATAATTGTCAGATTCACCAAAGTTGAAATGAAGGAAAAATGTTAAGGGCAGCCAGAGAGAAAGGTCGGGTTACCCACAAAGGGAAGCCCATCAGACTAACAGCGGATCTCTCGGCAGAAACTCTACAAGCCAGAAAAGAGTGGGGGCCAATATTCAACATTCTTAAAGAAAAGAATTTTCAACCTAGAATTTCATATCCAGCCAAACTGAGCTTCATAAGTGAAGGGGAAATAAAATATTTTACAGACAAGCAAATGCTGAGAGATTTTGTCACCACCAGGCCTGCCCTAAAAGAGCTCCTGAAGGAAGCACTAAACACGGAAAGGAAAAACCAGTACCAGCCACTGCAAAAACATGCCAAATTGTAAAGACCATCAAGGCTAGGAAGAAACTGCATCAACTAACAAGCAAAAGAACCAGCTAACATCATAAAGGCAGGATCAAATTCACACATAACAATATTAACCTTAAATGTAAATGGACTAAATGTTCCAATTAAAAGACACAGACTGGCAAATTGAATAAAGAGTCAAGACCCATCAGTGTTCTGTATTCAGAAAACCCATCTCACGTGCAAAGACACACATAGGCTCAAAATAAAAGGATGGAGGAAGATCTACCAAGCAAATGGAAAACAAAAAAAGGCAGGGGTTGCAATCCTAGTCTCTGATAAAACAGACTTTAAACCAACAAAGATCAAAAGAGACAAAGAAGGCCATTACATAATGGTAAAGGGATCAATTCAACAAGAAGAGCTAACTATCCTAAATATATATGCAGCCAATACAGGAGCACCCAGATTCATAAGGCAAGTCTTTAGAGACCTACAAAGAGACTTAGACTCCCACACAATAACAATGGGAGACTTTAACACCCCACTGTCAACATTAGACAGATCAACGAGACAGAAAGTTAAAAAGGATATCCAGGAATTGAACTCAGCTCTGCACCAAGCAGACCTAATAGACATCTACAGAACTCTGCACCCCAAATCAACAGAATACGCATTTTTCTCAGCACCATACTGCACTTATTCCAAAACTGACCACATACTTGGAAGTAAAGCACTCCTCAGCAAATGTAAAAGAACAGAAATTATAACAAACTGTCTCTCAGACCACAGTGCAATCAAACTAGGACTCAGGATTAAGAAACTCACACAAAACCGCTCAACTACATGGAAACTGAACAACCTGCTCCTGAATGACTACTGGGTACATAACGAAATGAAGGCAGAAATAAAGATGTTCTTTGAAACCAATGAGAACAAAGACACAACATACCAGAATCTTTGGGACACATTCAAAGCAGTGTGTGGAGGGAAACTTATAGCACTAAATGCCCACAAGAGAAAGCAGGAAAGGTCTAAAATTGACACCGTAACATCACAATTAAAAGGACTAGAAAAGCAAGAGCAAACACATTCAAAAGCTAGCAGAAGGCAAGAAATAACTAAGATCAGAGCAGAACTGAAGGAAATAGAGACACAAAAAACCCTTCAAAAAATCAATGAATCCAGGAGCTGGTTTTTTGGAAAGATCAACAAAATGGATAGACCGCTAGCAAGACTAACAAAGAAGAAAAGAGAGAAGAATCAAATAGATGCAATAAAAAATGATAAAGGGGATATCACCACCGATTCCACAGAAATACAAAGTACCATCAGATAATACTATAAACACCTCTACACAAATAAACTAGAAAATCTAGAAGAAATGGATAAATTCCTCAACACATACACCCTCCCAAGACTAAACCAGGAAGAAGTTGAATCTCTGAATAGACCAATAACAGGCTCTAAAATTAAGGCAATAATTAATAGCTTACCAACCAAAAAAAGTCCAGGACCAGATGGATTCACAGCTGAATTAGACCAGAGGTACAAGGAGGACCTGGTCCCATTCCTTCTGAAACTATTCCAGTCAATAGAAAAAGAGGGAATCCTCCCTAACTCATTTTATGAGGCCAGCATCATCCTGATACCAAAGCCTGGCAGAGACACAACAAAAAAAGATAATTTTAGACCAATATCCCTGATGAACATCGATGCAAAAATCCTCAATAAAATACTGGCAAACCGAATCCAGCAGCACATCAAAAAGCTTATCCACCATGATCAAGTGGGCTTCATCCCTGGGATGCAGGGCTGGTTCAACATATACAAATCAATAAACATAATCCAGCATATAAACAGAACCAATGACAAAAACCATATGATTATCTCAATAGATGCAGAAAAGGCCTTTGATAAAATTCAACAACCCTTCATGCTAAAAGCTATCAATAAATTAGTTATTGATGGGATGTATCTCAAAATAATAAGAGCTATCTATGACAAACCCACAGCCAATATCATACCGAATGGGCAAAAACTAGAAGCATTCCCTTTGAAAACCGGCACAAGACAGGGATGCCCTCTCTCACCACTCCTATTCAACACAGTGTTGGAAGTTCTGGCCAGGGCAATTAGGCAGGAGAAGGAAATAAAGGGTATTCAATTAAGAAAAGAGGAAGTCAAATTGTCCCTGTTTGCAGATGACATGACTGTATATCTAGAAAAGCCCACTGTCTCAGCCCAAAATCGCCTTAAGCTGATAGGCAACTTCAGCAAAGTCTCAGGATACAAAATCAATGTGCAAAAGTCACAAGCATTCTTATACACCAACAACAGACAGACAGAGAGCCAAATCATGAGTGAACTCCCATTCACAATTGCTTCAAAGAGAATAAAATACCTAGGAATCCAACTTACATGGGGCGTGAAGGACCTCTTCAAGGAGAACTACAAACCACTGCTCAAGGAAATAAAAGAGGATACAAACAAATGGAAGAACATTCCATGCTCATGGGTAGGAAGAATCAATATCGTGAAAATGGCCATACTGCCCAAGGTAATTTATAGATTCAATGCCATCCCCATAAAGCTACCAATGACTTTCTTCACAGAATTGGAAAAAACTACTTTAAAGTTCATATGGAACCAAAAAAGAGCCCGCATTGCCAAGTCAATCCTAAGCCAAAAGAACAAAGCTGGAAGCATCACGTTACCTGACTTCAAACTATACTACAAGGCTACAGTAACCAAAACAGGATGGTACTGGCACCAAAACAGAGATATAGACCAATGGAACAGAACAGAGCCCTCAGAAATGATGCCGCATCTCTACAACTATCTGATCTTTGACAAACCTGACAAAAACAAGAAATGGGGAAAGGATTCCCTATTTAATAAATGGTGCTGGGAAAACTGGCTAGCCACATGTAGAAAGCTGAAACTGGATCCCTTCCTTACACCTTATACAAAAATTAATTCAAGATGGGTTAAAGACTTACATGTTAGACCTAAAACCATAAAAACCCTAGAAGAAAACATAGGCAATACCATTCAGGACATAGGCATGGGCAAGGACTTCATGTCTAAAACACCAAAAGCAATGGCAACAAAAGCCAAAATTGACAAATGGGATCTAATTAAACTAAAGAGCTTCTGCACAGCCAAAGAAACTACCATCAGAGTGAACAGGCAACCTACAGAATGGGCAAAAATTTTTGCAATCTACTTATCTGACAAAGGCCTAATATCCAGAATCTATGATGAACTCCAACAAATTTACAAGAAAAAAACAAACAACCCCATCAACAAGTGGGCAAAGGACATGAACAGACACTTCTCAAAAGAAGACATTTATGCAGCCAAAAGACACATGAAAAAATGATCATCATCACTGGCGATAAGAGAAATGCAAATCAAAATCACAATGAGATACCATCTCACACCAGTTAGAATGGCAATCATTAAAAAGTCAGGAAACAACAGGTGCTGGAGAGGATGTGGAGAAATAGGAACACTTTTACACTGTTGGTGGGACTGTAAACTAGTTCAACCATTGTGGAAGTCAGTGTGGTGATTCCTCAGGGATCTAGAACTAGAAATACCATATGACCCAGCAAACCCATTACTGGGTATATACCCAAAGGATTATAAATCATGCTGCTATAAAGACACATGCACATGTATGTTTATTGCGGCACTATTCACAATAGCAAAGACTTGGAACCAAGCCAAATGTCCAACAATGATAGACTGGATTAAGAAAATGTGGCACATATATACCATGGAATACTAGGCAGCCATAAAAAATGATGAGTTCGTGTCCTTTGTAGGGACATGGATGAAGCTGGAAACCATCATTCTCAGCAAACTATCGCAAGGACAAAAAACCAAACACCACATGTTCTCACTCATAGGTGGGAATTGAACAATGAGAACACATGGACACAGGAAGGGGAACATCACACACCGGGGCCTGTTGTGGGGTAGGGGGAGGGGGGAGGGATAGCATTTGGAGATATACCTAATGTTAAATGACGAGTTACTGGGTTCAGCATACTAACATGGCACATGTATACATATGTAACTAACCTGCATGTTGTGCACATGTACCCTAAAACTTAAAGTATAATTTTTAAAAAAAAGATTTCTCCCCACTTGTTCCCAGACCTCTATGTCTAGCATGCCTTCTTCCAGAACTATGGGTTATGGGAAACAACAGTTTGCATTAGGTCCCTTAATTGAGCCTGTGAAACTGAGGCTCTGCTAGCTTTAAGCAGCTATTTCAATATTTTTATATACTGTTTCTGTTGAGCTGATAACTGTTGTCTCATGATGAAACCCTAACCTGAAAATTCCCTCAAACTTGGAAATCCTGAGTGGGCACCAATGACTTACTGACTGCACAGTCTCTTCACCTTCATTTTCGAAGGTTCCATTGTGATCTGTTGCAGCATTCCTCACATGGAGCACCAGCTGCAGGGTTTGTCCCACAGACCCTGGCTGAGCAACAGATTAAAGGAGTAGTCAGACACAGGTATCCCGTGAGAGCAGCTAGGGGACTGCCTGGCACTAGGTGGCGGAAGAGTCAGCAGCCCTGATAAGCCAGAGCTGCATGTATTTATTCAATACTGGTATAATGTCAAAGGCCTGGAACCAACACAATCTGTGAGTAATTAACATTGTTGTCCCCTCTTGCAGGGAGCAGTCTTGTGCGTGGATGATCAAAGGTCGGTCTCTGGATGACATAAGTAAATAAGTTTTTCTAGATAGATTTCTTTACACTCCCTTGTTACGGAGTCCTTGCCCTTAGCCTCAGGGTGAGAGAATTAGCTGCCTTCAGCTTTATTCTCTCCGGAAGCTTTTGCAAGACCTTCCCACCTTTCAAGAAGGTTTGCATCTTTCCTTATAGCTTCTCCTACCACTCTGACCGATCTCCTACACAACATGATGCTATGGAAGGAGCTAAGGACCTGGGACCAGAATGAAATCACATTCTTCCTACCCCAGTTAATTGCTTCCACATCTCACCCCAGTCATTTAACATTAGCAGAATCTCAGCTTCCTCATCTGCAAAATGGGAAGGTGGTAATCACCACAGAGGACTTGTAAGAATTTGTTCATATATTTTAATAGTTAAATGAATGGATTCTCAAGCCAGGCTGTCTGAGTTCAAACCTTCTTCTATCACATTTCAGCTCTGTGGCCCTGGGAAAGTTAATTCTTCTCTCCCTACTTCGGTTTTCCTATCTGTAAAATGGTGATAATAATAGGATTCATCTCATGGGGTTGTCATAAGGATTAAATGAAATAATACTTGTAAAGCTCCTGGAATAGTGGCTGGTACAGTGTAAGCACTCAGTAACTGGAAGAGTTAACATTTACTGTGCATTATAGTCCTTAGCACAGTGGCTGGCATACCACACATGTTCAGTGACTGCTAGTTATTATGACTACTGGGACTTCCACTCAGCCGAGGGAAGGAATGTCTGTCCTCACTTTTCATTTCCTTCCTCTCGACGTCTGGTATGAATCAGATGTGAGTCCCCTGAGGTGTCATCCTGGCCCTGGGGGGAGGAGAAGGAGAGGCTGTGAAGCCAAGTGAACAGATCAGTGACATCGGGCAAGCATCCCAGGCTCCATGGGAGAGCTCAGGCCCAGGATCAACTGACCTTTCCACAGGAAGAGGAGAAACCACAGCAGCCCTCACTTTCCCTGGGTTTTCCCTGATTTATGATAAATCATGCTTCCTAGGTCCTGCCCTGTGAAGAAAGATGTTTCTTCAGAAGACAGGAGTGTGTGGCTAGGGTCCCAGGCTCTGAGCTCAGACAAGATGTTTTGATGATGTTGCCTGGGCCATGGTGAGAGGAGGTTTTAGCTTTGAAGGGGCCTCCAAGTCCCTGTGGTAATCACTGAAGAGGATGAGTACCTATCTCAGAGATGAATGTCCTCTTCAGGGGTCAGAAGCAGAGGTGACTAAGCAGTTTCTGGTTGGCTCTTTAGCATAATTGCTATTAATTTCTCTAAAATTAGTCCATGCCATATTCCTGGAATGGACAAATTACCTGTACATCAAGGTAATTTCCAGAGAAAATTTCCTGAGAAGATAATTTCTCTGGAAATTACCTTGATGCACACTCATTTTTTCTATAAATATTGGAGGGGTCACCATATGCCAGGCACAGTGCTAGGGAATACCTTCAAAGAGAATTTCACAAAATCCTAAATGATAATTAATATTATATAATATTTTGCATATTAATATAAATGGGTTCAAAGTCCAATATGGGCATAGTGAATGGGTATATCATGCAAGGCTTTACAGATAAAATAACATTAGGGTTAAGCTGTTGGTTCCCAGAAATAGACTCACCTGAGTTAAAATTCTACCTCTGCTACTTACTCTGTATCTTGGAGAAGGTTTCTTAAACTTTCTGAGCTTTGGCTTCTCCATCTGTAAAATAAAGATAATAGTACCTTTTTAAAGGGCTCTGTATGTGGATTGAGTGAGATAATACATATAGAATGGTGTGCCAGGAACACAATTAACAAATGGTGGTTATTTTTATTAGTGAAAATCTGTACACGTCTAAAAATTCCATGTGGACAGTTTCCCAATATTATGGCATATTTGGAATTTACTCTTCAAGTTTTCATTCCATGGATGGTTGTGTTTGAGCCTAAAATCCTGCAGTCAGCGCTGCTGAAGACTGTCATGGTTGCTTAAGATCTATTGAAATTCTGAGTATTAAAGGCTGAGTTCAAGAGGGGGAAGGTAGGGCCAAATAGAGTTAAAGAGTAGAGAGCTTTCCCTGAGGGGCTCACACACTGCCTCTTCTGCGCATACCTCCTAGCCTAACACAGGAAGTCTTGTGAGGCCATTCTCACTGGCTGGCTGCATTCCAAAGTTAGGGGAAAGAGGAGAGAGAAACAGAGCTCTAAGTCACCTTGAGTTCACAAACTATGCAATTCCTTCTGTGAAAACCTCTATCACCCCTATAGATTAAGACATCATGTACAATACATGACCCTTCCCCAAATGGTTCAAAATGTGTCTATTATGAGCATCAATTTGTGCCGGGCACAGAAGTCATATATGCTTGCCATCCTCTATCATTTCCATGTAACATGAACAAAATGGCTGCAGCATCCCAAAGAGAACAGTAACTTTGAGCTATTCAGTACAGAGTTCTATAGAAGTATCCTTGGTTCCTTCTGCCCTTTCTGTATTCCACAAGTTTCATGGGTCTTTGTTTCTATTTCTATTTTTTGAGATCTCTTTCTCTCTTCTCATGATCCAGACTGTGCCACAAGACATCTTTGAGAGGCCTGAGACTGGCTAGCCCAGGAGAGGCTTGAAAATGGCTTGGATGAAGCCAAGACCAAGTGGGTTATACCCCTTACTCAGCTCCGTTTTCCCCCTAGAGTTATTTAAATTGGAGTTCTCTTACGGCATTTAGTTTATGACTTTGTGTGCAGCCGTGTTGTGATTCAGAGACTGTTAAGTTTTTTCCAAGGTTAGTCCCCTACTAGAACACACACCCTTTGTGGTCAAGGGCTGGGTCTTTTTATATTTTCATGGTCATGATTTCTTTTAACGGTGTCATCAAAAGAAGTTTCAAAAAGCAACTTCCTAACAGGGGGCCAATGAATATTTGAGACCTGCATGGCTGGAGTGCTACAAAGAGGATGTAGTTGGAATGGAGAAATTTCTGGATAGTCCTGAATTTCCATTATTCAAAGTTGGCCTAGAATAAGACAGGCTCAGGTCTGGCCCTCACCCACTTATCCACTCATCTCACATCATATGTCCCTAGCCCTTTATCATCAAGACTCACTGGCTCTCTTTAGGAGCTGCAAACATTCCACTTTGCACATGATGGTCCCTCTGTCTTGGGTGGTTCCATCCTCATCAACCCCCCAGCTCACTTTTACCAAGTTAACTCCCTTTATGCACCTTTGAGAGCTTACTTCAGTTACCACCTTCTCAGGGAGTCTCCTCTAATCTCCTTCATGTGATAAAATTCTTTTATTTCTAGTATTCTTATAGCACCTTTACCTCCCCTTCAGGAAACTTAATACTTAACACATTTGCTCATGTAATTGACTGGTATCACTGTCACCCTCCCTCTAGATGATAAGCTCCATGAAGGCAGGGCTTGTGTCTATTTTTATTCACCACTGCATCCTTAGTGCCTACCACTTAATAGGTACTCAGTAAATATTTTGAATGAATAATTTGAAATTAATGTGGACATTTAAATACATTCACAATAATTTACTGAACATCTGCTATGGGGAAAATGTGTGAGGCTTATGGAGAACAAGAAGAAAGGAAAATACTAGGAGTCACAAAGGTGCCAATAACATAAATGAGGTTGCGGGGTGAGGATTGCAGAGTAGACTAAGGAGCAGGCCAAGAGAATATGGAAATTGATTGATGTCATAAAACAATGCACATAGGATAGAATTGGCTTCACTAACGAGGGTGAAGGAATGCAGGTGGGGCTGATAGGATGAATTGATCTGTTGCAATGTCAAATTTGTGGCATAGTTTAGTAAGAGTCCATTAATTATCTATTGATGTATAACAAATCACTTTCAAACATAGTTTCTTAAAATAGTTATTACCTTGTAATTTCAGTGAGCATGGATTCATTGGGTTCTTTGCTCTGGGTCTCTCACAAGGTTGAGTGCAATTTACTGAATACTTATGTCTTATCAAAATTCATATGTTGAAATTCTAACCCCCAAGTTAATGGTATTTGGAGATGAAGACTTTGGGAGGTGATTAGTTCATGAGTGCAAAGCCCTCATGAATGGGATTTGTGCCCTTATAAGAGATAACCTAGAGAGCTAGCAGTGCCTTTCACCATGTGAGGACACTGCAAAAAGGCTCTGTCTGTGAACCAGAGAGCAGGCCCTTATCAGACACTGAATCTGCCATCACCTTGCTCTTGAACTTCTCAGCCTCTAGAACTGTGAGAAATAAATTTGTGTTGTTTGCAGGCTACCCAATTTATGGTATTTGTTATAGTAGCCTGAATGGACTAAGCTGCTGGGCTTATAGTCTCATCTGAAGACTTGACTGGAGAATTATCCATTTCTAAGCTCACATGGTTGGCAGGATTTAGTTCTCATGAGCTTTGGATGAAGGCTTTGGTTGCCTACTGACTGATGGCCAGATGCTTCTTTCAGTTCCTTGCTGTGTGGGCCTCTTCATAGGGTAGTTCACAACATGGTAGCTGGCTTCAACAGAATGAGCAAGTGATAGGGCAAAGGAGAGTGCCAGTGAGGGAGTGAGAGCAAGATAGAAGTCACAGCTTTTAACCTTAATCTTGGAAGTGACATCCTATCATTTTTTGCCATATTCTGTTGTTAGAAGCAACTCACTAGATCCAAACCACACTCAAGGTGAGGAGATTATACAGAAGACAGAGATCACTGGGGGTCATTTCAGATTCTGCCCACCACAGTCTATGATTGCTATTGCCTGTTAGAATTGGAAAGAAGAGCAACATTTTTATATTTCAAGGGTTATGAATTGTGTTATTTTTAAGTAGCAGGCAAAAGGGACAAGGTAAATTGAGAGAGTATGGCTCACACTCTTATATATTGTGGAAAGAAAACTGCTGTGATAAAACACTACTTTCTGCTTGAATCTTGGCTTAGGAAGTCTCTCCCAGACAGGAGAGTAAATCATGATAAAGATGGAAATTTAGAGAAGAAAGGCAGGATTTTACATATAACTCATGTTCTGAGACCAGGGATAAGATGTTAGAACAAAGTTAAAAATTTCCTTGTTCCCAGCCCTCACAAGATTCCTCCCACACTCCAACACTCAGCAACTACTTGGCCCTTTTCCAGCCTCACCTGGAAGTCAAGAACTGTGTCGCATTAATGTTCATTTGGGTATTTGTTGTTTCCCAAAGACTGCAAGACATACCTCATTTTATTATGCTGTGGTTTATTGCACTTCACAGATACTGCTTTTTTCTTCTTCTTCTTCACAAATTAAAGGTTTGTGGTAATCCTGTGTTGAGCAAGTCTATTGGAGTGATTTTTCCAACAACATGGGCTCATTTTATGTCTATGTATCGCATTTTTATAATTCTTGTAAGATTTCAACCTTTTTCATTATTATTATATCTGTTATGGTGAATGTTATTGCTCATTGACAATGTACCTCGTCACTCAAGAGCTCTTATGGGGATGAACAAGAAAATGAATGTTGTTTTCATGCCTGCTAATGTAATATGCACTCCTCAGCCCATGGATCAAGGAGCAATTTTGACTTTCAAGTCTTCTTATTTAAGAGATACATTTCAAAGTTATAGCTGCCACAGATAGTGATTCTTCTGATGGATCTGAGCAAAGTAAATTTAAAACCTTCTGGAAAGAATTAAACATTGTCAATGACATTAAGAACATTCATGATTCATGGGAGGAGGTCAGAATACTAATATTAACAGGAGTTTGGAAGAAGTGGATTCCAACACTTATGATGAGTTTAAGTGGTTCAAGATTTCAGTGTAGGCAGTAATTGCTGATGTAGTAGAAATAGCAAAAGAACTAGTGGAGCCTGAAGATGTGACTGAATTGCTGCAATCTCATGATAAAACTTGAACAGGGGAAGAGTTGCTTCTTATGAATGAGCAAAGAAAGTGGTTTCTTGAGATGAGATCTATTCCTGGTTAAGAGGCTGTGAACATTGTTGATATGGCAACAAAAGATTTAGAATATTCCATAAACTTAGTTGATAAAGCAATTGCAGAATTTGAGAGGATTGCCTCCAATTTAGAAAGACATTCTACTGTGGGTAAAATGTTATCCAACAGCATTTCATGCTACAGATAAATCTTTCTGAAAGGAAGAGTCAATATGGCGAACTTAATTGCTGTTTTATTTTAAGAAATGGACATGGATGAAGCTGGAAACCATCATCCTCAGCAAACTATCACAAAGACAGAAAACCAAACACCACATATTCTCACTCATAGGTGGGGATTGAACAATGAGAACACTTGGATACAGGGTGGGGAACATCACACACTGGGGCCTGTTGAGGAGTGGAGGGCTGGGGGAAGGATAGCATTAGGAGAAATACCTAATGTAAATGACGAGTTGATGGGTGCAGGAAACCAACATGGCACATGTATACCTAAGTACATTTGTACCTGCACACGTTGTGCACATGCACCCTAGAACTTAGAGTATAATAATAATCATAATAAAAGAAATTGCCACAGCCACCCCAACCTTCAGCGACCACCACCCTGATCTATCAGCAGCCATCAACATCAAGGTAAGACCCTGTATCAGCAAAAAAGATGACAGCTCTCTGAAGGGTCAGATAATTGTTAGCATTTTTAAGCAATAAAGTACTTTAAAATTAAAGTGTGTACTTTTTTAGACACAACGCTATTGCACACTTAATGGACTACAATATAGTTTAAACATAACTTTTATATGCACTGGGAAACCAAAAAGTTCATGTGACTTACTTTGTTGAGAAATTTATTTTATTGTGGTGGCTTCAAACTGAAACTGCAATATTTCTGAGGTATGTCTGTATTTCTGTTATCATCAAGGACTGTCTTAGTCCATTTGATCTGCAAAAAAAAAAAAAAATACCACAAATTGGGTAGCTTGTAAACAACAGAAATTTATTTTTCAGCTTGGAAGTTCAAGATCAAGGCATTGGCAGAATTGGCATCTGGTGATGGCCCACTCTAGTTCATAGAGCCTTCTCACTGTGTTCTCACATGGTGGAAGGGACTAGCTAGCTCTCGGGGGTCTCTTTTATGAGGGGGACCACTAATCCCATTCATGAGGGCTTTGCCCACCATGCTGCCCACCCCATGACCACCCAAAGGTCCCACCTCACCTCCTTAACATAATCTCCTTGGGGGTTAGGATTTCAACATGTAAGTTTTGGGGGCACACAAACTCTCTACTAAACATATGTTATTAGGAACACAACATTGTGGCCGAGACTAAAAAGAACCACCTCAAAAAGATATCAGAAAACTCTTGGAAGAAAGCACTGTTGATTTGGTGGTGATTTTTTTCTACCTTGATTTCTTCTTGCTGTGGAAAGGAATTGTGTGTATAAATCTTTCTCCTCTAGCAGTGTTGTGGCTTCCCAGGGTTATCAGAGCTTAATCTGATTCAGATGAAATTGTATGCACTGCAGCTGTAAACAAACATCAAAGAAGGAATTCACAATGGTTGTAGGAAAATTGGGTTTCCTCCATTTGTCTGCCAATGAATACATTGGCCCTATCCAAAGGACATGGATTCAACTCTGGAAGATGAGCTTGGGGATGAGAGACTGCACTCTGGCTTCTGTGATGAGTGGGTAGCCTGCAGGTTTTGAGAAGTGAACTAAGACCAAATTTATGGTTCACGTCACAAATTGTGGAGGCTCAGCCAGATCAAAGAGAAATCAACAGTCTGAAAGACCATGCCTCCTAGTTTTATAGCTTGAAGGAATTCCATTTGTTTTTTGTTTGTTTGTTTGTTTGTTTTTACAAGGAATTGGAACAATTCATATCCTGAATTCTGGTCCTCACCACAGAGCGGGCCTGTATGTCTCTCTCAGTATAGAACATACCAAACACCTGGATTTTTTAGAAGCCCTGGATTTGTCTAGACCCTTTGCCCTTCATTCTTCTCACCACAGTCCCTGAGGCTCTTAAGGACAAGAGTGTAGTATGGGGGAAATGGCTAGGAGCTCTGAGATCTCATTTTAGCTCTACACCTATTTACATTGCAATCGTGGGCAAATGATTTATCCACTTTGATTTAAGTAATTCCTCATTCTGTAAAATGGGAAAAATAATATCTACTCTGCTCACCTCAGAGAATTACTATAAAGATTAAATATCAACATTATAGGTAAAAAGTACTTTATAAATTATAGTATGTAAGCAATACTTCCCCTTATCCCCATAGTCATCTTCAATTCTCTGGTTTCTTAGTCATTCATTTATTTGTCCAACCATTTATTTATATTATCTCACTTGCTCTGCTATTCCTGTAACTGGCATCTTAAAAAGCATTTTACTACTTCCTTCTCTCACATTCATATTTGCTTTTGTGTTTTCACTCTTCCTTATGTATTTTCTTTCTTTATGAATGAACTCTTTGTCCTCTTTATCACTCAGCCTCTCCCATCGTCTGTTCCGATGTCTTGGTTAATTCCTGCCCTCAATTCCCTTACTCTGTCCTGCATCCATCTCACTCCTTCCCAATGCCATAGCCCATCCCAAGTAGGCCAGAGGCTGATTCTTGTACTAGGAAGCATCACTGAAGAGCCCTGTCCCAATGTCATGATGATGAGTTGTGCATCAGTTTCCTTGTCTGAGAAGTGAGTATACTCACTAAGATTATGATGCTATGACTTTATACCTGCTTTTTGCTGATGAAAAGACCTACCTTAACTATATTTGCTGAAAATGTGAGTTTAGTAAGTAATCATAGATAAACAATTATGGAACATTTATAATATGTAAACACAATTTAATTCACTTAATTATATAAGTCCTGCACGGTAGATATTATTTGAAGCTTAAGTACAATAAACAAACTTCCCAAGATTATGTGGCCAGAATTAAAAGCCAGGTGCATCAGATTCTAAAGTCTGCTCTGTGCACTACATTCTGTCTATAGCCTTACCTCTAAAATTGTTATTTTTGTGATGGACAAGAAATCATATGACAGGTGTGGGAACAGTGGCTACACAGATGAATCAATGACCCTGAGACAACTTGGGTTACAAGAGTTCTAGGTGAAGAGGACTGATCTGTTTTTAGGAAGGTAAATGGACAACAGAGGATAAGCCCAAACTGAGATTTGTTTATCTTTCCCTGGGACTAAGGTTGTTAGATTTATAAAAATACAAGTTATCCAGTTAAATTTAAATTTGAGATAAAACAACAAATAATATTTAATATGAGTATATTCTGTACAATATTTGGGATATAATATATTTAAAAATTATTCAATACTTATTTGAAACTCAACTTTTAACTAGGCAGTCTGTGTTGAATCTGGCAACTCTACTTAGTGCTCCAAAGCATTTTGCCTTTTCTGCTATTGCAGTGCTTGTTGTTCTTTGCACTATTGCTAGTTTTTCACATATTTCCAAAGCCCTTAAAAATCACATAGTAAGACTTAGGTTTTCTAACTATGACTAAAAAGACTTGATGCAATATAAGAAAATATTGATTAATTTGACTACTTAAAAGTAAAAGCCTTTTAAGTGGCAAAAAAAAAAAAAAAAACCACCATAAACCAAGTCAAAAGACAAATGACAAACTAGGAGAAAATACTATAAAACGTATCATAGATGATAGATCTAGTTCATAAAGAACTTTTAAAAATTGAGGAAAACCACAAAATACTATAGTAAAAAGGGCAAAATACATAGATGATTCATAAGAGAAGTTTAAAAGTGGCCTCTTACACATGTAAGAAAATGTTCAATTTCACTCATAATAAGTAAAATGCAAATTAAAACTACACTGACATTTTTACCTATCAGATTGGCGAATATTTAAAAGCTTGACAATTCACTGTTGGCAAGGCTGCAGGGAAATAGGTTCTCTCATACATTGCTGGTGGAATGTAAAATGGCACATGTTCCTATGGAGGAGAATTTCAAAACATGTACTAAAATTACATTGTGCATTCACCCTTCAGCATAATGATGCTAATTCTAGGAATTTACTCTGAATATGTACTTCCAACAATATAAAAAAACATATGCACAAGGTTATTCCATGCAGCACTGCTTATAATTGCAAAGTATAGGAGCTACCTAACTAAGCATAGAGGCCTAGTTAAAAGCTCCATTCACACAATGGAGTAATATACAGCTATAAAAAAGAATGAGGAGATCTCTGTTAACTGGATAAGGAGTAATTTCCAGGAGATAATATTAAGTGAATAAAGCAAAGAGCATATAGTATGTTACTTTTTGTATGCTAAAGCAGGAAAAGTAGTTTTTACTTAGGAAAGCATGCAAATATTGTACATATTCAACAATTAAAATTAAATCGATAAGAAAAGGAAGGAGGAAAAAAAGCAGAAAGAAAAGAATAAACCTAATCATATTTCAGTAAATATGGTAACCATAGTGAAAGAAAATGAAGGAGGGAGGGAGGAAAGAATAAATAAATCTAAGTAACTTACAAACACAATTTTTGACCATATACCCTCAATTTTGGCCAAGGTTGGGCATGAGGGGCGAGGGGAGAAGGATAGCAAGCAAATCCTGAACTCTTAGTACTTTTTTTTCAATTATATAAATATAGGCAAAGCAATTCTGAAACTATTTTAGATAAATTATAGGATTAAGTGAGTAAATGAGGTGGAAGGGAGTCAAAGTTCTCTCTATGGAAGAAGGAACATACAAATACAGCATGAGAAATCCCACTACTGGGATTCATACCCATTATACAAAAAGATACTTGCACATGCATGTTTGTAGTAGCACAATTCACAATTACAAAAATGTGGAACCAACCCAAATGCCCATCAATCAACGAGTGAATAAAGAAACTGTGATATATATAATGGAATATCACTCAGCCATAAAAAAGAATGAATTAATGGCATTCACAGCAACCTAACTGAGATTGGAGACTATTAAGTGAAGTAACTCAGGAATGGAAAACCAAACATCGTATGTTCTCACTCATAAGATGCAGCTAAGCTGTGAGCATACAAAGGCATAAGAATGACACAGTATACTTTGGGGACTCAGGGAGAAAGGGTGAGAAGCGGGTGAGGGATAAAAGACTACAAACTAGGTGCAGTGTATACTGCTCGAGTGATGGGTGCACTGAAATCTCACAAATCACCACTAAAGAACTTACTCATGTAACCAAACCCCACGTGTTCCCCAATAACCTATGGAAATAAAATTTTAAAAAAATTGTAAATGATTATTGATGGTAGTCACACTGTTGTGCTATCAAATACTAAACAACAACAACAACAAAAACCACACACATACACACACACACAAAACATATATAGCATGAGAGAAGGCAAGAAAGAACCTCATGGGCATGCATTGGAATTGTAGGTATCAGTGTGAACTGATGATTTCTAAATTATGTAAATGCATGTGATGTACACATGTAAGCAAACATGCATATGTTCATTTGTGTTTGTATGCATGTTCAATGTATGTTTGTATATATATTTTATGTATGTTTATGTACAGGTATACATGTATGTATTTCCTAGGCCTGTTGTAAGAGTCAAGAATCAAAGACACTCCAGTAGCAATGATCCCACCTAAAACCTAAATCTTGGTCTCTAATACCATTCTCCACTAAAAGGAATCAAGGGTCTTTGATATGGCTGATTCAAGGGATGAGATAGGGTAGGTAAAAGATAAGCCTGGAACATCTTGTTATGCTGGAAAGTAAGAAAGCACTTTTAAAAAAATTATGGAGTCATGTCACAATTACCAAAGTGCTAGCTGGGAAGGGTTCTCATTGGCCAAATCTGGGACAATTTGAGGACCAAAATTCTTGAATACAGTGATAAACTATAAACAATTGAAAAAATAAAAAATCATGAGTCCATACTGATAATAAAAAGATAAATGAATGAATGAGGGAGGATGGAGGGCTCTTGCATACAGTAGAATGCTGATAGCCAACTTGTAAATGTTGAGAAATTATGGGAGTTGAAAAATTATTATTTGGCAAATATTACAGTAAAGATTGCATCAGGCAAGAATCATCAATAATTGCTAAATCTGAAAGTTCTGATGAAGAGAAAAATATCCACATTGTCTTAAAGTATCTTCTGTGAAGAAGAAAAAAATAGTAATTCCATCGCGGAGAAACTGAACAATAACTTGATAGGGTAACCAAAATTCGTCGAAGTAGATGGACATGGTGTTCCTCCACATTATGTCCTGAGGAGAACACAGCATCATCTATGCAGTATTTGGGCTGAGAATACAGGACTTGAATACAGCCATAAACATGCATCAGAAAACCCAGAATAAGAAACACTCTACTGGCAAAAAGGAGAGAGAGTGTATTTTTTTTTTTAAATGACAAAGAAACGCTGTGGAAGTATTTTAGGTTAAAGGAGATTACAGAGACCTACCAACTGAATGCAATACGTGTCCCTAGACTGGATCCTATACTAGAGGGGAAAATGCCATAAGGACATTAATAAGTCACCTGAGAAAACTGAAATACAAATGACAGATTAGATAAAATATTGTATCAAATTTAAATTTATTGGTACTGATGACTATACTGTGATTATGTACAAGACTATATCTATATACACTATATACTTGAGAAATACACACTGAAGTATTTAAAGCTCTATGATTTATGCAGCTTACCATAAAAGTTAAGAAAAATATTATATAGATAGAACAAGTGATAAAGCAAATGGGATAAAATGTTAACTACAGGTGACTCTGGGTCAAAGGCATGTGGGTATTTGTTGTACTGTTTCATAATTGCAACATTTCTGTAAATTTGAAAGTATTTTCAATTACCAGGTGATCAGAGTTAACATTGCCAGTAAGGGAAAGATGATCATCATGCCTCCAGAGCTGATACCTTGAGGATGCATCACCCATCCAGTATCACAGTTGAGAATACACAACCTGAATCTAATCTCAAGGAAATGCAAAACACACTCTATTTTAAAAAGAAAGTTATTTTTTGTTTAGCGTAGTGAGATTTGCACTTTACATGGAGAGCTTCAGTGGCTGCATGGAGGAATGAGAGAAGTTTCACCCAGAAAAGATCAGCTTTGTAACACTTTGACAGCACATGAGAGAAATTATGAGGAACACATTAGACAGGAATGTAGGTGTGAAAATCTTCAGATTTAGGAGGAGTTTCAAAGGTATAGCCAGCTCAGCTTGAACACCTATTCAATTAGGTGGCAAAGCATGGGGAAAAGTAAAAATAAGCACAAGGTTATTAGTTTGGCTTAATGTCGATAGATAGGCCATTTATTGAGATAAAGAATCTTTTAAAACAATAGTTTCAACTTTTATTTTAGATTCGCGGGGGTAGATGTATGAGTTTGTTACCTGGGTATGTTGTGTGATGCTGAGGTTTGGGGTATGACTGAATCCTGTCACCCAGATACTGAGCGTGGTTCCCAATAGTAAGTTGCTCCACACTTGCCCCTCTTCCTACCTCCCCACTCTAGTAGTCCCGTGTCTACTGTTGCCATCTTTATGTCCATGAATACCCGCTGTTTAGCCCTCGCTTATAAGTGAGAACGTGCAGTCTTTGGTTTTGTGATCCTGTGTTAATTCTCTTAGGATAATGGCTTCTTTGCTGTATCTATGTTGCTGCAAAGGACATGATTTTGTTCTTTTTTATGGCTTCATTGTATTCCACGGTGTCTGTGTACTGTATTTTCTTTATCCAATCTTCCATTGAGGGGCATGTAGATTAATTCCATGTCTTTGCTATTGTGAATAGTGCTGTGATAAACATACAACTGCATGTGTCTGTATATACCCAATAATGGGGTTGCTGAGTTGAATGATAGTTCTAAGTTCTTTAAGGAACCTCTAAATTGCTTTCCGCAGTGACTGAACTAATTTACATTCCCACCAACAGTGTATAAGTGTTCTCTTTTTTCCACAGCCTT
This sequence comes from Gorilla gorilla gorilla, assembly GCF_029281585.2. Lineage (NCBI taxonomy): Eukaryota > Metazoa > Chordata > Mammalia > Primates > Hominidae > Gorilla > Gorilla gorilla. Next base: position 50,597,971 of record NC_073240.2, on the reverse strand, counting down.
GCCAGCATTTGTTGTTTTCTGACTTTCATAATAGCCATTCTAACTGGTGTAAGATGGTATCTCATTATGGTTTTGATTTGCCTTTCTCTTATGATTACCGATGTTGAGAATTTTTTCATGTTTATTGGCCACTTGTCTGTCTTCTTTTGAGAAGTGTCTGTTCTTGTCTTTTGCTTACTTTTTAATGGGGTTGTTTGATTTTTGCTTATTCAATTCTGATTTTAGCTATTTTTTTTTTCGCTAGCTTTGGGTTTAGTTTGTTCTTGTTTTCTAGTTCCTTGAGATAGAGAATTTTGAAGAAAGAGTAGAGCTAAAGAAAGAAAACTTTCACTCTTATTAGCTGGGGTCAAAAATACTGACCAAAATAAATGTGTTCCTCACTCTATTTCAGCCGTGATTTGTAGGCATTGAATACTTACTAGGTCCCAAGCATTGTGACAAACTATATACTGACATTATCTCTGTGATTCTCATCATGACACATTTTATAGATGAGAAAAACACTGCTCAGAGTTGTTGGAAAATTTTAGCAGTTTCATACAGCTAATAAATGGAGGAGGCATTGTTTGAACCACAAATTATGCTTTTCCCACTATGTCATTCCACCTTCCAAAAGAAAAGTATAATTCCTGAATAAAAGCACCCCACAGATTTTTTTTTCTTGTTCCCCTTTCTTCCTAAGGAATATAGTAAAGGGCTGGAGTTGATATTGGATTTCCATAGTCAAGATGATAAAATTAAAACTATGATCTAATCATGATTTTAATTGGTTCTTTTTGGTTTACAAACCATGGTCCACCAACTGCTTACAGTCTCAAGGTGGAATTTCTAACTTTCCCCAGAAAGTAGTAATCATACCACAGAGAGAACCCTGAAGCTAGAAGACTGTATTCCATCCCTGACTCTGGAGTTTACTAGCTGTAAAACGGTACCTCACAGGACTATTTTAGGATTAAATGAGATGGTGTACATGTAAGCACATACAGACGTAGGTGTAAGTACTATTTTACTTGTGTCTCTGTGCTCCTCAACTCTCCTCTGCCAAATAAATCCCTTGGCTTATTAAAAACAAAACAAACTTTAAAAACCAGGTCTATGAAGAAAAAGACCAGTGAGATTCATTGACTCCCACTCCTTCCTCCATCGCCATGTCCAGAGTATTCCTTTCTCATTAGGAGTAAATGAACTGCAATTGGATCAATGATTCTAAAGTAGCACAAAGAATAAATGTGGTAGAGACTTGGTAGTCATTTTCTGTAAGGCCTACAATGCCAAACCTGGTGTGTTTAGTCTGCTTCAAGGACACAGTCTTCATCTTGTTCCTGTCACTAACCACCGCATGACCTAACTCATCCCTCTCCCCTCCTTGACCTCAGATTCATCAAAATGAGTGGTAGGTGCTGAAATTCCTAAGTCGATGTTCATCATACTCTTGCTTTTAAGTCACCTATAGCTGAATCAGCTGGGCTGCTTCTTAAAAGGTGCAGATTGCCCATATCCCACTCGCAGCTCCCTAATTAGAACCCTTGGGCAAAGGACCTGGGAATCTGCATTTTAACTCCTTTCCCCCAAGTAATTCTAATGCACAGAAATTCGAGAATCACTAACCTAAATTCCCTTTCAGATAAAGAATTCTATGGTGTAGGCCAATGCTTTTTAAACTTCAATGAATTCCTTGGAAATGTCATTAAAATGTAGTTTCTGATTCAGGTGGCTTGCAATGGGGTTTGATAATCTGCATTACTACTAAGCTCCTAGGTGCTGCTGCTTCTTTATGTGATACTACATGGTCACAGAGTAGGTTGACTTACTTTTTGGGATGAAAATAATCTAGGCAATGGCTCAAGGGTCCATACACATGGATAAGGGAGAAGGGCACATACATGGATAGTGACCCAAAATATTTGCTTGGCTTGAATGAAGACTTAGCTGATTGATTACCTTTGGGTGACTTAGACCATCATTATAGAGAAGACACATATTTGGAGACAGCAGACTTCATTAAGTCCCCCAGTCTGCTACTTCCTAGCCCTGTGATCTGCAGAGTGAGTTAAACTTTTAGAGCCTTAAGTTCTGAATCGGCAAAACAGAGACAATAAAATATCCACCTCACAGAGTTGCTGTGAGCATTAAATGTAATCTCATATATAAAATTCCCAGCCCAGTGCAACAATATCAGTCCCCCTAGCTTTTCTGGGGACCCTTCCAAAGCTACTACTTAATTCCCTGAGGAGGACTACTTATTGGGACCTACCCCTCTCCCACAGGCATCACCATATGGAGGGCAACAGAATCTCCACCATAAGAAAATAAAACTCTTGATTTTCCCAGGCTACAGAGTGATTTACCACACAGTTGCTCTCCCAGACTTGGAAGGCTGGCAGCAACCCTGCCAGAGACAGATGGGAGAGCTGGAGTCCAGTCACTTGTCAACGATGTTCACTGAACACATTTATAAGGCTTTTCACACTTTTCTGGCATCCTCCCGGATTAGCCATACACCAAAGGCAACCACATGCCAGGAAGGAAAGCTGCATGCACACGTGCTGGCCGAGGCCCCCAAGTGAAGTTTCATTTTTCTTTCCTGTCTGTTTTCATTACTCATTTATATGTGGTTGTGGTCAACATACCACCCAACTTTTCATGCTAAGTTCTTTTAGTTTTTTTTTTTTTGACAGTCATTACTGTCTTTCCTTTCCCCCTAAATAGTTCACTAAATAAGAAATGAGTTGCAATAGTATGAACTTAATGTGAAGAATTTTCAACTATTTTCATGGTCATTTGTAAAGGTTATCTACAAATATTTGGTTAGCAATTTCAGTGTGCTCAGCACCATCCCAGGTGCTTGAGGGATATATAATCAAATTATTTGTTAAGTCACTTGGTCAAGCTATAGGAAGCAAACAATGAAAGTGGTTGTCTTTTTCCTTTAGGACAGTTTCCTGTATGCAGCTCTGGCTGCATATTGTAATCACCTTAGGGAGCTTTAAAAACATACTGATGCCTGCACCCAAACCCCAGAAATTCTGAGTTAATTGATCTGGGATGCAGCTTGGAGACTGAGAGTTTTAAAAGCAGCCAAGACTGAGGAACATTGCCTTAGAAATTAATAATGTCTACACATAATTTTTGCATATTGACTCAATTTTTAATCACTATTTATTTTCAAGACTACCCATTACAAAACCTTTTCACAGAAACAATCTATTTTAGCCTCAAAAACAACCCCATAAAGCAGTTAGTTAGAATTTGTATATTTGTGTGTTAGCCTCAATTTGTATACAGAAAAGTGGGTCTCTGAGAGGCTGAGTAACTTGCTCTGCAACAGACTGCTGGTAAAGGCAGAAATAATCCTTGAACTCATGGATCCTGGTTCCACTATTTCTTCCACTACTTTGTAACTGCCTCAATTCAGTCTATCATTGAAAAACCATTCATTGGACCATAATACATCCTACTCTAGATTGTGTGAACTTTAAAAAAATTCTCTGATTTCTGTACTGGCAGATTTAAGTAATATTCATAAGAAAAGAAGGGCAGTGATAATGAGAAAATGGGTCCTTCCTGGTTTGGTGACACTTGACAAATACAGTGTTATGTGTCAACAGACATTCAGTACATGATGCTACTTATTAAAGAATTTGATGTATCCTGGCCAAAGGCTGGATACTCAAAGCTCATCTCTAAGAGCCATAAATCATCTCAGAAAACAGACCACGTCCTTCTGTGATGAAAGACATTCTGAGTTCTCTGAAAGGCTGAGCAGATCCTTGCTTGAAGACAGAATCATCTGTTGATTCTCATAAATAGAGAGATTAGATAGAAGGATGACATATTTCTCAAGCTGGTGTGATAGTACACTGATGTGAATCCTCCATCCCTGAGGTATTTTTCATGTCACAGGAAAAATACAAATTTTTTAAAAACTATATTAACTCTTGAGGACATGAAGTTACCATATTATCTACAACTTCTTTTATAAATTATTAACCTCACCAGATGGAACGGGGAAAGATTGGCTGATAAAATGGATTCTCAGCAATCTCTTTGAACCTTATGAAGGAGCCTAGAGTTCAGGTGTCATGGTTCTGACTCAAGGCTGATTCCACAGCAAACAGGAAGTTGATGGTCAAAGGGTACCTACTGATCCATGAGTGAGCATGGGACAGCACATTAATTAGCATAGTGTTGCTCATGGGGTTGGTCCAGTTAGGCTTCCACAATCATTTGTACTGCATAAAGACACCATCCAATCAAACCACTGATCATTCTGAAAACAGTTGTTTGAATTAATTCCAACATACAGTTTGCAACCATTCTCGTATTCTAGCATTTTTATATGTGTGGGCACCACCATAAATGAAGAAGAGAATGTGCACATTAACCTCACAAATGGGATTATAAGAATTACTAATATCATCCTGAAAGCCCAAGAATTTTGAACTTGAAAAAAAAAAGACCCTAAAGGGTATCCCTTAACCAATCCTATCAAAATTATCCATTCATGGTATCCTTAAATGCAGTTGAAATGTGATTTGTCTTTACAGTTTCTCAGTCTCAGAAACTCTGGAGATGGGTCTTCAAGTACAGAGTTTGCAAATCTGTTGAAATGATGACCTTTAGGCAGGACCAACTAGATAATTTATGAGACACAGTGCAACATGAAGGCACAGGGCCTTTTGTTTAAAAAGACTATTAAAAATTCCAGTATGGTGACAACAGAGCATTAAATCAAGCTCATGGCCCTGTGTGACTGCATAGATTGCACATTCATGTAGCTAGACAGCCCTGTCCTCAGGGCAGCAAGACCCCAATAGTGCTGTGTATTCCAGCTACCCATCTATTGAGTCATTGGAAGCAACTGACACTTTGTTGTGTGCTGCCAATTGTTATGTAGGCAGATGGCCCCAGCTGTCCATGGGACATTTGCAGAGATAGCAACAGAAGGAAAATATGATGAAGAGTGAAGCAAGTATGTCTGTCAGAAGTAACAGTGGAAGGACAAAGTTTTGGTACAGCTGTCAGGGAACTCAGGAAAAGGAGTTGACTATAGAAGATCCACCTGAATGCCAATAATGTCCAAGGGAGAGAGTACCCTGGGTATTCTCATACCTAGATGAGATTATGTGGCAGTGTATCATGAGATATTTCTCATATATCTCTATCAATCAATCTATCTGGATCTGCAAAAATCTATTAATTTTTTTTGTATTTCTAGCTTTCCACCCTACCCCTGAGCTAATGGTTGGCTCTGTACACATTATCTCAAGGGAGAGACCTGCCAGCATAAAAAGAAGAAAGTATCCTAATAGTCATCTTGGATATAGGTCCACAAGCCTAAGTCCCAGAGATAAGAGTGAATTTGGGGCATAGAACTTGTCTTGGACAGAACCATGAAATCAGAATTTTCCCCTGTCTAGAAGAATAATTTTCCTGGTCTTGGAAGGGAGAGTAAGAAGGCTAATGTGTCTCTAAGCAAGAGGATATATACCCCACATCCCAGACAGAACCATCTGGGAGGTAGTCCTAGCCCTACAGAGAGAATAGCTGTATAGGCAACTAGGCAGGTAGAATAACAGGTACCCTTGGCCCCAGGTAGGGCCCGAGAGCACAGAGGCGGCAGGCAGCATACTGGAAAGGGACAGAGGATATCCCACTGGCAAATTAGATAGCCTGGTAATGGAGGATCAAGGACCACATGATATGCAATGTGCTCTCCTCACTCCCACTCTGACATGCATAGCTTTGCACAGGATGGAGGAGAGAGAAGCAAGAAAATGACTGAAGCTATATTTTCTAATAGACTGGCAGGAAAAATATTAGAAATAAAAATTAAATCACAATGAATAATTTCTCTTATATACCTGTTTGTGCACTGGGATTCATTCTAACTATTCTGTGATGGTATTTTAGATAGTTAGAATATTCATTCTAACTATTCTGCTATGATGTTTTCTAAGCTCTTCCAATTCCCATTGGTCTTAACTCTGCTTTCACTGAGCAACTTAAGAAAGAAAAGACTTAATTAAAAAAAAAAAAAACCTTTTAGGTTCACAGCAAAATTAAGAGGAGGAAGAAGAAGAAGGAGAAAAAGAAGGAAGAGGAGGGGGAGGAGAAGGAAGAGAAGCAACAGCAGTAGCAGCTATATTAGTATAATGTAATAGTGAAGAGTGTAAAGGCTATGGAATCAGATTGCCCAGCTTATCAGATTCTGGCTTTGCCATTTATACAATGATTTTTAGCAAGTTCAAAAAAAATCTAATAGTATTGGTATGAAGAATAAAGATATTAACACATGTAAAACATTTTGATTAGTGGTTAAGTATATGTAAAGTACTATGTAAATGTTAACTTCTGTTTCTAGTTTTATTGTTCTTATTTAAAGTATTCCTTTCCAGCATATGTCCAATTGTATGAATATCTTCTCATGTTGCACATAATTTATTCTCATTTTAATCTAACTGCATTATGTCATACATATTTTATGTTTTTATGATCATTTTTAAAAGTTAGAATAATTTAACTCACTAAATATTTCAGCACTTAACTCAAAACTGATTATGCTATATGACAGAGACACTAAAATGATAATAAATTGGAAAAATTAGCAAAGGTGACAAATAGTTAAAACACCAAAAAGAAATATATATGGCCAAAGGAAAGGCTTACTCTAATAAGAGGTTGGTAAATGCTAATTAAAGCAATAGTTACTATTTTCACCTAGCAGATTGGAAACAAAATTTGATAATATCCACTTTAGATCAGGGCCTGGGACATTGGGTACTCCCCCTCCTCTGCTGGCAAACCGTAAGCTGGTACAGCCATTTAACTACTAACATTTAAACGCATAGACCAGACCCTCTATATCCAACCATTTCACTCTTCTTTACATGCCCTCAAGAAACAGTCGTTAAAGTGCATCAGGAGACAGAAGCAAGAGTGTTCATCTAAACAATGTTTGTAATTATGAAAATTGAAAGCTACATCAATACCTACCAATACTTGGAATGGTTAAATAAGCTGTGATATATTCATCCTTAAATTAAAAACAGTGAGATATATCTATTAATACTGACATGAAAATCTTCCAAGGCATGTTGCTAAGTGAAAAAAAAAAAAACCAAATTGCAAAAAAACAAGTACAGCCAAGATAGCATTTTTGTAACATACAGTAAACAAAATAGATACCTCTATAGATATGTGTATGTAAGTGTACATATATATGTGTAAATGTATCTGTGGGTGTTTGTGTAAGTGTCTTGAAAAATGTCTCAGAGTGCACACCAAACTGTTAACAGTGGCAATTTTTAGATGGAAAACTAAAATTGGTTAAGGAGAATTTTAGCTTTTTATTGCGTTAATTTTTTTATAATGACAATTTTTAAAAGTGTTCCTTGTATAATTAAGGTTGAACTTTAAAAAATTAAAAGATGAATAAGACAAGGTTCCTGAATTCCAAAGTTAATATTCTATATGGTGGATATGTAACAATTTACTTAGCCATTGACCTATATTTGACAGTTCTAGTTGTTTCCATTTTTTAATATTATAGATTTTTATATACTGAAGTTTCTTTTTCTTCTGTTGATTTATTTTTCTAGGATAAATTCCAAGAGTAGGATTACTGGATAAAATGGTACAAACATCTTTCTGGCTCTTGTTATATTTTTCCACACTGCTTTCCAAAAATGTTGTGCTTTTCCTTCCCTATCATTACTACAAAGTTTAAAAAAAAAAAATAGCTCTCCTACTACCTGGCACCAACCTGCTTTTCTATTGCCATCTCCTGGTTCTCAGGAATGTGTACTTTTCATTTCAGTTTTCAACCTGTGTTAGAACTGGAATCTCCTAGAGGACCTTCACTTGGTAGTCTTTCTCTTATGCCTAGTGTATGTATATCCCTGGAAGATAGATATGATTAACATTTCCATTTTTACAGAGGAAAGCACTGAGGCTCACAGAGGTCAAGTAACTTGCCCAGGGTGCCATAGCTAAGGAGTAGCAGAGCCTATACTTTTGATTGTGTCTCTACTCTCTCCATATCTGGTATGGTTCTCCAACAATTTGGTATGAACAGAGTTGATTTGAACCTAAATACCTCTTGATTACTTACAGAGTCTCTATCGGTCATGGCTTTCCTACCCCATCTGGTCGCTTGGTACCAGCCCATGTCTGTGTCCTTACTACCTTTCTGTCTGTGCTCCTCTTCTTGGCCTAGTTCTCAGCTGGCCAGTTTGTTTCACGTACTCAGACTTCTTCCCTATCTGCTTCATCTACCTTAACCAAGATGTTAGACCAGTGATTCTTAATCCTGTATACATGCCAGAATCACTGGGGAGCTTAAAACCAAGGAACCAAACACACTGGAGCCTGGATTTCATTCCCAGAAGTGTGAATTTAATTGATACGGGGTATAGTGTGTATGAGCTTGCTTCTGGGATTTTTTTTTTGAAGTTCCATAGAATTTTGGGATGAGAATCTCTACCTTAGATGCTATTCTTATCTTCCTCCTGGGTTTATTGAGCAACATGCCTTGTTTTTGTTTGTTTTGTTAGTAATAGCTCCCCTGCCTCCCTTGGCTGCCACCTCCACTTGCAGTGGTTTACTTATCTGCCCTGCTATCATTCTGCCTGTTCTGTTTTGTTCTGTTCCTCTGTGTCCTCTCTTAGCAAAAGCACATTGCTGATCTTACCTTCAAATCTTTGTCCTTGCTATTGTGGCTGCTTGTAATCACTCCTCTTTTCTCTATTGGAATCTTGTTGAACCAAAGTTTCGCCTTCTCCATGCAACTCTCTCTCATCACTGCCCACACAGCTGGCTGCTGCTTCTAAACGCCTACTTGAATTCCTACCTGCATCATTCTAGTGGCTTTTCATTTAGCGACGAAAGGCAGTATGTGATTTTCATGTGTGGACAGGAAGCTCTTAACCACTGTTAAGAGCACAGGATTCAGAGTTGGGAAGATTGGTGTTTCAAATTCCAAGCTGCCACTACTTACCTACTCTAAGCCTCAGTTTTCTCATTTATAAGTTAAAGATAACAGTGTTGCATATTTCATAGAGCTTATCTGAAGCATGGAGAGCATTCAGCACGGTACCTGCTACATGGTAAAAGTTTGATACATGTAAACTACTGGAAACAGGATCTATATGGTAATGAGACTGATTTCATTTAATTAAAGTGGTAGAAATTGGAATTTATGCATCGAAATTTCCCCTTATCATCTGCCCCCTAAATATTGGGCAGAGAAATGGAAGATACCCACTTTTGTGATGATGCTGTATTGCCCAGATCTTTTCCAGAAATCCTCTTTTGGAATTGCTTACAGAGCCAGTTTATGTGTCAGAAAGAAAAAGGGCCCTATTACTCCACTCCCTATTTGTTTTTACCAAAAAAGGTAATACTCAGTTTCATTGCACATTGTATTCATCAGCTTTAGTGCCAAATGACCTTTGGCTTCTTTTTTTCCTTTTAACTTCAATCTACCCCAAGAGGATAAAGATGCCACTACTAAGAATATGTACAAAAAGTGTGATGGATTCTTAAGGGAATTTCAGAACAGAAGTTCCCAAAAAGTTCTACCCAGGAGACTGCAAATGCCTTGAGAATGGGGACCTTATCTACAAGCAGGCGTTCTTAACCTGGAGTTAACTAGACTTTCGCCTTACAACTTTTCTGGTTTAGAGGGTCTGTAGCTTTCTTAATATTTTCAAAGGGATAAAAAAATGACAAAAAGAGAGTAAGAATACTGTTTTAAAATATTTTATAGGTGCCAAGGCTCCTAGGAGAGGGCTATTTTGTTAATAATAAATTTAAATGTTTAAGGAATAAAAATGTATTATCTTTGAAATACTACAATAATGATATTCATCTATTATTATAGCACACATTGTTATTTTAACAGTGGGGGATGGATTTGAATAAAACAGTAAATATTCCCTCAGCCACTCCCTGACTTCACTTGTGCATGTGTTCATGAAACAGCTGGCAGGGTTCTAGTGTGTGGAGTGTGACTTTGGAAATTTTTAGAAGTATTTTATAAAGTAGAGAGAGTCTAAAGGAAAACCCAGCTATCACGTTTCAAAAACAACAATATCAGAATATGAAAACTGGGAGGAGGATTATTTTACCATTGTGTTTTTTTGTCCAGTGGTGTGCTGGTAAACCAGCTCTCTGGGAGAGGTGGGAAAAAAAAAAACAAACAAGCTCTGATTTGTAATGTTTGCCAATTTCTATGGTGTAAATACTCCCACCATGGCCAATTTCAAACTACCAGTATGAGATCACTGAATAGTATTGGGAAGAGAGGCACAGAATTTGTTCTCTAAGCCAGTACAAGCTGTCTCTAGTACACCACTGCTTGTAACCCTTATAAACCTAGATGCCCAGGAGAAGGGTTTCTAGAGGAGGTTCATTTTACGGCAGTGTATTTTGTAAGAAGCGTAATTTAAGAGCAAAAAAGGAATTGGAAAGGAATTCTATTGGAGGGTATTGAAGGAGATTGAAACACATAGTTTAAAACACATTTCCCAAACATTCTGTTAATATTCATCCTCCTCCACCCAACCCACTAAGGTTTTCTCTCCCATTTCTTCTTCCTCCTCTAATTATCCCAGTGTTTTTTGTTTGTTTGTTTGTTTTATTAGATTGACTAAATCTCCTAGTAGGAAAGAGTCCTATTTATGATCTGACTGCAGGTTTGGTGGGGAGAGATGGGCTACCCTTTGATGGACAGGGAAGGGGGAACTGAGGTCTGGGAATAGTAAGATATTAATAATCCTTATTCTATCACATTATTTGCCCACTTTTTTATTTTCCCATTTTTTTAATTTGACCATTATTTTTATTTTCAAATAAAAAAATTTGAGGAGGAAAAAGTATACAAGTGAAACTACCTTCTCTTAAAGTTTGTGGCTTGTGAGTCAACAAATCTTTACAAACAGTATCCTTTAAAGAAGAAAAAGCAGTGTAAATATAAACCAAATCTTTTTATTTTTTTTTCCATTTTCATATGGGCATTTCTTAACCTGTATGTACGTTTATAAACCAATTTGACTGATGAGCTTTGGGATAGTAAGTTAAAAGCCAAGCCAATTGTTTGTCTATCCCAGCTGATTTTATATTTGCTATCTGGTCAAACTTGCAATGTGACCATGAACAAGCCATTTGGCCTTTCTGAACTTGAGTTATATCATCTGACATTGGGATTGAACTGAATGGTGTTTAAATTGCTTTCTAGCCTTAAGAGCTTGTGGTACTTATATTGCATTTAATAAGAAGCTTCACAATTTTTCTTTTATGAAATAGACTAATAATCTCTATGTTTAAAATGTCATAAGCCTGCTAGTTTGAATAAGTGGATTTATATCTAACTTGACTAGTTAACCAGAACTCTTCTGCCAATAGGAAGAAGAATTTTTGCTTGAGACTCCAGTTTTCTCTGCTGACATTTTTCTCTGCTGCCCTCTCTAGACTTCAAGGTTCACCAAACTCATCTGGAGGAAGAAACCCTCCTGAGGTTGGAAGGAATACTAAGGATAGATCAAGGATCCTCCTCTAATGGTCATCAGCAATTCAAACTCTGTCCCTAGATCATTCTGGATTTTCAGGATTCATATTTTTTTAATACACTTGATCTTCTATGTATTTCCTTCTCTTTCTATTTCCTGCTCCTTCACACCCATCTCAGGGCTTCTGGCCGAGGAAAAGGATACAGTGAGTGGGCAATAAGCATGTCTTTCTATGCTCTCTGGTATTATATCACTTGGCTCTTATCTATCAAATACCTGATGATTCGCTTTGTTTAGGAGACTGCAGAAAGATAATTATGGCACTCACAATAGCTAATATTTATTGAATGCTTATATTTGCTAAGGACTTTACAGACATCTCATTTAGTTTCTAACAACATTAATTCTAGCCCCATTCTATACACAAGGAAACTAAAGCTGAAAATGGTTAACCCAAGGTCAGAACGAATGAGAGAAGCAAGACATGATGTACATTCCCAGAACTGCCTGGCCTAACTTTTGTGCTCTTGTGCTCCTAACCACTGACTCTTCTGTGGTTGTATCTGAAGCTGCTAAAACAAAGCTTGGAGTGAAAAGCAGAAGGCCAAGTAAAAGCTTTAAGATGGGGAGGATTAGATGGAAATTTGATTTCATGTTTTTCAAGCTAAAGAGAGGACTTGGGCTGCTCGGGTGAACACACACAGCTCTCAGGATCTGCTCCCTTTACTTGACTCTCTATCCCGCCCCCAGACTATCTGATGCAGGAAGTTACAGGCTTAGCCCTGAGCCCAGGTCATTCTGATTATCAAACCAAGGATGGGAAGTTAGTGGTGGGGGACAGGACTCTCAGCTCTATTATTTTAGTTTCCTGCCCGTGTATCACTCATTCAGGTGCATGAAAACTCACCTTTTAATTAAACACTGGTGAAAGTTATCACAAAACTAGGCTGGACATGATGGCTCATGCCTGTGATCCCAGCACTTTGGGAGGCCGAGGTGGGCAGATCACTTGAGGCCAGGAGTTCGAGACCAGCCTGGCCAACATGGTGAAACCCAGTCTCTACCAGAAATACAAAAATTAGCTGGACATGATGGTGTGCACCTGTAGTCCCTGCTAGTCAGGAGGCTGAGGCATGAAAATCACTTGAACCTGAGAGGTGGAGGTTGCAGTGAGCAGAGATCATGCCACTGCACTCCAACCTGGGCAATAGAGTGAGCCTGTCTCAAAAAAGTCATCACAAAACTAGTTATATAGTGCCTTCTCTACTGAGCAGAAAAACTAATCTTAAGATGATTGCTTTATGTTCATTACCAATGACTTTGGAAGCTTAGTCCTAAGAAAATAAAGAAGACATGAGACATCGCAGAAAGTGTCCAGCTATTTTGGGGCTGCAAAAGCATTTATCTTAAATTCAGCCTCCCTGCATTTTTAGTCTTCCATTTGGAGACTGAAGGTCTTTTGCTTCATGGAGGAAGGCTAACAGCTGTTCACTGGCATGACTTAACTCTCTACATTGAAGATGATGAAGTGACAGGGAGAAGCAAAAGGGATAAATTTTTTTCAATTTATAAGAAAACATGATGGCACATATAAATATGAAAGAAGAACTCAGGAAGAAAGAAAATATGCTTATATGGTTTGGCTGCATTCTCATTCATCTTGAATTGTAACACTCACAATTCTCATGTGTCATGGGAGGAACCTGCTGGGAGGTGATTGAGTTATAGGAGCGGGTCTTTCCTGACCTGTTCTTCTGATGGTGAGTCTCATGAGATCTGATGGTTTTAAAAACAGGAGTTTCCCTGCACAAGCTCTCTCTTCTCTTGTCTGCTGCCATGTGAGATGTGCCTTTCACCTTTTGCCATGATTGTGAGGCCTCCCCAGCCATGTGGAACTGTAAGTCCAGTAAACCTCTTTGGTAAATTGCCCAGTCTCAGGTATGTCTTTATTAGCAGTGTGAAAATGGACTAATATAGTAAATTGGTACCAGTAGAGTGGGGTGCTGCTGAAAAGATACCCAAAAATATGGAAGTGACTTTGGAACTGGGTAACAGGCAGAGGTTGGAACAGTTTGGAGGGCTCAGAAGAAGACAGGAAAATGTGGGAAAGTTTGGAATTGCCCAGAGACTTGTTGAATGGCTTTGACCAAAATGCTGATAATGATACGGACAGTGAAATCCAGGCTGAAGTGGTTTCAGATGGAGCTGAGGAACTTGTTGGGAACTGGAGCAGTGGTGACTCTTGTCGTGTTCTAGCGAAGAGACTGGCAGCATTTTGCCCCTGCCCTAGAGATTTGTGGAACTTTGAACTTGAGAGAGATAATTTAGGGTATCTGGTGGAAGAAATTTCTAAGCAGCAAAGCATTCAAGAAGTGACTTGGGTGCTGTTAAAGGCATTCAGTTTTATAAGAGAAACAGAATATAAAAGTTTGAAAAATTTGCAGCCAGACAACACAACAGAAAAGAAAATCTCATTTTCTGACAAGAAATTCAAGATGGATGCAAAAATTTGCATAAGTAGCAAAGACCCAAATGTTAATCCCCAAGACAATGAGGAAAATGTTTCCAGGGCATGTCAGAGGTCTTCACAGCAGCCTCTCCCATCACAGGCCCAGAGACCTGGGCCATAGCTTCAGAGGGTGCAAGCCTCAAGCCTTGGTAGCTTCCATGTGGTGTTGAGCTTGCGAGTGCACAGAAGTCAAGAATTGAGGTTTGGGAACCTCTGCTTAAATTTCAGAGGATATATGAAAATGCCTGGATGGCCAGGCAGAAATTTGCTGCAGGGGTGGGACCCTCATGGAGAACCTCTGCTAGGGCAGTACAGAAGGGAAATGTGGGGTCGGAGCTCCTACACAGAGTCCCTACTGGGACACCACCTAGTGGAGCTGTGAGAAGAGGACCACTGTTCTCCAGACCCCAGAATGGTAGATCCACTGACAGCTTGCACCGTGCACCTGGAAAAGCCACAGACACTCAATGCCAGCTCATTAAAGCAGCCATGAAGGGGGCTGTACCCTGCAAAGCCATGAGGGTGGAGTTACCCAAGACCCTGGGAACCCACCTCTTGCATCAGCATGAGGCGTGGAGTTAAAAAGAGATCATTTTGGAACTTTCAGATTCAACTGCCCTGCTGGATTTCGGACTTGCAGAGGGGCTGTAGCCCCTTGTTTTGGCAAATTTATCCCATTTGGAACAGCTGTATTTACCCAATGCCTGTACCTCCATTGTATCTAGGAAGTAATTAACTTGCTTTTGATTTTACAGGATCATAGGTGGAAGACTTGCCTAGTCTCAGATGAGACTTTGGACTGTGGACATTTGAGTTAATGCTGAAATGAGTTAAGATTTTCGGGGACTGTTGGGAAGGCATGATTGGTTTTGAAATGTGAGGACATGAGATTTGGGAGGGGCCAGTGGTGGAATGATATGGTTTGGCTGTGTTCCCACCCAAATTTCATCTTGAATTGTAACTCCCACAATTCCCACATGTCATGGGAGGAACCGGGTGAAAGGTGATTGAATTACTGGGGTGGGTCTTTCCTGTGCTATTCTTGTGATAGCAAATGAGTCTCACAAGATCTGATGGTTTTAAAAATGGGAGTTTCCCAGCACAAACTCTCTTTTCTCTTGTCTGCTGCCATGTGAGATGTGACTTTCACCTTCTGCCATGATTGTGAGGCCTTCCCAGCCATGTGGAACTGTAAGTCCAATAAACTTCTTTTGTAAATTGCCCAGTCTTGGGTATGTGTTTATCAGCAGCATGAAAAGAGAATAATACAGATGCCTTTAAAAACTGTTTTGATGAATTGTCCATTTGATAGACTCAAAGACAAGCAAGTTTGGTACTTCTTTAATCATATCTCGATTTTTAATGGAGTATTGGGTAAGAAAGGGTCCAGGGGTGAGTGGAGACCAAGGGCATATGTGGGCTTTTTGGGATCTGGATCTTGTACAATTTAGGGGAGGAATCGCAAGAAAAATAATACAAATACAAAATTAGAAATAGAGCCTTGTAATAAGCTCATGCAGGTGAAAAATCTTGAGAGGATGCTTTATTCACTTTGTTTAAAAATCCTTGTATGGTTGAGATAAATTTTCTCCATCCAGCTGGGAACACAGACACACCATACTGAGATATTCTGAACTGATAGACTACTGAAGGGTCAGGGAGAGAGATGAAAAGAGGAGGATACAAAGAGGTCAATAAAATGCTGAGGAATTACAGGGAGTTTACCAGGTGGTGTTGTGCAATATTCAGAGAGAAAGTCATATGTGTGCACAATTTTTACACACCAGGGTTGTCTTTAAGAAAGCACAGAGGTGCCCCGGGCTACATGAACTATCTATGTGGTTTTCTTGCCCAGAATTTGACAGGAGAGATAAGGATCAACAGCTTCACAGCTGAAGTTACTGTTTGTTCTCTCTTCTGGTTTCTACTAATTTTGTTTTGTTTAATATGCATCTTCAGCATGGGCAACTCAAAAAACCAACACAGTTCATTTGCTATCCACCTCCTTTCTTCCTTTTTTTACCTAACAATATGGATTTTTTTTTTGCTGTCAAAATAATAATTTATCTCAACACAGGAATCAAAAGATGTAAGACATGTAAAACATTTTAAACTTTGAAAACATTTTAACTATCATCAGATTTTTACAACTATTTTTAGATACCTCAAAATGTAGGGTTAAACTAAACTGATGATGTCTCTTTTAAATTCTGGGGCAATAGAGAAAAAGAAGGCCTGAGATAGTCCCAATTCTCCAGACTGACCAGGGCTGTGGAGAATCCTAATTTTATGGAGTGCAGATGATTTGGATGGTCTTGTTACTAGTCATGAGAATCTTAAACCATTCAGCAGCTGACAGACTGCATTTACATTGGAAAAGAAAGGTTGTCAGAAGCTTTTATGGTGACCACACAATCCAGGAACAAATTTCTCATTATAGAAAATATGATATCTTTATAGGAAGAATTAATGAAACTCACAAAGGAGCACCTAAAGAACAAATATCTAAGCTTTAAAATATTTTACCAGAAAACAAACAACAAAATATACTGCAGATCAAATACAGATGGGCGAGAGAGGAGGTTTTAAAAGCAGATTGGCAGGGGTGTTTGGGAGACATGGTAATAGGTTCTCTCTGTCCTGAAGGGAAGCCAGTGGAGGGTGAGAGGGCCAATTTCTCTGAATACTGGCACTCAACTCCTCATAATAATCAATAAAAGGAACGTTGGATGCCTAATATCTGGCTCCTGATATGTGCCTTAGGTCAAGATACTCATGCAGCAGGAAAGGAATATAAGAGGGGTGGGAATGCCTCTTGACATCTCTGCCCTAATGCTGGGGAGAAGCAGTGTCTCTCAGTACACCTTCCAGTCAGCCCTCTTTCCACGTAGCCCAAACAGAGGTGAGTCCAGCCAGGGCAAGGGCATTTTCCAACATAATGGATACAGGTAGGACAATTTCAGCAGAAGAGGATTGAGCAGCATCCATAATTTTAGTTCACAAGGAGATTCAGTGACTCTGTATGTAGTGATTTGTACTTTTTGATGCTAAAATAGGAAGTAGCTTGCTTCCTTTCTTCTTTCTGTCTTCTGTCTACTTATTTATTTTTTGGATTCCAGGAAATTGCTCAATTTACACACACTGGAGTCATGATTTTATAGAGTTAAGAGGCTTTTTCTTCATCATCATAGAGTAAAATTTACTTTTTTTTCCTTTTGATATACAATTCTATGAATCTTAACATGTTGATTTGTGTTACCATGACCATAATCAGGATACAGATTGGTTTCATCTCCCCCAAAACTCCCTTGCATTATCTCTTTATAGCCTCCAATTATCTGCTCTTCCAGTTTTATGTAGGCAGATAGTTTGTCTCAAGTTAGAGGAGGTAGTCTGATTGTCCACTCATTCATTCCTTCTTTATGGACAGTCTTCTGGGCAGATGGTAGTATTTGTCAAAACATCATAAGACACAATTCCTGTAATTAAGGAAGGTATGGCCTAGTTCAAGGCTAAGATATCTCCATGGTAGCAATAAATTATCAAATGGCAAGTGAATGATACTGACAATATAGGAGATCACAAAAGGCTTAGAAAGGCCAGGAAAGGCTTGAAAGGAGAAAAGAAACTTGACCTATAGTCTGAATGGATGGAAGGAGTTTTGAATGTCATGTAGAAGGCAGGAAAAGCCTTTTGGGTAAAGCAAGGACATAGAGGCATGTATGTGTATGAACTTGGGAAAACCCTTGTAGGATGGGAAGTAGGACTTTCTTTGAGTGGTAAAGGAGACTAAGTGCAAAAATGGTCACAATTCTCTGTCCTTTCCCATATCCATACCCATTTCAATATGACTACAGCTCCTCTCATGAACAGATGGAATCTATTCCCTTACTCTTTGAATCTGGGTTTGCCTACTAATTGCACCGACTGACAGAATGAGGCAGAAGTAACGGACTGCCGATCTTGAGCCTAGACTCAAGAGTCTTTGAACCCCTTTTCACTATTTTGGAACCCTGGAAAGCTGCCAGGTGAACGAGTCCAGCTAACATGTTGGAGGATAAGAGACCATATGGCAGAGAGCCACATGGTTGTTCTAGCCAATTCCATCCTAGAGCAGTGAAGAACCTGCAATCCCCAAACATGTGAGAGAACCTTGCCTATAAGCAGCAGAGATGCCTAAATGACCCACAGCTAATATCAGATGGATGAGTGAGCCCTAAGGAAATGAAAAGTATCCAGCTGACCCATCAACTTGTGAGCAATAATAGATGCTCATTGCTTTATGCCACTAAATTTTGGGGGAATTTTGTTACCTAGCAATAGCTAACTGATACAAGTGTCTAGGGATCGCTATCTTATAAGTAATGAAAGAGTTATTAGTAGGTATTGTGACCCAACAAAGAAGGTACATTAGGAAGTTTCCTATCAACATTATAGTAGTGGAGATTAGTGATAATTTTAGTCTATCTAAAATTCATTTTTATTTTTATAAAAACAATAAATGCATAGTTTAAAAGGTTAAACAGTACCATGAGGCTTATCAAGGAAAAATGTAGTCCCAAGCTATACCCTTACTCATGTCTCAGTATTGTTTCTTAGCTTTCTCTTCTGAAATCTATCTTCATATTTGTAACTATTGTGTCTATACTCATCTTTATATTTACCTATTTTAGATATAATCTCTTGCCATCATGTTATTGCAGATGAGAATTTTTCTGTTCTCCCTACTTCTCTTCCATACCTTACACCCTTTTATTCCAATTTATCCATGTAATAATTGGTATTATCAATTTAATAGCACCATGTTTGTTAAATAAATATTTTACATTTGTGTTATAATGTCTATGTAAATATTCTTCACTATTAGGCAGGTAGAGTACTAAAATAGTTTCTTTTTATACAAATTTTGTTTTTCTTTATTATTACTTCATTCTTTTATTTGCTTAGTTTTCTATGTACCAGTATAAAATAGATGCATAATTTTCTCTAAATATAATGACAGATATGGGAAAAAAACCTCATTTTCATTCTATTTTTCACATAGCCAGATGCATTAGTTTGTTTGTTTGTTTACACAGGTCTCCATCCAGGAGTTCTTTTGTTTTAATCTTGACTGGTTTTCTTTTATCTTATTTTTTTTTAAAAAAGGTAAAATGTGTTACATTAGCGCCATAACAGTAAAATCTGCTTATATTAAAAAAAAAAAAAGTGAAGCTTTGTTTGGACATTATTCCCTTGAAAGAGCAGTACATATCCTTAGTAAACAACTACCATATTTACAAGTTAATTTCCTTGATACTTAGGTAGGATTGAAAGCCAGGAGAAATCATGAAAGAGTGAGCTTTGAAATAAGCTTTACAGCTAAGCTGATAACAGTGAAGGTAGCCAGACAATTCCTAAAGCAGACTTGCTTATTTTGTAGAGTATTTGACTACGTCTGGGTAGCTAGCTTGCTTTTATAAAGGCCAAGGACAAGTTCAATCCCTATTTTGGCCTGTTAAAGCTTTTCCCAGAAGAACAAATATCTGCTGCATAGTCATTCTAATCCTAACCCCAACTAGCCTCAAAAAAGAAATTAGGCAAGAGGACTGGGGTTATCATGAAATTACTCTTACTACTAAGAAACCAACATAAAGTGCATGTCCATAGATAGCGAGTCAGCAGGTCTCATTTTCATATATGGGCAGCACAATTAAAATTTGAATTTCAAATAACCCAACATGACTCACTTTCGACAAAGGATAAAAATCCCTTAATCTTCAACTGGTCTTTAAATTCGAGATGTTAGGTCTGTGTTAGAGATAGTAATGAAATATTATCAAGTGTGCACTGGTACCTTAAATGTCAAATCTCAAAAACAACACAAATTTGAGACTTTCCTATTAACACACACATGTGTACCAACTGCAATTCATATGCTAAAAGTGGTTTTATGGTCTCTTTCGTCCATCTTTTCATTTTTGAGGAACAGACTTGTAAAAACATCAATTTAACTTGTGCTAGGTGGTAGTGGTTTGTTTTTCTTAAACCAAAACTCTGCCAAACTTGCCGATCTTCTGCTTCATCTACTCAGGTAGAATACCAGGTCAAGCTGCTGCTGTGGCTGCTCTCATGATATGAAACCAGTTTGTGTCTGCATTATTACTGTCTTCAGGGAAACTTTATATTCTTCAGAGCAGTTTTCTTTACTCCTCCCATCTTTCATTTCCTGCCTAAATCCAAGTTAAATTATGCAGTTTCCACTGGTCTTCAACACAGTTTGATTTTGCACTGTCCTTTCCTTTGCCTGTCACAGTAGCTGTTCACATACATTAAATCTTATAGATATGTTCTACTCTTGACATCTACACACTTACAAAAGCAGCTTTGTACTTTGTTTGGTGTGTTTGTTACTGTGTTGGCTCACAAAAAGCAGTTTTCTCAGTTCTAAGCATGGTACTTTACAATTTTTAATGCATTCATACAACAATCCATTGGACTTCTGCACAGCAAAAGAAACTACCATCAGAGTGAACAGGCAACCTACAAAATGGGAGAAAATTTTCGCAACCTTCTCATCTGACAAAAGGCTAATATCCAGAATCTACAATGAACTCAAACAAATTTACAAGAAAAAAACAAACAACCCCATCAAAAAGTGGGCAAAGGACATGAACAGACACTTCTCAAAAGAAGACATTTATGCAGCCAAAAAACACATGAAAAAATGCTCATCATCACTGGCCATCAGAGAAATGCAAATCAAAACCACAATGAGATACCATCTCACACCAGTTAGAATGGCAATCATTAAAAAGTCAGGAAACAACAGGTGCTGGAGAGGATGTGGAGAAATAGGAACACTTTTACACTGTTGGTGGGACTGTAAACTAGTTCAACCATTGTGGAAGTCAGTGTGGTGATTCCTCAGGGATCTAGAACTAGAAATACCATTTGGCCCAGCCATCCCATTACTGGGTATATACCCAAAGGACTATAAATCATGCTGCTATAAAGACACATGCACACGTATGTTTATTGCGGCATTATTCACAATAGCAAAGACTTGGAACCAACCCAAATGTCCAACAATGATAGACTGGATTAAGAAAATGTGGCACATATACAGCATGGGATACCATGCAGCCATAAAAAATGATGAGTTCATGTCCTTCGTAGGGACATGGATGAAATTGGAAATCATCATTCTCAGTAAACTATCGCAAGAACAAAAAACCAAACACCACATGTTCTCACTCATAGGTGGGAATTGGACAATGAGAACACACGGACACAGGAAGGGGAACATCACACTCTGGGGACTGTTGTGGGGTGGGGGGAGAGGGGAGGGATAGCATTGGGAGATATACCTAATGCTAGATGACGAGTTAGTGGGTGCAGCGCACCAGCATGGCACATGTATACATATGTAACTAACCTGCACAATGTGCACATGTACCCTAAAACTTAAAGTATAATTAAAAAATAATAATTAAATAAGACGGTGGCACCCTAGTGCAATAAAGAACAGTGCTGGCAAAAAAATAAATAAATAAATAAATAAAAGAAAATAAAAAAAAAGAAAGAAAAAAAAGAAATAAGCTATCAAACCTTCATTCCTCTGTGAACAAACATGGAGAAATCTTAAACACATATTATTAAGCAAAAGAAGGCAATCTGAAAAAGCCACATACTGTAAAATTTTAACTGTGATATTCTGGAAAAAGCAAAATTAAGAAGACAATAAAAGATCACTGGTTCCCAGGGGTTTGGGGTGGGGGATACAGAGATGAATAGGCAGAGCAGAGAGTATGTTTAAGGCAGTGAAAATACTCCATATTATAGTATAATGGTAGATACTTGCTATTATACATTTGTCCAAGCCCATAGAATGTATAACACTTAGAGTTAAATCTAATAAACTATGGACTTCCAGTGATTATGATGTGCTAAAGGAGGCTCCTCAGTTGTAACAAATGTACCACTTTGTCGGGAGATGTTGGTAATGAGGGAAGCTATGCATGTGTAGGGGCATGTCCTGCTAGCAGTGGCTCTAGTAGAGATTTTGATTTAGTAAGTCTAAGGTGGAACTCAAGGATCTGTATATAACCTATGATTAGAAACAACTGCATTAGGCAAAATTAGCATGCAAGCAAGTATTTTACACTTGCCTCCAACAGAGCCCTCCATCATCAGGCTTCTGTCCTCTCTTCCTCTCACGCCATGTTAACTCCTCTCTCACTTGCCTAATTTCCACCTAAGCAAATAATGGTGATATTTTAGAACCCATTTAGAACCATCTCTTCTTACTTCATTTCTTCTCATCTGTCTTCAACCACTGTAGCCTTTCCAATCCCTGAGTCAAAATAACTTGAAGATCCCAGGCTAATACATAATACTCTCCTCTTGCTCCAGGTCAAGGATACAGAAGGAAACCGCTTCACTACATAGAATGAAAAGGGTTTCAAAATAAAGATTTATTTGCAGCAAATGAGCTATTGTGGATCACACAAGTCACTGTATCAGGTTCTCTTACATGCCAACAGTTTTTCTTTACTTACTCACTATATTTGACTCTGTCTATGGACAACTAGTGCTATCCAGTTTTGGTTTTAAGAAAAATTATTAAGGCTAAGAACAAAGTTGTTTATTTTTTGTCTTCCAAGTTTCTGAGGAGATGTTTTAGATAAGCAATTCACCACTGTCTTTGATCTCAAACTATCAGCTTCAAAGTATAACATTTAAAAATAATTGTATGTGGTTTCTATTATTTTACCTGTTTTGCATAAACTGAGGATTATTTTAAGATGTCTTTTCTGGTTTTGAGCATTTTTGTAAGATGATCAAGTTAGATGTTTGTCCTTTGTGATAGAACTCAACTCCTTTATATAAATATCCCAGACTTTATTGATTATTGTATCAGACAGAGGTAACATGAATGCATGGCTCTTCTATGTATGACATTTAATGAAAATTCAGTTGGCCAGGTGCGGTGGCTCATGCCTGTAATCCCAGCATTTTGGGAGGCCAAGGTGGGTGGATCACAAGGTCAGGAGTCCAAAACCAGCCTGGCCAACATGATGAAACCCCATCTCTACTAAAAATACAGAAATTAGCCGGGCGTGGTAGTGGGTGCCTATAATCCCAGCTACTTGGGAGGCTGAGGCAGGAGAATCACTTGAAACTGGAAGGCGGAGTTTGCAGTGAGCCAAGATTGTGCCACTGCACTCCAGCCTGGGGAAAAGAGCTAAACTCAGTCTCAAAAAAAAAAAAAAAAAAGTTCAGTTAATGCTCACTCCCAATCATTCTGGAAGGGCTTTTGTTTTTCCTCTCTCCTTTCTAACTGCACTTAAAGAAAACATATTACACTTTGTGTATCTAATATGTTTGGCTGGATGGGAGATGGTTAGCACTGTTTCTTTTGCATGATGGTGGGTAAGCCTTTCTGTTCCTTTTGATCAGATCCAAGAAATAAATCTGTGTTATAGACAATATGTTGCAGAAGGGACATAAATATACTTGAAAGGTCTAATCAAGGGTACATAATTTTTTTTGTTTTCCCTGGTTTACGATGTAAGAAGCAGTATAATATAGTGAGCATAGTCAAGAAGCAGCAAGAGCACTAACTGTCTAAAATTAGAGAGGCTGTTTTCTAAATTCTGCTCTTCCACCTATGTGATCTTGGGCAACATTCTTTATTATTGTGTTAATTCATTCATAAATCCCACAAATATGTCTTGAATATTTTCTATATGTCAGATATTGTGGAAATCACTGACAATGGAAGAGTAACACAGCCCTTGGTCTTATAAAGTGTGGCAGGTATGACAGTGTACCTCAGAGATCTCCAACTACAGGAGCAAAACTGATTGAGGGCCTCAGATTCTGTGCTCTGAAATCCAATGTAACATTTGCACCAGGCTATGCTTCCCATGGGCTGCTCCCCAAGAGTGACTGACTACAGTAGGGATAAGCAAGTTCATTCCTGGCAGACACAGCTGGAAAACTCAGTGATGGTCTTGTTGAGCATTCTTTAGACTGCACAGCAGTCTAGTTCACTTCAACCTAATTTTCCTCCCCTCTGTCCTTCACTCAGGATCCAGCTTCCAGTACCTTTTCAGGGCTCTCTCAAACTTATGCTCCCTCCCTGTTTTCTCTCTCAGGCATTTCA
This sequence comes from Gorilla gorilla gorilla, assembly GCF_029281585.2. Lineage (NCBI taxonomy): Eukaryota > Metazoa > Chordata > Mammalia > Primates > Hominidae > Gorilla > Gorilla gorilla. The sequence continues at coordinate 50,573,802 of NC_073240.2, read as the reverse complement.
CCCGACAAAAATCCTGGCACATTTAATCCCATTTTAAATTTGTTTGCTTCTTAGAGAAACTAAGACTGACATATGTAGTACATTTTAGTGGAGGAGAGAAAACATAACAAGTAAATAATAAGGTAATTTCAGAGCGTGATAATTACTTAAGGTTAAAAAAAAAAAAAAACTAGTATAGTGGAATAGAGCGGTGGCCATGGGTGGTGAGCGGGGACAAGGCACATTGTTCTTTAGCTTGAATGGGCAGGGAAGATTTCTCTGAGAAGGTGACGTTCTAGTTGAAAGCTGAATGATGAGGTTTAAAGATGCTGGGAAAGGGCAGTCTGTGCAGTGTGAAGGGCTGGAGCCCAGCAGAAGCTGCGTGTTTGAAGAACGTGAAGGCAGGGATTTCAGTAACAACCCGCCAGAAGAATATGGCAGCAGGTGAGGTCAGAAAGACAGATAAAGGCCTGGTCATGGAAAGGAGTCTATATTTTATTCTAAGTGCAATGAGAAATTATTGGAGAGTGTAAGCAGAAGTGTAACAATTTGATTTGTATTTTTGAAAGATGACGTTGGCTTCTGAGAGATGATGGACTGGGAGGGGGCAAGAGTGGAAACAGGTAGAGCAGTTAGAGTATAGGTATCTAGGAGAGAGATGGCATAGGCTTGGACTATGGTAGTGAGGATGCTGGTGAGAAAAATTAATGATCGATTCAAAATATGCTTCGTGTGTGTGTGTGTGTGTGTGTGTGTGTGTGTGTGTGTGTCTGTGATGGAATCTCTCTCTGTTGCCCAGGATAGAGTGCAGTGGTATGATCTTGGCTCACTGTGACCTCTGTCTCCCAGGTTCAAGCAATTCTCCTGCCTCAGCCTCCCAAGTAACTGGGACTCCAGCCGTGCACCACCATGCCCAGCAAATTTTTGTATTTTTAGTAGAGATAGGTAGTACTCCTAATGGTATGAGTCATTGAATACACAGATGTGGAGAAGCAGGAAAGATAATTAAATGTTGATTTGCCATATTCTCTGCCCTGCTCCTGAGAAATCTGTGAACTCAGGAAAGATCAGAAAAGGAATATGATAACTTAAGTATGAGGAGAAGGTATGGCAGAGGTCTAAAAGAGCCCTTAAAAAAGAATGTTCAGTAACATCATGGAATGCTGAGAATAACCAAAGTTTCTCAGAGCCTCATAATGCCACAAAGTTCAACGCTACGGTTTTACCTTCCTGGGCTGCCTATTCTTCCCTCACTGGTAGGATGAGAACAATAATCTCAAAGGTCAGCTGTGCGGTGGCCCACGCCTGTAATCCTAACACTTTGGGAGGCTAATCTTAAGCTCAGGAGTTTGAGACCAGCCTGGGCAACATGGCAAAACCCTGTCTCTACAAAAACTACAAAAATTAGCCAGGTGTCGTGGCATGTGCCTATGGTCCCAGGTACTCATAAGGCTGAGGTGGGAGGATCACTTGAGCCCAGGAGGCAGAGGTTGCAGTGAGCCCAGATCATGCCAGTGCACCCTAGGCTAGGCAACAGAGTGAGACTCAATCCAAAAAAAAAAATCTCAAAGGCCCCATACAGCTCTACTATTCCATGACCCTATAATCACCACCCCATCCCAACATTATACTGGTAAGAAACTGAGGCCATATCTTGAGCTTATGGTAGAATTGAAATAAAGCATAGATCTACTCTTTTCTACCCAGTACTGTTTTCACAATAAGTGGAGCTAATATTTATTGAATGTGCTGAGAATTTTACATATCATCTATCATTTAATCCTTAATATAACCTACTATAACGTAGGTATTATTATTATTCCCATTTTATAAATGATAAAATTAAGGCACAGAAAATTAAGCAGTTTATCAGATCTTCCTTCAAAGCATATCTTGAGGCCAGGCCCAGTGGCTCACACCTGTAATTCCAGCACTTTGAGAGGTCAAGGTGGGTGGATCACTTGAGGTCAGGAGTTCGAGACCAGCCTGGCCAACATGATGAAACCTGTCTCTATTAAAAATACAAAAATTAGCCGGACATGGTGGCACATGCCTGTAATCCCAGCTACTCAGGAGGCTGAGGGAGGAGAATTGCTTGAACCCAGGAGGCGGAGGTTGCAGTGAGCTGAGATTGCGCCATTGCACCCCAGCCTGGGTGACAGAGCAAGACTCTGTCTCAAAAAAAAAAAAAATACATAAATACATAAATAAATTACTCTTCAAAAGAACATGGTAGAATCCAGAGACTCTGCAATGTATAATGTATAATGTCCAGTTGCCATCAAAGATCACCGATACACAAAGACAACAAAAAATAATCTAGAGAAAAAAGGCATTCAATAGAAACTGACCCTGAGGAGGATCCAGGTAATGGAAATTCCAGACAAGGACTTTAAAACAGCCGTAATAAATATGTCCAAAGACTCAAAGAGAAATATACACACAATGAATGAAAAGAAGGGGAGAATTTCAGCAGAATTTGAGTCCTAGAATCCTTACCTGCTTAGGCTTTGATACCTCTTCTAAGCCAAGCATTGGGTTCTAATTTACTTTCACTCAGTATTATGGAGCCATAATCAATATTGAGAAGCACCACATATTCCATTTTAAGTGGGTATAATTGCAATTGGGAAGAGTGTGCATGGTGGTACTGGTGGTGTGGTGGTATTGATGATGTTGGTGTAGTGGTGATAGACAGAACTGAAATTCTAACCAAATATCAGAATGTAGGAGGAAAGTATTCTAGATTTTTGTTCTAATTAAATGAAATTATACATCTGTGATATTTCCCATGAACTTTGTCTTTTGATCATAGCTGAAATTATGTTTCTTCCAGTGTTTCTTGAGAAAGAGATGGATTTCCCCAACTAGTAATATCTAAGAGTAAGAAGACTTAGTTCTAGATTCTGATACTTATCAAATTTGGAAAAGTTAATTAATATCCCAGGAAACCCCAATTTTTTCTTCTTTAAAGCAAGAGGAAGATGGGGTAAAATGATCTTATTGTAGCTGTGACATTATATCATTTAATGAATCCTTGACTTGGATTGAGTCTTATTCAGTCCCTTTATCTTGGTAATAATAACACCTGTCCAGCTTACTACACAAAGCAGCTATGAAGAACAAATAAGATGATAATAACAACAATAACAATTGGTTACATTTATTGAGGGATTACTGTTTTACAGGATGGATCTAAATGTTTTCTTTACATGTATTAGCTCATCTAATACAACAACGAGATGGGTACATTTTTTATTATTCCAACTCTACATAAAAGTAAACAGAGGTTGTTTTGCCTAGGTCTCTCAGTTAATAAGAAGTAGAAGTGGGATTTCATCCTGGCAGTCTGTAGTAAAGATGTTTGGAATCAAACTCTCTCAACCCCTACTGTAGATAATGTAAATTAATACAATCACTAATTTGCTAACGGATAACAATTTAGATAACAGTTTTACCAAATTGATATCACTAATGGTTAACAATTTGGTAACAGTTGTACAACTAGTTGCTCACTCCTATGAACCTGGCACTCCACTCACAGATAGTCATCAAGAGAAATTCTTGTGTATGCACAACAGAAGACAAGACAAAAATGTCCAACAAAACATTATTTGCAACAGGGAAAAATCTAACTTTGCATTATTATGTGAATGGTCCATCAATAAGTGAATGGGTAAATCTGTTATGGTAAATTATATATATATATATATTTCTTTATTCTATATATGTAATTATATATAAATATAGATATTATTATATATATTTAACAATTAAGTGAATGTATATCAATATGAATAGAACTAGAATTGTACTGTCCAATATGGTAGCCACTAGCCATATAAAGCTATTCAGCACTTGAAATGTGGCTAAGGCCATACATTAAAATAATATTTTCTATATATTTGGTTAAATAAAATATATAATAAATTTGATTTTACCTGCTTTTTACTTTTTATGATGCAGCTACTAGAAAATTTAAAATTACATGTATGGTTTATATTATATTTTTATCAGATCACACTGATCTATAAAATATAATTTGAGTGAAAATAAGCAACCTTAAAATGATACAGCACGAAAGAATCTGTAAACACTTCAAAGCATGCAAAGCATGTTTATGAAGACATACACATGCAATTCAAATACAAAAATGTGGACTGAAATGGTACCCTTCAAATTTATAATAGCTTCTCATAAAGAAAGAGATAAGGGGTTGGAACTTGAAGAAACAAAAGAAACTTGATCTCATTTATAATATTCTGTTTTACATATTTAAACAAAATATCTGAAGCAAAATGATTAAATAGTAACGTGTGATCATCCTTGAGGGTGGGTTCTTTGTAGATTTTGGTGTTTTATTTGAACATTTCAAAAATGAAACATAGCAAAAAAGTTCAAATTAGACTAATAACTTTACACACACACACACAGACACAGAGAGAGTGAGAAAGAAAGAGACAGAAAGGGAGAGAGAGAGCGAGAGAGAGAGAGAGAGAGATTTACACATCTCCCAGTCATTAGGCACCATCATCCCCCAGAGAATTTAACAAAGACCACCTTGGAGATATGCAGGTAAGTATGAGGAACTGAGTAGAGAGGCTAAAGTACATGCACTGTCATAAGACAATTATGTGTGTGAATATTTGTAAAAATAATGACCTTTTGGTGACTATAAAAGTAATTTGTGCTCATCATAGTGTTTGAGAATTTTCGAAAAATATAAAGCAAAAAATAATTTTCTATAAGCCCATCCACCACTAAGAGAAAGTTACTGGATATTTTGGGTTATTTTCTTTCAGTCTCTGAGTATTTGTATTTTTCCTTTTGCTAATATCTAACAGATATTTTGAAACAAACCCTTGAATGAAATATAATTGTTTTGTCTTTGGTGAAAAGAAGCTTTGCCTTGGGGCTCCAGATTGGGCTTATGTCTTTCTTTTAAAAAAAATTAAAACAAAAATAAAGTCAATAGCTAATATTTACTAAAAGATGTACCATGCCGGGAGGCTGAGGCAGGAGAATGGCGTGAACCTGGGAGGCGGAGCTTGCAGTGAGCCAAGATTGCGCCACTGCACTCCAGCCTGGGCGACAGAGCGAGACTCTGTCTCAAAAAATAATAATAATAATAAATAAATAAAAAAGATGTACCGTGCATGCCAGGCATGTTACATGCCTCATATAATTTAAACGAATAGTAACAACTATTGTAATTCCCATTTTACAAAGAGAAAAATGAAGCATAGAGAGGTTTAGTAGGTTGCTAAGGAGGAGTTAGAAAGAGGTAAGACTGTTAATCAAACTCAAAGAATTTGATAAATACAGAGCCAGTATCCAACCAAGTCTCCATGGAAGACTCCCTAAGAGTGATTCTTTGGATTTATGTTAAATTTGGATATGTGTGTAGGTGTGTGTGTTTGTGTGTGTGTTGGCTCACATACCTCCATTACTCTGACCTCAAAATAAAAGGTATACCTGGCCCCTTCTAGGTAAATTCAAAGCTTGGATGGGACTAGTCCCAAGGCTAATGTGAATGTGCAATGGGGCTTAGGCTGTAAAAACATCATATCTTCATATCTTTGAGGGGAGGCAGTCGATTCATCCACTCAGACATGCCTTGTGTTTTTATAGATTCAGAGATTCTCTCTGCAGCCATTGTCTAACTTACTCAAGCCTCAACAGGCTGCAATTGGAACAAAGAACTCCAGAGTCCCAGAGTCATCAGTGTCTGAGTACATGTACTTCTTCCTGTATCTGAGCACATGAACAGCTATGGGTAAGCCAGGTGAATGTTGTTAATAAAAATACAATTTTATCTTACATTTACCATTTGCTGAGCCCTCATTATGTATCTTTCCCTAGACTAAGTACTTCATATGTTTTACAATGCATTATTTCCTTTGAGGAAGGTTGTATTGGGATTCTCATTTCAGTGATCATAAAACTGAGGCAGAAAGAGGTTAAGGAACTTGCTTGGGTCAGAGATGGAAATAAGAATGATGGAGTTGCCCATGCTTTCAAACAGAGGACTAGGCTACAAAGTACATCACCCATACTCTTTCTCTCTCCTTTAGCACTCCCCAACATTTAAAGGCTTTCTTATTTTCCTTTGCTAACTCATGTAATGCAACAACATTTAGGGCCAGTGGAGGGAACATATTTGATATAGAACCCACCAGATAATGATACAGCCAATCAGATGACTCTTATCTTTTGTAAGGACATTGTTTCCTTCAGTTTCTCCCACCAGTCATGCCAAATTTGGGTTGGATTTCTTTTGCCAACTCCTGGTTCCACCCAGTTGGTGTTCAGGAATGGTTTATGACCCAAAGAAGCAATGCTTTAACTGGCTTGTTTTTGCACTACATGTTGCAGTCCTAGGAGGAAACTTGGATGGTTACCAGTTTACAAAAATAAGGAAATGAAAACCATGTTTAATAGCAAAGAAGACTGCCAGTGATTGGAGCCAGTCATTAACCTTTCAAAATACGATGGGAGATGGGTGTGGGGCAAGGAATGGGTCAGAGGAAGGATGAATCAGAGTGTGAAGGCAGCTTAAGCCAAAGGGTTGTCCAACAAACAGATTCTAGACACTTAATAAACTTTAGTAACTCCATAACAGAAGGAGAGGAAGATATCTTTGAGTTAATTTTTCTTTAATTCCTGTTCATTGGAAGCTAAGGTATAGTCATCATTGGGGGCTTTGACAATTGAAATGACATGCTAATTAGGACAGACCAAAGCGGGTCTGGAAGTGAATGCACCTGTTGCTGGGGGGACCCAGCCACTCCCTTGGCCTTAAACCAGCACTTCACTGTAATACCCTTCCTATTGTATTGTTGGTATGGCTTTCAAACAATGTGTTTGGGGTTTTTTCACTATTCCAGGTTCTACTAAAGGCGTGGATCTGCATGATATCGCAGACGCATGATGAGTAGGAGTTAGCAAGAGAATAATGTTGTTTATGATGAGATTGTAGAACACAGTCCCTAAGGAAAGGGAGCTAGTGAATTAATGGCAGAGGCAGGGAGGATAATACTCTAAGCATATTTCTGAGTCCTTGATTATTGATGCAGAGATAAAATGTGCACATAAAAAAAGAGAGTAAAATAAAAATGGAAGGGAATAAGTTCATAATTTTTTCGCTCTTAAGTTCTTTAACCTAGATTAAGGAATGGGTTTTAAGTGTGGTTTAAAAAAATTTTTGCTTTACCTTAATGTGTCTGTGATAATTCTCTCTTTCACCAAGGGACGGGTATTGCAGAGAGAAGAATCATGTACTTTCTGGGAAATGATGCCAATGCACCATTTTTTCTTAAGTTAAAAGAAAAAATAATGGCAAGGCAAGAAAAAATAATTTCATAGTAGTGCCTTTGAAATTCCTCTGCATATATTTTGTCAGGCTCTAAGGGCAACACTTGTCTGGGGAAGACAGCCCTGTCCTTGTACTCCATGTGTAGGCCTAAAATTAGTCTCCATAGTCACCCAAATATCACAAAATGCTGTTCTTGTTATTCCCACCCTTCACAAATGGGCCCATGTAACAGTGGAACTAAGCAGTCAATCTGAGACAGCTTTACCAGTTATGATGCTGACCTCTTTCTTGACAGGATCTGTTGGAACTTGCTGTGATTCCTTTTTATACAGACAGAAAAGTGGCACTGCACCTGTATCTCAGGCAAAACATTGTCATTGGCCAGGCTTCTAAGACTGTAAAACAAAACAACTAATAACCCCAAAGGGTATAAATCCTCAAAAAATAGGACTATTGGCCAAATTCAGAACTGACTGTAAAGAGTACCAGCAGTTCCTCTCAGTGATAACGTGAATCTCCCAGAGATTCGGTGGTGATTAGCTTAATAGGGAACATGTGTTTCTGGGCTGCTGGGGCACCCCTGGATTTACATTTCTAAAGAATTCATAGAGTCATTTTATATGTCAGAATAAATGGCACTGGGGATAAGAAGAATGGTGAGTTTTTGTAGCATTCTAAGGCTGGGCTTTACTCAAAGTGTTTTCTTATGGGGAAATGTAGTCTGCACTAAACAACCAGACTTTCCACTCATGGTTTGCTGTTCAGTGCTGAAGTTTCATGGCCATTCCTTTTGCCTTTGTGTTTGGCATTGTTGTTCCTCCTGAACACCTCTGTAAGCAAACATAGGTTTTAATAACCTTGTCTCTCTGCTTTTATTAGTAAGATTACACATTTACAATTCAGAGGATTTAATTGTTTACTTATTGTCTTAAAAATCAAGCGAGGAGTAACATCAACAAGGTGGTGAAGTAGGAAGTCGTAGCTCTTGTTCTTCCACAGAAACACCAGTTTAATGATACATGGGCCAAAATACCTTTGTAAGAATGTTGAACTCTAGTTAAGACATTTCAGTACTCAAGGCAAGCACAAAGCAAAGAATAGCCACATTGAAACAGGTTAATAGGGCAATTTCCCTTTACCTACCCCCTTTCCCATGGAGAGACAGTCCTGGCTCACAACTTCTTTCTTGAAGGCAGGGATACCTGGTGGACTTTTCTGTCTCCCTTCATTCAAAGTGCTAATGAAACAGGTATAGTTTGAATGCCTGGAGGCAGCTATGAGACACATGAAGAAACAGGGAAACATGGCCCAAAGAAGGGAACAAAATACATACATAACTGATTGTAAAGAAACTGAGGTACATGAATTACTCAAAAAGAATTAAAAATAACTTATAAAAATGCTTTATGAGCTAAAAAATATATGAACAAAATAAGAATATCAACAGAATTGGAAATATAAAAAAAAAGAACAAACCAAACAGAAACTGTGAACATGAAGAATACAATAACTGAACAGAAAAATTCACTAGAGGGATCAATAGCAGACTTGATCAAGCAGAAGAATCAATAAGCTTGAAGAAAAGTCATTTGAAATTACACAGTCGGAAATCAAAAATTTTTTAAAAACTGGAAAAGAGTGAAGAAAGCTTAAGGGACTTAAGAGATATCATCAAGCAGATCAATATATAAATTTATACATTATGGGAATTTCAGAGGAGGGAAAAAAATAAGAAGAAAGTTTATTTAAATAAATAATGGCTGAAAACTTCCCAAATGGGAAGAAAATGGATATTCATATTCAGGGTCATTTTATTAAGAAAATTGGTCGATTCATTAAGAGGATATAACAGTTGAAAATATATATGCAACTATCATTTGAGCATCTGGATATATAAAGCAAATATTAAGAGAAATAAAAGGAGAAATAGATAGCAATACAGTAATAGTAGAGCACATCAATACCCTACTTTTGACAATGAGTAGACCATCCAGACCAAATATCAATAATGAAATAGTGAACTTGAACAATACTTGAACAATATGATATAACAGACATATACAGAATATTTCATGTAACAATAGCAAAAAACACATTTTTCTCAAATGCACATGGAACATTGTCTGGGATAGATCATATGTTAGGCCATAAAACAAGCACTAACAAATTTAAAAAGATTGTTATCATGTCAAGTATCTTTTCAAACCACAGTAGTATAAAACTAAAAGTCAATAACAGGATAAAAATTGGAAAATTCATAAATATGTGAAAATTAACTAACAGTCTCCTGAAATTAGAAAAGAAAATCTTGAGACATGTGAAAATGGACATATAACATACCAATATTATGGGATGCAGCAAAAGCAAGTCTAACAAGGCAATTTGTAGTGATAAATGCCTACATTAAGAAAAAGAAAGACCTCAGATACAACCTAACTCTACACCTCAAGGAACTACAAAAAGAGCAAACTAAGTTTAAATTTAGTAGAAGAACATAATAAATACCAGAGCATAAATAAATAAAACAGACTAGAAAAATTAAAAAAAATACAACTAAAGGCTGATTTTTGGTTTTCTGAAAGATAAACAAAATTGACAAGTCTTTAGCTAGACCAACTAAGAAAAAAGATAAAAGACTCAAATAAATAAAATCAGAAATGCAATAGGGCCCATTACAACTGATGCTACAGAAATTAAAGGATTTTAAGAGAGTACTAAGAACAGTTATATTGCCAACAAATTGTATAACCAACAGAAATGAATAAATTCCTAGGAATTTGTTCCCCTACCTTATCACCTTACCAAGACAGGATTATGAATAAATAGAAAATATGAACAGACCTATAACTAGCAAAAAGATTAAATCCATAATCAAAGAACCTCACAACAACAAAAAAAAGCCCAAGACCAGATGGTTTCACTGGTGAATTACTGCAAATACTTAAAGAAGAATTGCAGCTTTTCTCAAATTTCTTCTAAAAAATTTAAGAGGAAAGAATACTTCCAAACTAATTTTGAGGCCAGAATTATCCTGATGACGAAGAAAAGAAAACTAAAGGCCAATATTCCTGATGAATATAGATGCAAATATCTTCAACAAAATACAAGAAAACCAAATTCAACAGCACATTAAAAGTATCATACACTATGTCAATTGGGATTTATTTGTGGAATTCAAGGATGGTTCAGCATATGAAAATCAATCTGTAATATACCATGTTAACAGAATGAAATATAAAAACCACATGACCATCTCAATAGGTGTGTAAAAGGCACTTGACAAAATTAAACACTCATTAATGATTTAAAACCCACTTAAGTAACTACCTGTAGAAAGAAATTATATTGACCTCATAAAGTTTATATATGAAAAACTCATAGTTAGCTTCATATTCAATGCTGAAAAATGGAGAGCTTTTCCTCTAAGATCAGGAATAAGACAAGGATACTCACCCTCACCACTTCTAATCACCATAGTATTGGAAGTACTATCGGGAGCAATTAGGCGATAAGAAGAAATAAAATGCACCCAAGTTGGAAGGGAAGTAAAATTGTCCCTGTTCACAAATGACATGATCTTATATGTAGAAAATCATAAGGATTTCACAAAAACAAAAAACAAAAACAAGAATCAACTTCTTAGAACTAATAGCAAATTTATGAATAACAGGATACAAAATCAACATACAAAGATCAGTTGTATTTTTATATACCAACAATGAACAATCAAAGGGAAATTAAGAAAACAATTCCATTTAAAATAGCATCAATAAGAACAAAATATTTAGGAAAAAACTTAACCAAGGAGACGAAAGGCTTATACATTGAAAACTGCAAAACATTTCTGAAATAAATTAGAGAAGATACAAATAAATGGAAGACATCTAGTGCTTATGGATTTGAAGATGTAATATCGTTAAATTTAAAGACAAAAATAAAATAAATAAAATAAATGGAAATATATCCCATGTTCTTGGATTGGAAAGATTAATATTATTAAAATGGCCATACTATCCAAAGCAATCTAAAGATTCAATACATTCTCTATCAAAATCCCAGCAGCATTTTTTACAGAAATATAAAAACCATAAAGACATATGCATTTGTATGTTTGTTGCAGCACTTCACAATACCAAAGACATGGAAGCAATCTAAATGCCCATCAACAGTAGACTGGATAAAGAAAACGTGGTACATATACACCATGGAATATCTACACAGCCATAAAAAAGAACGAGATCATGTTCTTTGTTGAAACATGGATGAAACCAAATGCCATTATATTCAGCAAACTAATGAAGGATCAGAAAACCGAATAATACATGTTCTCACTTAACAGTGGGAGCTAAATAATGAGAACACATGGACAGAAAGAAGGGAACAACAGACACCGTGGCCTATTTAAGACTAAGAGGTGGGAAGTGGGAGAGGTTTGGGGAAAAAAAAACCTATCAGGTACTATGCTTAGTCCCTGGGTGACAAAATAATCTGTACAGAAAAACCCCTGAGTTATGAGTTTACCTATATAACCAACTTGCACATGTACCCATGAACCTAAAATAAAAGTTAGAATTTTTTTTTTTAAATATGGAAACAATTCTAAAGTTTATATGGAACCACAAGGATTCCAAATAGCCAAAACAACCTGGAGAAAGAAGAACAAAGATGGAAGCCCCACACTTCCTAATTTTAAAATATATTACAAACCTGCAGTAATCAAACGATATGATACTGTCATTAGTGACAGACCAATTATAGATAAGAATATAGAGAACAGAAATAGCTTACATATATATGGATTTATAAGTCATGGTTCTCCAGAAAAATAGTACCAGACAGATATTTATTATGAGGGATGGGCTCACTTGATTATGGGGGTTGAGAAATTTCATAATCTGCCATCTGCAAGCTGGAGGTCCATGAAAGCCAGTGGTATAGTGCCAGTTCAAACCCAAAGGCCTGAGAACCAGGAGAGCCAATGTTATAATTTCCAGTCCAAGTCCTAAGGCTCAAAAACCAGCAGTGCTGGCATCCCAGGGCAGGAGAAGATGGATGTTCCAGATCAAACAGAGAGCGAATTTGCCCTTCCTTCACCTTTCTGTTCTTTTCAGGAGCTAAAAGGATTAGATAATACCCATATTGGAAGAGTGATTTTTACTCAGTTTACTAAGGCAAGTGCTGATCTCTCCTGGAAATACACATACACACACACACTCAGAAATTATGTTTTACCAGTTTTGCGGGCATCCCTTAGCCCAGTCAAGTTGACAGATTAAAAGTAACCATCACAACAGTCAAACAATGTTCAATAATGGTGTTAAGACTACAAAATGGGGAAAGGATAGTCTCTTCAACAAATGACATTGAGAAAACTGGATATCCCCATGCAAAAGAATGAAAATGAACACCGACCTTACGCCATATACAAAAATCAACTAAAAATGAAAGAATTAAATGCAAGACCAGAAATAATAAAACTCCTAGAAGAACTTATAGGAGAAAATCCTCATAACATTGGTCTTGGCAATAATTTCTTGGATCTGACATCAAAAGCACAGGGAACAAAAGCAAAAGTAGACAACTGAAACTACATCAAACTAAAAACCTTCTGCACAGCAAAGGAAACCATCCAGAGAGTGAAAACACAACCTATAAAATGAAAGAAAATATTTGAAAGCCATATATTTGATGAGATGTTAATATATAAGAAACTCCTATAGCTCAAAAGTTTAAAAACAGTAACTTGATTTTAAAATGAGCAAAGGACTTGAATAGACATTTCTCAAAAGAAAACAAACAATCAACAGGTATATAAAAAGATGCTCAACATCACTAATCATCAGGGAAATGCAAATAAAAACCACAATGAGGTATCACCTGACACCTGTTAGGATTTTCTTTAAAAAAACAAACAAAAAAAAACAGAAAATAACAAGTATTGTGAATATGTGGACAAATTGGAACCCTTGTGGACCACTGATGGCAAAGTAAAATTGCTAAGTAAAATAGTATGGGGTTCCCCCCAAAATGAAAAATAGTATAGCAATATGATCCAGCAATTCCACTTCTGGGTGTTTATCTAAAAGAAATCAGGATCTTGAAGAGATGGTTGTATTCTTATACTCATTGCAGCATTATTTGCAACAGCCAGGAGCTGAAAATTATGTAAATACCCATCAATGGATAAATGCATAAAGAAAATATAATTGTGGTGTGTATATATACATAAATATATATATATATATATATGCAGACATACACACACACACACACCCCGGATGTGCTTATCCAGCCATCAGAAAGAAATTCTGTCATTTGCTACAACACAGATGAACCTGGGGGACATTGTGCTGAAGGGGATAGGACAAATACTACATGATTTTACTTACATGAGGTATCTAAAGTAGTCAAATTGATAAGTAAAGAACGTTGAATGGTGTTTGCTTGGGGCTACAGGAGAGGGTGAAATAAGGAGTTGCTGTTCAATGGGACTAGAGTTCTTGTCATGCAAGATAAATATAGAAATATTTCAAAGTATTTAAACCTTCCTTTTGAATTTTTCACAATGATTTTTTTCTTTATCTCTAAATTATGATATACAAAAATATACTTTCTATCTAGTAATACTACATACTAAATAATTTTTAATTATTGCATTTCTCACTCTATTAGTTTGTTTGTAATTTTTAAAACTTTCCTTTTGTTGTATACCCCAATTACTGCAACAGGCATCTTTGACTTATAAGAATTTAATGTCAATTAATAATTTTACAAACTTTCCATATCATGCAAAGACCTTGTAACACTTTAACTTCATTTAACTCTCTACTCGTTGTGATTTGGCTATTATGTATTTCAATTCTACATATACTTTAAAACCAACAGACATTGGTATTGGTTTTAAATAATATTTATTTATATTTTCCACTATAGTCACTCTTTCTTTTGTTTTTGTTCCTTCTTGCATTATTACACTTGTGTCTAGGATCATTTTTCTTCTGCCAAAAGAATCCCCTTTTGTATTTCTTTTAATGTAAATCTGATAGAGGTAAGTTATCAGAAGTTTGTTTTTGTCTTTGAAAAGTATTTATTTTGTCTTCGTTTTTCACTGATATTTTAATTGAGTATAGCATTCTCAATTAACACATATCTTTCACTATTTCAAAGATGTGATTCCATTTTTTAATGGCTTCTGTTGGTTCTGTTGAAAAGCTGGCTGTCATTACTGCTTATTTGAAGGTAATGTGTGTTTTTCCTTGCTGCTTTAACAATTTTTCTTGTCTTCCTTGGTTTTCAGCAGTTTTACTACGATGTGCCTATGTTTGGCTTTCTTTGAGTTTATTTTGTTTGAATCTATGACTCGATGTGTGGGGTTTTTGGGGTCAGTTTTGGAAAATTCTCAGGTAGTAGTTCTTCAAAATTGCTTCTTTTTCAATGTCACCTCCAATTACATTTATGTTAGACTTTTACATGGGTTCTCATATGTCTCTTATGATTTCTTTTAAAAATATTCTTTGTATTTTCTCCCTCTCTGGACTGTATTCTGGACACTTTCTGCTGACCTATCTTCCAGTTCACTAATCGTCTCTTCTACTGTGTCTAATATGTGAAGTCCATTCTTTAAATTCTTAATTCAAACTTTTTCTAAAATTTCCTGTTGATTCTTTTTCACATATTCTATTTTAGTAAAATTCCCCATATTTGTATGCACTTGTCAAACATATTAATCATAATGATTTTAAGGTCTATATTTGGTAATACCCATATCTAAACCACCTGTTGGCCTGTTTCTATTATCTATCTCTTCTCTTATTGTTCAGTCACTTGGGCGTTTGCTGTGTTGTGTTGTTTTGTTTGTTTTATGATATGCCGAGTAAAGTTTAATTGAATGCTTGACCTAATATCTGAAATGTTATAAGGGTTCTCTGAATAATATCATTATCTTAAATAAGAGGATTTAATTTTCTCCTGGCAGGCAGTTAATACATGTGCAGATCACCTTGATCTAGTCAAGGTTGGTATAATTTGATCTGCTCTTATTATTACATTATAGTCCTTTTAGAGATCTCTATTAAAAACCTGAGGTGATCCATCTACCTTTTCTACTTGAAGGATCTTGAACTCCAACTTTTATATCCCTAGCACCATGGATTACCAAAATCTCAGTTTAACATTTTAGCCTGTTGGCAGCTGCTTTTTGCTTTGATTCTTGGTTTCTTATCTCACAGATGCACAGCTTAGGAGTTAAAAACACATCAAAACAAAAGTTGCCTGCAGAAAGTCAGCCACACTTTCATTTGGTTCACCTTTTATCCAGGAACTTGGCCCCTCAATCAAGTTCTGTAGCTTTTGTCTTTCCACGTCAGTGAGACTACTATAAGCACTAGGCCACCATTTTCTTCATGATTTCCCTGCCCCATGATTTGATTTGAAAATGCCCTGGGTTGGGGGGAAAAAACAGTGACAAATATGGGACTCTCTCAAGGCATGCCCCTGCTCTCTGGGATCTTGGCCCCTCAAATTCTGGTTGCCTTGGTTGCCCTCTTATCTGTACAAACTACTGTCTTATGATAGTTTGCCTGACTTTTATAATTGTTCTCAATTATTCTATGATAGTCAGAAGTGGAAATGCATATTCTGCCTGGAAGTACTGATTTAGAATTTTAGGATTTTGTTTAGAGAAAATGCCAAATTATTTTTATACAAAACCTGGCCCTGATGTCTGGTTTCAACTTTCCCTGAATGGCAACATAAACAAATTCTAGAATTACTCTTTATCTAAAGCTCCAAATAGATTCTTTTATCTTTTTATCTTTGAAGCTCTGAGAAAGGTTTTTATACTAATTGTATCTGAGAAATATATACTTAATCCTTTGAATCACAACCCTATAGTTCCTTTAAAGGTGCTTATGGTTCCATCCTTCTATATATAAATAATATATATTATTAAGTGTATTACTTATTAATATGTGTATATTATTATAAGTGTATTATTTAAAAATAATATAAATAAATAACTGTATTGCTGTCACTCTTCCCTTCATCCTTACTCGCTTTCTAGCTTGAGACAACTGAAAAACAATTAGCCCCATATTCAGCACAAAATTGACACAAAATAAATACTGATGAATGGCTGAACAAATGAATAAGCAAATGAAATGTCTTCATCCTGTAAAAACTGGTTGAGAAAGTTTTTGATTCTTCACTTTTATTGTTATTCTACCCCTTATTTTAATGAAGACTAAAGTTTATAATAACTTGAGGCTACTTCTAAGGGTCAAAATTTTGTGAGATACAAGGGACTGAATTTTACAGATTTTAATTCATACAAAGGTGTGTCAATACATTCATCCATTTGTTCTGAATCATTTATTTGCTTATCATGTAGGTGGTCACCCAGAAGTGATTTTTGACAAAAATCTTGGCTGCATGTACTTGACTAATCTTGACTGGTATAAACAGTTCTTGCCATGTGATTGCTATTTGGAGATACAGCTGGTGAGACATAGCTAGACTGATTCATTGCCTTGTCTCATTTTCAAAAGGGTCTCTCTTACAGTAAACTTAGAAATAGGAAGTCACTATGTTATGTACTGAATTTCTGTCAGGGCCTGCTCTGTCTGATTTCTCGGTCTTTGAATATTTTTTTTCTGATGCTTTCAATGTCCTCCTTTTTTCTTATCTAATGAACTATACACTTCAGTGTTCAAAATGTTCCCCTTTGTAAAGTTTTACCTAATATCTCAACAACATCACATGCTTTCTCTTCTGGTTTCTCTTTGTTTTCTGATATTCTTCTATAGCGCTTGTCATTGCAGTGAATTATTTGTGTCTCTCTTCCTTACCAGACTCTCTCACAAGGGCACAAGCATGACCTCACTCTTCTCACTATCTTCAGTGCCCAATATAGCAACTAATATTTGTTAGATCCTCAGTACGTTTTTTCATACTTGTTAGATCCTCAGTACATTTTTTCAAATATAAAATTCAAACATCAAAATTCACCCATTTAAAGTGTACAATTCAGTAGTTTATTAATAAAGTTGTGCAACAATTACCACTACATAATCCCCTGATAGTTTCATTGCCCTAAACAGAAACCCCATACCTATTATCAGACTCTCCTCATTTTCTACCCTCCTTAGTCCCTGGCAACCACTAATCTGTTTTCTATATTTATGGGCTTACCTATTCTGGAAATTTCAAATAAACAAAATCACACAACATGCAGCTCTTTGTGTCTGACTTCTTTTACTTAGCATAAAAATTTCAAGGCTCTTCCATGTTTTAGCACAAATATTTTATTGCTTTTCATGGGTGAATAATATTCCATTCTACAGATATACCACATTTTGTTTATTCAGACAGATGCTGATGAGCACTTTGATTGTTTCCACTTTTTGGCTATCTGTAACAATACTGCTATGAACATTTGTATACAAGTTTTTGCATGAATATATGTTCTCAGTTCCCATGGATTATATGTGTAGAAGTGGAATTTCTTGTAACTCTATATTTAACTTTTTGTGATACTGGCAAACTGTTTTTCAAGGTTTCTGCATCATTTTACACTCCTACCTGCAGTGTATGCAGGTTCCAGTTTCTCAGAATCCTTGCCAATACTTGCTCTTGTCTGTTTTATTGATTATAGCCATCTATGTGGATATGAGTGGAATCTCATTATGGTTTTGATTTGCATTTCTCTAATGAGTAATGATATTGAGCACCTTTTCATATGATTATTAGTTGCCCATTTTTTAATTAATTTTTCTTTTTATTACTGAGTGTGAAAGTTCTTGACATATTGTGGATACTAGACTCTTATCAGATATGTGATTTTGTCAATATGTTCTCCATTATGTGGGTTGTCTTTTCACTTTCTTGATGGTTTGATGCACGTAAGTTTTTAATTTTGATGAAATTGAATTTATCTATTTTTTCTTTTGTTTTCTTGTGTTTTTGATGTCATGCTCGAGAAATCCTTGCCTAATCCAAGGTCATGAAGATTTACACCTGTATTTTCTTGCAAGAATTGTATAATTTTAGCTTTTACACTTCAGTCTTTGATTCATTTTGAGTTAATTTCCGTATATGATGTGTGATAAGAGTATAACTTCATGTTTTATGTGTGGCTATGAAGATGTCTCTGCACTATTTATTGAAGGCTATTCTCTCCCCTAATGAATTCACATCCCTTTCCAAAATCAATTAATCATAAATATATGGATTCATTTTTGGACTTTCAATTTCATTATATTGATCTATGTGTCTATTCTAATGACAGTTCCACACAATCTTGTTTACTACAGTTTTGCAGAAAGTTTTGAAATTTCATTTCCTGCTTGTACAGAGCCTCAAGTTTAGCCAGATGTGAGTGCATAGGACCTTTTCACGTCTTTCCTGAGTATGTGCACAGCCCTGGTCATGCTCACTGTCCTACATATGCACATGGCTTTCTACAGTTCCAGGAATGTGTCAGAGCTTTTCAAAGCCCCCTATGGATATCTCATTCTCCAGATTTTCCTTTCAAGCTGTGGTTAGCCTGTTATTTGTCCCAAATGCTATACACCTCCTCAGTCAGCCACGCTTGACTTAACTGTTTTTGACAAATGTCCTCAGGAAGAGATTTTTTTTCACTGGATAAGCTCTGTGTTGGATCTGTGTCAGGTCAGGCACCCTTGAAGTAGGGCTTCCATGGAACCACCAGACAGGACAAATAATGACTCTTATCTGGGAAGGTGGCTTTATAGAAACTCCAATCCCGTTCTGTTTCCTCCAGTGGCTGCTGGACTGCTGGCTTTCACCATAATTGTAGGCTGTTGGTTTCTAAGGCCACCACAGAGCTGGAGTATTGGGGGCTGGGAATAGTATAAGTTAAATCACCACAAGGCTCACTTTTCTTATTGGGATTTGTCCATTTTTCTTGGATAAATTATCCTCAGGTTGCTGTAAGCTTTTGATTCATTTTTTTGGAATTCTAAAATAGTTGATTCTGGCAATATTTTTTTTGCTGCTGTTCTCATTGCTTTCAGGAAAGAGAGGATTTTTGGCAGTCCTACTTCACCGTGTTTCCTTTCATCCTCAGTACATGTTTTTGAAGGAGCAAATTAATAAATGAATTAATTGGAAATATGTATGCTCACTGAAGTACCCTCATACTCCCCAGTTAAGTCAGGATATTCATTTTTTGAGTTGATTTATCGGCTACAACCTGCAGACTCTGAGTTAACAGTCCTAGAATGGACTGTTATAGCAGGAAGTGAAACGAGATGAAAGTTGCTCTGAGTATTGAGGTGCTGCATATTGGCTGTCTAGATTTTTTGCCCAAGGATGGATGGCACCACCTATTGTGCTTCTTGTAGTGTAATTACTTCCTGTCTTCCTACCAGCTTTCAATTATGGTCTTTGGTCTTGGGTTTGGAATCATATACTTTTGGCTCTTATTTTTTTGCTTAATTTTAGCAATCATCTTGCCTTGAATTTAGAGGCTCTGAACCCCTTTGTTTGTTAATTATTTTACTTTTTGTACTCACTGAGTTTTTCTGATGCAAATATCTTAATGAATTTTGAGGTTGAAATACCTTGTTAAAGTCTTTCTGATCCTTCTTGACCAGCCACCCTTAGGTACATTTATCTGTTCTTTTGCTTGACCACTACCTTGTATTTTTGCCCTGTATATGAAGTTAAGCTTCATACCTTATTCCTAGTGATCTTTGTTCACCAGTGCACTCTGCAATGACACCCCCTTAGCAAGATATAAAATCTCTAAATTTTATATCTTTAATTAGATGTGATTTTATATCTTAAATAGATCAAACTAAATCCTTTCAGTTAATCCATAAAAGATTATGTGAGTAGCCCTTTGGAGATACGTTATCTCTTCCTAGCCACACTGAATGAGTACATTTTAAGATGATGTTTATAAAGCAAGTATTTGTATATCAGACTATATTTGCCCAATAAAATATATTCTAATTCTGGAGATAGGTCACCATAGAGAAAGAAAAGATATGCATATATTTTAAAATCATAGAAGAACCCCACTTGAAGATCCTTGAAAATACTTTCTGTCCTTGTTTTTTTTGTGTGTGTTAGCTAAGACTGTGTACTTCCTTCTTCTTTTTTCTCCAACCTTCTCTTAGCTTCACTGTCCAACCAAAAAAAGTTAAATAAAACTGTTTCTTTGAAAGTTTTTCCTTTAATTGAAAAATTACTTTGCTTTTCAATGGCTCTTAAAGCATGAATAAACATAGTCTATGGCATTCAATTCACCTATGTGATCAAATGCCTAATGGAAAACTATCTGCATAATCTTCATGGTCACGTTAAGAATTCACATAGATTATCTACTTGTTTCTCTATCACATATTTAATTCTTACCTTACATTCCCTTCATTTTTTCTTTGTGGGATTTGATATTGAAATAGCTAGATAGGCAATATCATTTTCAATTTTGAACTCCATTATGAATTTTAGGTGAAAGGGTGGATAGCTATACAGAAATGCCTTATAAAATTTGACTCAAATATTCATTACTGAATGTCTAATAGTAAAAAACACTGCTACCTTTTTTCTGAGGAAACTATTCTTGCTTTTGTTTTAAAAGTCATTATCTGAATTCACTTCAATTTAGTACAGATTATTAATTGTTCTGGAAATTGTTTATAAATACTTATTGCGAAAATGGCTTTAAAAGAGATACTGTGACCCCAGTTCTGTTTCCCTAAGGATTTATTTTTATTTCAGCCAAAAAGATAAGACTACAAGACCTAGACAAAATCTAATAAGAAATTATTGCCTTTGTATATTACATTTGTATATAGTCCAAACCATGCTAAATAAATGAAGTATACAGCAGATTGCCTTGTAGTGAAGATTCCCCATGCTGTTCATAAATGAGTGATTCCCTCTTTTTTTAAATCCTATGTAATCAGCCTCAGTAACCTTAGGGGATAAATAACCCATGCTTTCCAGATGTCGATACTGGGGCATACAGAAATTGGGACCAGTCTCATTCTTTACAAGGTAAATTCAGCAGGAAAAATGGAAAAGATGAAACAAACATCCTGCCTATGTGTCTTCCCCAAAGTTCTCACACAAATTCAACTTAAGATTTGCTACAGTTCATACTATTGGTAGGAATTCAAGTTTCAGTCTTCCTCCAAACAAATAAACTTGTTGCCATGGGTGGTGGGCAGAAAAGTGACTTTTCAAATATTAATGCATTGTATCCATTGTGGTTCTTATTTGTTGAGTATTATCGGCCAAATTAAATAAACGTCAAGTCTCTCTCAGGTCTCTAGTGGTTTAATAAGATTTAAAAGCCAAAGGTGCTACCACAGGTATTGAAACCTGTTTAGTTTGGACGTTTCTAATTGCAATAAGAACATGAAAACTGTTCCAGCAAAGTCATTCTCTAAGGCTCTCAAAATGAATTGGAACGTGACGTACAGATATCAGAATTCATATCTCTTGCTTTTTTATATATGTCTTATAAAGGCAGACCTATATACTGGGTAGTACCTCCTTGACATCTGAGGTTTGTATTTGCATTTTTCTAGGGTATGAAGAAAATATGCCAGCAATTGGCCTTCAATTTTTGTGAAGATGTCCACACCAGCAATAATACACACCATATTTGAGACATATCATCTAAAGAACATAAACAAATCATAATAGCTTCTTCCTTGGTTCAGATAGTTTATTAACAAAAAAAATTATGAGTTTGTAATGTAACGTGACCAGTACTCCCAGAAGTTTTCAAACAATGCCAGCAAGAATCTATAGAATTTAACTGTGTAACAAAATAAGATAGTCATTAGGGGAAATGTACTTATACAGATTATTAAATCTGTATACGTCTGTCTTTTTTTCATTGGAAATGAACTCAACAAGGAGAAGTAAATATTGTTGTATATTGGCTATGTATTTTAAGACAGCATTGGTGTTTCACCTTTGACCTTCACCCAGAGCCACAGGTTGATAAAATGCAACATTATTTGATCATGATCTTATGGCTTTAATTAGAATCCTACCAAATATGTGATATAAATCTCTTTTCAGCCATGCTTGCAACATATAGAAGTACGGAGTAATGCATGATATCCATTTCATTGTCTTGGCTTAAGTAGTTCATACAACTCACTTTGATATTTATAGAAACTAAAAATGGCAATTATTCTTTCTACATTTTAATGGCTTATTGAGACATTAAATAGTTCACACCCTAGTCATAAAATAGAGGTTTCTTCTAATATAGAAACTACTCTTCAGACCAAGTATTAAATATCTGGTATATGTCTAACTTGCCTATAATCTCCGGAATCCAACTAATCTCCTCCAAAGTTGTTTTATAATATTGTATCTCCTCCAAAGTTGTTTTATATCATTAAGAGTTTGTTATTGCTATAGAAGACAACCTGTTTTACACAGGGCCAAATTTGTTCCTTCAATTTTTTATGATAGCACTGATTATCACAAGACTGTGGTACCGTACTTGTACTGAGCCCTGCTGAATGTAGAACCCAGCTATTTTATGATTCTGTTTCATACAGATACAAACCCAGGCCTGGACTTGCTTTCCCTCTACGAATGAAAAGCGTAAGCAGAGCTGGAGACAAACCAGTCTCACTTTCTCCATTGCAGAGTCAGGATTAAATTTTACTATGAGTCACAAGCAGGGACAGGCTACACTCAGGGGATGAGTGACAGCTCTGTGCTCGCTGGCCTGGGACCATTAGATTGTCCAGTTACCAAAGCCTTCATCTGCTGAGTGCTGGATGTGCAAGGATCCTACTGCTGCTCCTCTCCTGGCCCTCCTGCATATGTCTACAGGGCTCCATGAAACATCCACCTAACCCATCATCATTCATAAATAGTCACAATTTGAATCAATTCAGATTTGGAAATGATTCCAGAGTCATTTGGACAAGGCACTCATTAAATGAAAATCATCTACGCTGGTTCATATTGCACCAATTATAGTCTGATACAAGCTACATGCTAATATGTTTTCAGGTTTGAATTGCTTCAGACTCTGAACAGATTCAACTCATTTAAAATATGGACTATCATCAAAGTATTTGGGGAATGACAAAAGATATCCTTTACCAATCTTCTCCTTGATCCCACTCCCATGCCTGTCTCTCACAGGCTTTCAACACACGGCTATGTTATCTCAAGCACACTCTGAAGTTGGGTTTTTTGGCTGATCTGACCTATCCCCCTGAACACCAGCCCCACGCAGCCATCAACAAGGCACAAAGGAACGCCCATTAATTATTGGCTTTCACAAGCATCTCTTACTGGAAGGCACCAGATTCCAATTCGTCTTTCCTTGGCTCTTGTTTGTGCATTTTCAGAGGCTGAAAGAATTCCAAGGCTTAAAGGACTTGAGAGGCGAAGAAAAGTCATGGTCTCAGCCACTGGAAACTGAGCCACTCCAAAAAGCCCTGCTCTCCCCCGAGGTATATGCTTGGGAGAGGAATTGTCTCATTTATCTCACATTTGGAAGGCCTTTTTCATTTTAATCTGCTTTTTCTGCTGTATTCCATTCTTGGCTTAGAAGACTAATAAGGCAGACCAAGTTAGCCCTCCAAGTGAAAAGTGTTTGTAAGGATAAGTCCTTCTGATCACCGACACTGTGATAAAATTGTGAGGAAGATGAAAGGCGCTTAAGGGCAGTGGTCCTCAAACTTGTTTGGCACATTGGCTCACTGAACTGTAGGTAGTATCCTTGGAAGAAGTTCTAGCATTTGCATTTTTATTGTTGGCAAGGGCAGCTTTCTTTAAGACCTATTCATACTGAAGAGAATGCTTACTCCCTATCTCTTTGCAGCACCGACTCTCACCTTCCAAACAGACAAGATGGGCTCCACTCACATTCAGAAAAGCCAGAACTAGCTCTCTACAGCAACATGGAAATTGCAGAGACAGCTGTGCTACTGCTCCTAGTTTGTTCCAGACAGCACTGGGAGAGAACTCTGCCTGCTAAGGCTGCTTCGTGGTTCCCTGGCCAGTGGCTGTGGCATACTGAGCTGGGATGATGCCACTGCTTGGATGGTATCCCAAAGGACAGACTTATCTTTCTTGCTTTGCTAGCTGTCCCTGACTGCACTCCAACTTCATAGTTTAGGATCTCACTAGTTTGTGCAAGATTCAAGTCTCAGTTATGCCAGCAGAAAAAGGTTATGCACCTAAACTTTTTTTTTTGTTGGTCACTATGTAACAAGCTGGGGCAGGGTTGGGGGGACGCAATAATTTATTCAAATGAAAGGAAAATTATATGCTCTTTGGAATCCTGAAAACAGAGTGTATTTCTGTTATTGGCCATGCTAAATCCTTTCTTGCTTTTTGTAACATAATAGGAAAAAAAAAAAAAAAAAACAGCTGCATAGTCTTGGAAAGTGAAAGGCAAAGCAGAGACCCTGGTTGAAGTATCTTTGATCTTAGGTGCTTCCAGATATACTTGTCTTTTAAATCAGGTATAGGAAGAAGTCCAGTCCTGTTCTCTCTTGACTTGCCCTTTCAACTAAGTCTTCCAAGGTACTTAGTGCTAGTTGAGACACTGGTCTCCCAGGAACTGGAGAGAGTCCAGGGCTGAGCTCACCATGACTACAGGAAATTCAACTCATGCTAATGACTTATAGTGCCTGCCAACCTGAATTAGATGCAAGTCAGACTCAAGAAGCCAAGGATTCCATATTCCTTCCACTGTCCTCTGGAGTCATCTTCTTTCTGCTGTGCAGCTTCACTTGTTGGTTTCCAGACAGAGATAGCACATAGAACCTGAAGTCTTCAGCTAGACTTTAAGGTGAGACTGAGTTGGAGCATGTTGACCTAAATCTGGTATTCTCATCCCATACAATACCCTGCACATTGTCCCTTCATATCTCTCCATCTCTATTTGCATTCATTTTGCTTTCAGGTTATGGTGATTTCTTCTAAGAAAAGTCATCTGCAGGCTTCAAATCTCCTAGGACTGACCACAGCTTGTTGCTTTATGTCTAAGGCTCCTGACCCTGGCTTGGCATCAGAAATGTTTTATAATTCCTAGGTCTCACTTTGTACTACTATAGCAGAATCTTTGTGGTGGACCAGGTATCAGGGTTGCTTTCAGTATCCTAGGAGATTATGACATAATACTCCTAGTGCACTCCTACTAGACTAGTCATGACATAATTCATCTCTTTCTTGTTTGAGACTGAGAATTGGGTCTCCTAGCTTCTGATCCTTGATTGGCTTCTAAATTTTCTGCATGACCTTGCCCTAAGTCACTGGATTCTCATGGGCTTCAAGTTTTTATCTGCAAGGAGGTGAGAGTGGATGGGTGTTGGGCATAAACCATATCACTGTTTATCAAATCTAATTCCCCAATATGTTTGCTTGTAGAAATTTTGTATAATTTGGATCTAGTGGTCCAAATTCATTTCACTTCATTGCATCCCCCTCCAGCCTCTATCATCCCACAAATCCTTTCTGAGGTTTCACACATTCTGAAGCTAGGATGACAGAAGGAGATAGGTGCCTTTTAGCATAATAATATATGGAAACCTTTCTTGCAGACATTAATTTTGACAGTGTAAAAGGTCTACTAGCCTTTTAAATAATCACCCTGATGCTAGAGAGTGAATGCTTCTTCAGAGCTTCATATCTGTCTCTCCTCCTTTCACAGTATCCAGAGCCCTCCCAGCTCAACCAGACAGAGATAAATGATTGAATTTGGATAGGAAGTAAAAGGAGGGTTGGCAAAACATATAAACTGAAGGGCCTTGGGAGAGGGGACATGAAAAAAGAGTGCCCAAAGAAAAGAGGTTTCTTTGCTGATCACAAGGCGGATGGCTACATGGGGGAGTGAGGGGTTGGGGGCACACCAGAATTAAGCCCCTGCATCTATTATTGAAGAAGATTGGAGTAGGGATATCCAGAATAGAGTGAGAAAAGCCATTCCAGACTCTCCACTGCTCTCTGTTGTTGCATGTATTAGAATGTCCCACTCAAATTCAGAGAGCTTTTTGTATAATCTTCTGGATACTGTGTAAATGAGGTAAGATCTTAAGTTTTTTTAATGATAGAATGTACAATCCACCTATAAGTGCTAGGGTACACATGTGATCACTCTTGGAGAGTCTGATTTAATAGATCTGGAGTGGTGCCCAGACATGCATATTTTTAAATATCCACAGGTGATGTGATACACAGCTAATGCTCAGATTTACTTTATTAAGTTAGTTTTTATGTTTTATTTTTACTTGTCCAATTTCTTACCGCTCTCTCTCCCACCGCTCAAGTTCTTCCCTGCCTTTGTGGGAAAAGGCACCCTTTACCCAAGTCTGAATCCTCCCTGCTTCAGGGCACACAGTTTGACAAGCAGAGCACAGGCTAGAATTAATTTCCTAATTGTCCTGTTGCCTGGGTGCTTTGTGGATGGCACAGCTTGCACGCTGTAACCAAAGGAGGAAAAAGAATATGGGCTTTGGACACAGCAGATCTGTGTTTCAGTCTCAACTCCACTTTCCAGCTGTCTCTACTTGGGCAAATTACTTAATCCATTTGAACCTCAATTTGATTGTATGTCAAAGAGGGATAAAGATGCTTAGTCAAATGACCAAATTCAGTGGCACTAGTCAATCTACAATTATCAGGCCTCATTTGACCTATGTGCAGTATTTGCCATGTTTGATCATTTCCATCTTCTTGAGCCACTGCCTCTGTTTAGCTTCTGGGACATTACTTTAGACTTACTTTTCCTTGCCCCTTTGGCTATATTTTTACCGGCCACTTTTGCTGAATTCTTTGTGCGTTCTCAATTTCTAATCATTGGAGTGCTCAAGACTCAGTCAGCAGATCTTCTGTCACCTGTTAACAATTATTTCCTAGGGAACCTCATCCAATCCTATAACTTATTTGTTTGTTTCAGATGAAGTAAATTTTATTGATATAGTTTTGAAACAAACAAAAACAATTTAATATATAAAATAATAATGACCAGACTGGGAATGGTGGCTCATGCTTGCAATCCCAGCTCTTTGGGAGGCTGAGGCAGGAGGATTGCCTGAAGACAGGAGTTCGAGACCAGCCTGGCCAAGACAGTGAGGCCCCTTTCTAATTAAATAAAAACATACACGTTATCAGAGGGACTGGTATTTCTGAAGCCTCATAAAGTTTTCAGGATAAAAGACTTTAAGGTAAAACTAAAATAATAATAACCCATCCAGTTCTATAACTTTAAATACCATTTTTATGCTGATGACCTTCAAATGTGTATCTCTAGCCCTAAACTTTCTCTGAATTCTAACTCATATCAAATTGCCTACTCAATAACTCTACTTGCATATGTAATAGGCATTTCAAACTTAATATGTGCAAAGCAATCTCGTTTTCCTCCCCAAATTTGTCCTTTCCATAATCTTCCCTACCTAAATGAGTAACATCTCCATTTGTCTCATTTCTCATGACTAAACCCTCATTATCTCACTTCACACTTCCAATTGATTAGCAAATCTATTGGCTCTACCTTAAACTATATCCAAATGTGGCCTCCACTACTGTTATTCTGTTCCAATCCTCTGTCTCTCTGAGCTATTGTAATAAAGGAGTAACTGGTTCCCTCAATACATCTTGCTCCATCATAGTCTGCATTCCACATGCTATCCAAAGAGGTCACTTCTCTGGTCAAAATCCTCACATGCCTTTGCCCCTCACTGAGAATTAAATCACAAGGTCTTTCCAAAGTCTTCCTGTGAGGGTTTATATGACATGCTTCTCCTTTATTATCCCTCTAATTCTCATAAATCACTCAGCATCTTGATCACTCCTTTCCAGACACAGTGGCCTCCATGTTGGGCCTCAAACATGCACATGAGCTCCTGCCTCAGAGCCTTTGTACTGCCTAGCCCTCTTCCAGGAATTCTCTCCTTCCACATATCTACAGTTCTTCAGGTTACTCTGTTTACTTTTTTTGTTCAAAAAACTGCCTTATCACAAAGTGCATCCTTGGTCCTTTATCTAAAATGGAACACTCCCAACTTCCATAACTCTTTATTTTCTTACCCACTTTTATTTTTCTTCATAAAATGTATTACCACTTGACATAATTATATATTTATTTGTTATATTTTGTTTGTTGTCTGTCTCCTCTCACTTGAAATTAAGCATGTAAGAGTAGCTCTATCCTTAACATACGGAACAGTGGCTGACAGGTAGTATAGGGCTAATATTTGTTAAATAAATAGACACATGAATAGATATGAATGATACAATAAGTGAAATAATGCATGCGAAGGGTTTGGTACATGGCTGACACTTATTAGATATTTAGTAACTGGTCATTTCCTCTCCACTTCAAGCTTTCCTCTCTCCTTTCTCAAGAAGTCTGTTGAACTCCTACTACAAGCAACTCACTCTGCTGGATGATGGGGATACAAAATGTCTCAGCTACAAGGAGCTCATATGCTAGTAGGTGAAATAGAGATTTAAAAGAACTAACCACCAAACAATGTGGTTAAGAGCTCCAAAAGAGACAATATAGTATAAGAACACAGACAAGATGACAGAGGAGTCAGCTCTGTCCTCATAAGTTCAATTGTTTTAAATTTTAGCTCCCACAAATAAGTGAGAACATGTGAAGTTTGTTTTTCTATGCCTGGCTTGTTTCACTTAATGTAATGACCTCCAGTTCCATTCATGTTGTTGCAAATGACTGGATCTCATTCTTTTTTATGGCCAAATAGTACTCCATTTCATATATATATACCACATTTTCTTTATCCATTCATTTGTTGATGACATAGGTTGCTTTCAAATCTTGGCTATTATAAACAACGCTGCAGCAAACATAGGAGTGCAGATATCTCTTAGATATACTGATTTCCTTTCTTTTGGGTATATGCCCAGCAGTGAGATTGCTGGATCACACGGTAGCCCATTTTTAGTTTTTTTGAAGAATCTGCAAACTGTTCTCCATAGTGGTCGTACTAATGAACATCTCCACCAACAGTATACAAGGGTTCCCTTTTCTCCATATCCTTGCCACCATTTCTTATCGCCTGTACTGGGGTGAGATGATATGTCATTGTAGCTTTGATGTGCATTTATCTGATGATCAATGATACCAGGCACCTATTCATATACCTGTTTGCCATTTGTATATCTTCTTTTGAGAAATGTCTATTCAGACCTTTCGCCCATTTAAAAATTGGATTAGGCCAGACATGGTGGCTCATACCTATAATCTCAGCACTTTGGGAGGCTGAGGCAGATGGATCACTGGAGGTCAGGAGTTTGAAACCAGCCTGGCCAACATGGTGAAACCCCATCTCTACTAAAAATACAAAAATTAGCTGGTTGTGATGGCAGGTGCCTGTAATCCCAACTACTTGGGAGGCTGAGGCAGAAGAACTGCTTGAACCTGAGAGATGGAGGTTGCAGTGAGTGGAGATCGCGTCACTGCACTCCAGCCTGGGTGACAAGAGCAAGAGTCTGTCTCAAAAAAAATAAAATAAAATAAAGGATTATTAGATTTTTTTTCTTATAGAGTTGTTTGAGCTTTTTATGCATTCTGGTTATTAATCCTTTGTGAGAACGGTAGTTTGCAAATATTTTCTCCCATTCTGTGGGTTGTTGCCTTTCTTGACAGTTTCCTTTGCTGGTAAAAAGCTTTTTAACTTTATGTGATCCCATTTGTCCATGTTGGCTTTGGTTTCCTGTGCTTGTGAGGTATTACTCAAGACATCTTTGCCCAATACAATATCCTGGAAAGTTTCCCCAATGTTTTCTTGTAGTAGTTTCATGGTTTGAGGTCTTAGATTTCAATCTTTAATCCATTTTCATTTGATTTTTGTATGTGGTGAGAGATAGAAGTCTAGTTTCATTCTTCTGCATATGGATATCCAGTTTTCCCTGCACCATTTGTTGTAGATTGTCCTTTCTTCAATGTATGTTCTTGTCACCTTTGTCAAAAATTAGTTCACTGTAGATGTCCATACTTATTTCTGCATTCTGTATTCTGTTCCAATGGTCTAGGTGTCTGTTTTTATGACAGTACCATGCTGTTTTGGTTACTATAGATCTGTAGTATAATCTGAAGTCAGGTAATATGATTCCTCCAGTTTTGTTCTTTTTGCTTAGGATAGCCTTGGCTATTCTGGGTCTTTTGTGGTTTCATATAAATTTTAGGATTTTTTTCTCTATTTCTGTAAAAAAATGTTATTGGTATTTTGATATGGATTTAATTAAATCTGTAGATTGCTTTGGGTAGAGTGGACATTTTAACAATATTGATTCTTTAAACCCATGACCATAGAATACTGTTACATATTTTGGGTCCTCTTCAATTTTTTTCAATCAGTGTTTTATAGTTTTCATTGTAGGGATCTTTCGCTTCTTTAGCTAATTCCTAGGTATTTAATTTTATTTGTAGCTATGGTAAAGGAGATTCCTTTCTTGATTTCTTTTTCAGAATGTCTGCTGTTGGCTTATAAGAAATGCTACTGATTTTAGTATGTGATTTTGTATCCTGCAACTTTACTAAATTTGTTTATCAGTTTTGATAGTTTTTTTGTGGCATCTTTAGGTTTTCCCAAATATAAGATCATATCATCTGCAAACAAGGATAATTTGACTTCTTTCTTTCCAATTTAGATGCCCTTTATTTCTTTCTCTTGCCTAATTGCTCTAGCTAGGACTTCCAGTACTATGTTGAGTAACAATTATAAAATTGGGCATTCTTGTCATAGTCCAAATCTTAGAGGAAAGGCATTTGGTTTTTCCCCATTCAGTATGATACTAGCTATGGGTCTTTCATATACAGCTTTTATTATGTTGAGATATATTCCTTCTATACCAAGACTTTAAAATTTTTTTATCATGAAAGGATGTTAAATTCTACCAAATTATTTTTCAGTATCAGTTGAAATAGTCATATGGTTTCTGTCCTTCATTCTGTTGATACAATGTATTGCAGTGATTGATTTACATATGTTGAACAATGCTTGCGTCGGGATTTTACCCTTGGTCATGATGAATGATCTTTTTAATGTGTTGTTGAATTTGGTTTGCTGGTATTTTGTTCAGGATTTTTATATCAATGTTCATCAGGGATATTGACCTGCAGTTTTCTTTTTTTGATGTGTCTTTGTCTGCTTTTGGCCTCATAGAATGAGTTTGGAAGTAGTCCCTCCTCCTCTATTTTTTGGAATAGCTGGAGTAGGATTGATAGTAGTTCTTCTTTCAATGTTTGGTAGAATTCAGCTGTGAAGTCATCGAGTTCCAGGCTTGTCTTTGCTGGAAGACTGTTTATTACAGCTTCAATATCGTTACTTGTTATTGGTCTGTTCAGGATTTGGATTTCTTCATGGTTCAATGTTAGTCGGTTGTATATGTCTAGGAATTTATCCATTTCTTCTGGATTCTCCAATTTATTGGCATATAATTGCTCACAGAAGCACTAATGATCCTTTGAATTTCTGTGGTATCAGTTATAATGTCTTCTTTTTCATCTCTGATTTTATTTATTCATGTCTTCTCTCTTTTTTTTTCTTAGTCTGGCTAAAGGTTTGTCAATTTTGTTTACATTTTCAAAAAATAACTTTGTTTCATTAATCTTTTGTATTGTTTTCTTTATTTCAATTTCATTCATTTCTGCTGTCATTTTTATTATTTATCTTCTTTTACCAATTTGGGGTCTGGTTTGCTCTTGCTTTTTTAAATTCCTTAAAAAGCACCATCAGGTTGTTTATTTGAATTTTTTTCTTCTTTTTGATGTATATGGCTATAAACTTTCCTCTTAGTATTGCTTTTGCTGTATCCCATAGGTTTTGATATGTTGTGTTTCTATTATCACTTGTTTCAAGAAATTTTTCAGTTTCCTTTTAAATTTCTTCATTGACCCACTAGTCACTTAGGAGCACATTGTTTAATTTCCAGATGCATGTATAGTTTTCAAAATTCCTCTTGTTAATAATTTTAGTTTTATTCTATTATGATCAGAGAAAATGCTTGATATTTCCATTTTTTTAATGTTTTAAGACTTGTTTTATGACCTAACATGTGTTCTATCCTTAAGAATGATCACTGTGCTGAGGAAAAGAATGCATATTCTGCAGCTTTGGATGAAATGTTCTGTAATTGTCTATTAGGTCCATTTGTTCCATAGTGCAGATTAATTCTGACAACATTCAATGTTATTATTGATAAGTAAGGACTTACTCCTGCCATTTTTAAATTTGTTTTCTGGTTATTATGTGGTCTTCTCTTCATTCTTTCCTTCCTTCCTATTTTTTAGTGAAGGTGATTTTCTCTGGTTATATGATTTAATTTCTTGGGTTTTTTTGTTTTTTATTTTTTGTGTATCTGTTGTATGATTTTTTATTTGAGTTTACCATGACACAAGCCCCACTGTGGCCACCACTGCTGGGACTGAGTTAGGTTAGACCTGAAGCCAAGATAGCACTGGGTCTCATCAAAGGCCCACCGTAACTACTATCTGACTACTGCTTATGTTGACTCAAGGCTCTAGTGCTCTACAATCAGCAGGTGGTGAAGCCAGCTAGGCTTATGTCCTTCTTTTTAAGGCAGCAAGCTTCCCCAGGCTCCAAGTGGATCCACTGATGCCATCTGGGAGCCAGGAACTGGAGTCATAAACCATAGAAAACTACCTGGTATTCTATTAAAGTTTAGCTTGGCTGGCATTAAACCATGAGACACAGCCCTTTCCACTCTTCCCTCCCCTTTCCACATGCAGAGGAGCCTCACCCTTTGGCCACCACCACAGGCCCATAGGGATCATTGCCAGGCTACAGCCAATTTTCACTTATGGCCCAAGTGCAGCTTGTGGTGAAGTCTGCCAGGCCTGGGACTCACCCTTCTGGACAGTGGACTTCCGTCTGGCCCATGACAGATCCAGAAATGCTAACTGAGTGAACACTTGGAATCAGTAACTCTAAGAGCCTGCTTGGTGCTCTACTTCCCTGTGGCTGAGCTGGAACCTAACGTGCAAGTCAAAGTCCCCTTTTACTTTTCCCTTTGCCTTTCTCAGGCAAAAACAGTTTCTCACTGTAACCACCACAGCTGGGAATGTGCTGGGTCTTGTCTGAAGCCAGCATGTCTCAGTCTCACCCAAGGCCCACAGTGTAGTACCTGAGAATCACTGCTGGATATTCAAGGACAAAGGCCCCTTTAGTCAGCAGGTGATGGGTACTTCCTGGACTGGGTCTATCCCTGAAAGGCAGTGGGTTCTATTCTAGCCCTGTTTATGTCTAGAAATGTCATCCAGAACCTAGAGCCTGCAATGGGGGTCTCATGACTCTGACTTATTCTTCTGTGGCTGAGCTGGTATGCAAGATGCAAGACAAAGTCCTGTTTACTCTTCCCCCTCCTCTCCTCAAGCAGAAGAAAGAGGTCTCTTTTAGAGCTACAAGCTACACTGCCTGGGGATGGGGGAGAGGTGGCACAAGAACACCCTTAGCTGTCCCAGCTGGTGTCTCAGTAGGTCACATGTCCCCCACATCCACTGGCTCTGAGCCCAGCTCAGCATTAGGACACACCTAGCAACTGCAGTCCTTGTGGCCTAGGCTGCCTTTCAAGAGTATTTAGTGCCCCAGAGCATTTTGCTCACAATGGTGATGCTTGCTGGAACTCAAGTTCTGTCCAGTGGGATGGACGATTCCCCTCTGACTAGGCCTGGACTAAATATTCCCTCCATAGGTGGGTGTCCACTGAGTTCAGCCCGGATTTGCTTTCCACTGTGACAGGGCATAACTGAGTTCAATGCAAAGTCTCGCAATTCCTACACCCTCTCTCTCCCAAGAACACAGATTTTCTCTCTGTGCCAGATGGCCACTGCTGGGGCATGAGAGAAGGGTGGCATCAGCAATTCAAGACTGTCTTTCCTATTCTCTTCAATGGCTCTTTCAGTGATATGAAGCTAAAACCAGATTTTCTGACTGCTCTACTAATTTTTGGTTTCTATGAGGGTGCTTTTTTGCGTAGATAGTTAAATTTGGTGTTCCAGGTGGGAGGCGAGAGTGAATGGTGTAACCTTTTATTCAGCCATTTACTCCATCCCTCTCCTGCCTTCTGTATCTAAGGATGTTGTTTTTTGTATTTTTTTAAAGTTCTATATTATTTTTGATACATAATAGTTGTACATATTTATGGGTTACTGTGTGATGTTTCAAATCATGTATACATTGTGTAATGATAAACAGGGTATTTATATCCATCATCTCAAACATTTGACATTTTCTTTTAAGTACATCGGAAACCCTCTTCAGTTATTTTGAAATATATGATATTGTTAACTATAACCACCTTACTGTGCGATAAAACACCATAACTTACTCCTCTTAACTAACTGTAATTTTCTACCCATTTACCAACTTCTCTCCATTGGCCTTTCCTCCTACCCTCCCCAGCTTCTGGTAACCACTATTGTACTCTGTACTTCTGTGAGATCACCTTTTGTTTGGTTTTACAAATAGCTGAGATCATGCAGTATTTGCATTTCTGTGCTGGGCTTATGTCACTTAACATAATGTCCTTTAGGTGCATCCATGTTACTTCAAATGACAAGATTTCATTCTGTTTTATGATTGAATAGTATTCTACTCTGTTTACATACCACATTTTCTTTTTTTTTATAATTTACTTTCATTGTAGGTTCGGGGGTATATATGCAGGTTTGTTACATGAGTATATTGCATGACGTGGAGGTTTGGGATACTAATGATCCCATCACCCAGGTAGGGAGCATACTACCCAACAGTTAGTTTTTCAAACTTTGTCCCATTTCCCCACTTCCATCTCTTGTAGTCCCCAGTGTCTATTGTTGCCATCTCTATGGGCGTTGAGTACCCAGTCTTTAGCTCCCACTTACAAGTGAGAACATGCAACATTTGGTTGTCTGTTACTGAATTAATACATTTAGGATAATAACCTCCAGCTGCATCCATGTTGCTGCAAAGGCAGTGATTTCATTTTTTATGGCTCCATGGCATATATTTACTACATTTTCTTTATTCAGTCTACCAGTGATGGGCACCTAGGTTGATTCCATATCTTTACTATTGTGAATAGTGCTGTGATAAACATAGAAATGCATATATCTTTTTGGCAGGACAACTTATTTTATATTGGACATATACCCAGTAATGGGATTGCTAGGTCAAATGGTAGCTGTTTTAAGTTCTTTGGGACATCTCCAAACTGCTTTACACAGTGGCCAAGCTAATTTACATTCTCACCAACAGTGTATAAGCATTCCCTTTTCTTTGAAGCCTCACCATCATCTGTTGTTTTTTGACATTTTTTTGTAATAGCCATTCTAACTGGTGTGAGATGGTATCTCATTGTGGTTTTGATTTGCATTTCTCTGATGATTACTGATGTTGAGCATTTTTTCATGTTATTGGCCGTTTGTATTCTTTTGAGATGTGTCTGTTAAGGTCTTTTGTGTACTTTTTAATGGGGTTATTTGTATTTTACTTGTTCAATTGTTTGAGTTCCTTATGGATTCTGGATATTAGACCTTTGTCAGATGCACAGTTAGAGAATATTTTCTATCATTTTGTAGGCTGTCTGTTTACTCTTTTGGTAGCTTTCTTTGCTGTACAGAAGCTCTTCAGTTTAATCAGATCCACTTGTCAATTTTTGTTTTTGTTGTAATTGCTTTTATGAACTTAGTCATAAATTCTTTCCCAAGGCTGATGTCCAGAGTGGTGTTTCCTAGGTTTTCTTCCAGGATTCTTATAGTTTAAGGTCTTACATTTAAATCTTTAATCCATCTTGAGCTAATTTTTGTATATGGTGAAAGATAAGAGCCCAGTTTCATTCTTCCACATATGGCCAGCCAGCTATCTCAGCACCATCCTTTACCCATTGCTTATTTGTGTCAATTTTATTAAAGATCACATGGCTATAGGTATCTGGCTTTACCTCTGGGTTCTCTATTCTGTTTCATTGGTCTATATGTCTGTTTTTGTTCCAGTATCATGCTGTTTGGGTTACTGTAACCTTACAGTGGTTTGAAGTCAGGTTATGTGATACCGTTAGCTTTGCTCATTTTCTTACAATTGCTTTGGTTATTCAGGCTTCCTTTTTGTCCCATATGAATTTTAGAATAGTTTTTTTCCACTTCTGTGATAAATGAAGTTGGTGGTTTGATTGGAATAGCACTGAATCTGCAGATTGCTTTGGGAGGTATGGCCATCTTAATGATATTGATTCTTCCAGTCCATGAGCAGGAAATGTTCCTCCATTTGTTATGCCATCTCTATTTCTATCAGCAGTGTTTGTAGTTTTCTTCATAGAGATATTTCATCTCCCTGGTTAGGTTTGTTCTTAGGGTTTTTTTGTATGTGACTATTGCCAGTGGGGTTGCATTCTTGGTTTGGCACTCAGCTTGAAATTTATTGGTGTATAGAAATGCTACTGATTTTTGTACTATGATTCTGTATCCTGAAAATTTGCTGATGTTGTTTATTAGAGCTGGGAGCTCTGGGGTAGCGACTATGGGGTTTTCTAGGCATATAATCATATTGTCTGCAAATAGAGATAGTTTGCCCATCTCTCTATTTGCATGTTTTTTTATTTTTTTCTCTTAACTAATTGTTCTGGCTAAAACTTCTACTACTATGTTCACTAAGAGTGGTGAAAGTGGGCATTCTTGTCTTATTCTGGTTCTCAATGGTAATGTTTCCACCTTTTGCTTATGCACTATGATATTGGCTGTTTGCCGCAGATCTCTCTTACTAGATTTAGGTATGTTCCTTTGATGCTTAATTTGGTGAAGGCTTTTAATATGAATGGATGTTGAATTTTATTGAAAGCTTTTTATGCATCTATTGAGATGATCATGTGGTTTTTGTTTATAGTTCTGTCCATGTGGTGACTCACATTTGTTGATTTGCATATGTTGAACCAACCTTACATCTCAGGATTAAAGTCTACTGATGATGGCGGATTAGCACTTTGATGTGCTGCTCGATTTGGTTTGCTACTATTTTGTTGAGGATTTTTGTGTTGATATTTCTCAAGGATATTTGCCTGTAGTTTTCTTTTTTCATTGTGTTTTGCCAGGGTTTAGTTCAGGATGATGCTGGACTCATGGAATGTGTTAGGGAGGAGTCCCTCCTTCTTCATTTGTTGGACTAGTTTCAGTAGGAATGGTATCAGCTGTTCTTTATATATGTCTGGTAGAATCTGGCTGTGAATTTCTCTGGTCTCGGGCTTTTTCTGGTTAGTAGGCTTTTTATTACTGATTCAGTTTTGGAATTCATTATTGGTCATTCAGGAATTTGATTTCTTCCTGGTTCAATCTTGAGAGGTTGTATGTTTCCAAGAATGTATATATTTCTTCTGGCTTTTCTAGTTTTTGTGCATAGAGGTGTTCATAGCAGTCTCTGAAGGGTTTTTTTGTTTTGTTTTGTTTTTGTATTTCAGTGAGGTCTATGGTAATGTCCCAATTTGTCATTTCTACTTGTTTATTTGGATCTTCTCTTTTTTTTTCTTTATTAGTTTAGCTAGTAGTCTATCAATCTTACTATATTCTTTCAAAGAACCAACCTGTATATTTGCTGATCTTTTGTATGGTTTTTCATGTCTCAATTTCCCCAGTTTAGCTCTGATTTTGGTCATTTCTTCTCTTCTGCTAGCTTTGGGGTTGGTTTGCTCTTGTTTCTGTACTTCCTCTAGGTGTGATGTTAGGTGTGATGTTAGGTTGTTAATTTGAGGTCTTTCTAACTTTGTGATGCGGGCATTAGCGCTATAAACTTCCATCCAAAACTGCTTTAGCTGTGGCCCAGAGATTTTGGTATGTTGTATCTTTGTTGCCATCAGCTTCAAATAAATTCTCAATTTTTGCCTTAATTTTATTATTTACCCAAAAGTCATTCAGGAGCAAGTGGTTTAATTTCCATGCAATAGTATGGTTTTGAGCAATTTTCTTAGTATTGATTTCTATTTTTATT
This sequence comes from Gorilla gorilla gorilla, assembly GCF_029281585.2. Taxonomy (NCBI): domain Eukaryota; kingdom Metazoa; phylum Chordata; class Mammalia; order Primates; family Hominidae; genus Gorilla; species Gorilla gorilla. The sequence goes on along the minus strand of NC_073240.2, from coordinate 50,535,543 downwards.
TTGCTGCGGTCTGAGAATGTGTTTTGTATAATTTTGGTTTGTTCAAATGTGTTGAGGATTCTTTTATGAATGATTGTGTGGTCAGTTTTACAGTATGTGGCATGTGCAGATAAGAAGAATGTACATTCTGTTGGTGTAGGGTGGAGATTTCTGTAGACATCTGTTAGGACCATTTAGTCCAATGTCAAATTCATGTCCTGAATATCTTTGTTAGTTTTCTGCTGCAGTGATCTGTTTAATACTGTCAGTGAGGGTGTTGTAGTCTCCCACTATTATTTTGTGGTTATCTAAGTATCTTCAGAGGTCTGATAACTTGCTTTGTGAATCTCGGTGCTCCTGTATAGGGTACAGGTAAATTTAGGACTGTTAGGTCTCATTGAACTCAACCTGTTACCATTATATAATGCCCTTTATTGTCTTTTTTGATTGTCGTTGGTTTAAAGTCTGCTTTGACTGAAATTAGATTAGCAACCCCTGCTTTTTTCTGTTTTCCATTTGCTTGGTACATTTTTCTCCATTATTTTCCTTTGAGCTTACACATGTCATTGCATGTGAGATGGTTCTCTCATGGATAGCTGGATATAGGCCCTCAATACAGTTGGGTCTTGCTTCTTTATTCATCTTGCCACTCTGTCCCTTTTAATTTGGGGCATTTAGCTCTCTTATATTCAAGGTTAATATTGATACGTGCAGGTTTGATTCTGTCATCATGTTTCTTACTGATTATTACGTACACTTGATCATGTGATTGTTTCATAGTGTGAATAGTCTATGTAGTTAAGTGTGTTACTGTGGTGACCAATAATGGTCTTTCCTGTCCATATTTAGCATTCCCTTAAGGATCTCTTTTAAGGTAGATCTAGTGGTAAGTAATTTCCTTAGCATTTGCTCATCTGAAAAGGATCTTATTTCTTCTTCCCTTATGAAGCTTCATTTGGCTGGATATAAAATTCTCTGTTGGGATTTCTTTTCTCTAAGAATGCTGGATATAGGCCCTCAATTTCTCTTGGATTGTAAGGTTTCTACTGCAGTGTCTGCTGTAAGCCTGATGGGCTTATACCCCTTGTAGGTGATATGCCCCTTCTTTCTAGCTGCCTTTATCATTTTTTCTTTCATTTCAGCCTTGGAAAATTTGGTAACTTTTTGCCTTGGTTGTGGTTGTCTTGTATAGTATGTCACAGGCATTTTCTGCATTTACTTGATTTGAATGTTGGACTCTTTGGCTTGGTTGAAGAAATTTTCATGGATGATATTCTCAAATGTGTTTTCCAAGTTGCTTGCTTTTTCTCCCTCTCTTTCACCAATCTATGACACCAATGAGTCATAGATTTGGTCTCTTTACATTATCCCATATTTCTTGGAGATTTTGTTCATTCTTCTTTATTTTTTTTTATTTTTTGTCTGACTGTGACAAAAGTCACAGTCTGCAGAACTGGTCTTTGACCTCTGAGATTTTTTTCATTAGCCTGGTCAATTCTACTATTAACACTTTCAATTGTATTATGAAATTCTTGAAGCAAGTTTTTCAGCTCTGTCAGTTTGGTTTGGTTCTTTCTTAAAATGACCACTTTGTCTTTTATCTCCTGTATCATTTTATTATATTCTTTAGATTCCTTGGATTGAGTTTAAACTTTCTTCTGCATGTCAATGATCTTCATTCTATCCATAATCTGTATTTTATTTCCGACATTTCTGCCATTTCAGCCCAGTTAAGAATCATCGATAGGGAGCTAGTGCAGTCGTTTGGAGGTAAAAAGTCACTCTAGCTTTTTGAGCTGCCAGAATTCTTGTGTGGGTTCTTTCTCATCTGTGTTGGCTGACGTTCCTTTAATCTTTGAAGCTGCTGTTTTTTTGGATGGCTGTTTTTGCTTTTATCTTCTTTGATGTCCTTCGAGGTTTGATTGTGGTGTGAGGTGGGTTGAGTCCACCGGCTTCAACTCTAGTCTGCTCCTGGGTCTTGAAGGAGCCCCTCCGATTACTGTTTCTATGCCCACATTACTTTTATGCATGGGGTTCTGGTCCATAGGCCTCCCTCAAACAGGGGCTGAAGATGGCAGACAGGCCATATCTTTGCCAGGTCTGCCCTAATCTGTTGTCTGTGTGCTTTCCATAGCAACATGTGGTTGCACTTGCTTGCAGACTTCAGGCAGGAGCAGGACTGCTGGGTGGAAGTTCTAGCCAGTGTGGCCTGTCTGGATTTGAGAAGCAGGGGTTGATGGAGTTTCCCATCCTGTCTTCCAGGTGTTTCCTGGGCAACAAGAGGCTATGCCCCTCAGCAAATTTAGACAGAAGGAGGACTGCTGGTTTGGAAGTTCTAGCAAGTATTGTTCACCTGCTTGTGACAGCTGGGGGTGGGTGGAGTCACCCACTCTGCCATCTGGGTGTTTCTCAGAACAACAGGAGGCTGTGCCCACTGGCTGAGTTCACATAGAAGCAGAAACACTGGGCTAGAAGCTCCAGCTGCCATTTCTTGCCCGGTGACCAGCAATGAGGGTGAGGGGGTGATATGGTTTGGCTTTGTGTTGCCACCAAAATCTCACCTCAAGTTGTAATTCCCATAATCCCCATGTATCAAGTGTGGGACCAGATGGAGGTAATTGGATCATGGAGGCGATTTCCCTGATGCTGTTCTCATGACAGTGAGTGAGTCTCATGAGATCTGACAGTTTATCAGTGTCTGGTATTTCTCCTGCTTGCACTCACTCCTTCCTGCAACCCTGTAAAGAAGGCACCCACTTCTCCTTTGCCTTCCACAATGATTGTAAGTTTCCTGAGGCCTCCCCAGCAATGTGGAAATGTGAGTCAATTAAACCTCTTTCCTTTATAAATTACCTAGTCTCAGGTATTTTTTCATAGCAGGGTGCAAATCTACTAATACAGTAAATTGATACCAAAGTAGTAAGGTGCCGATGTAAAGATACCTGAAAATGTAGAAGTGACTTTGGAACTGGGTAACAGGCAGAGGTTGGAACAGTTTGGAGGGCTCAGAAGAAGACAGGAAGATCCGGGAAAATTTGGAACTTCCTAGAGACTTATTGAATGGTTTTGACCAAAATGCTGATAGTGGTATGGACAATGAAGTCCAGGCTGAGGCAGTTTTAGATGTGCATGAGAAAGTTATTGGGAACTGGAGCAAAGGTGACTCTTACTGTGCTTTAGCAAACAGACTGATGGCATTTTGCCACTGTCAGGCCTCTGAGCCCAAGCCTGCAGGTATACATCCAGATGGCCTGAATCAATTGAAGATCCACAAAAGAAGTGAAAATAGCTTTAGCTGATGACATTCCACCATTGTGATTTGTTTCTGCCCCACCCTAACTGATCAATGTACTTTGTAATCTCCCTCACCCTTAAGAAGGTTCTTTGTAATCTCCCCCACCCTTAAGAAAGTTCTTTGTAATCTCCCCCACCCTTAAGAAGATTCTTTGAAATTCTCCCCACCCGATAATGTACTTTGTGAGATCCACCCTCCGCCCACAAAATATTGCTCTTAACTCCACCGCCTATCCCGAAACCTATAGCAACTAATGATAATCCCACCACTCTTTGCTATCTTTTTGGACTCAGCCCACCTGCACCCAGGTGAAATAAAGAGCCTTGTTGCTCACACAAAGCCTGTTTGGTGGTCTCTTCACAGGGATGCGCGTGACAGCCACTACCCTAGAGATCTGTGGAACTTTGAACTTGAAAGAGTTGATATAAGGTATCTGGGAGACATTTCTAAGAAATTTATAAGCAGCAAAGCATTCAAGAGCTGACAGAGCATAAAAGTTCGTAAAATTTGCAGCCTGATGAAGCAGTAGAAAAGAAAAACCCATTTTGGGGGAGAAATTCAAGCCAGCTGAATAAATTTGCATAAATAATGAGGAGCCAAATGTAATCACCAAGACAATGGGGAAAATGTCTCCATGGCATGTCAGAGACCTTGTGGCAGCCCGTCCCATCATAGACCCTGAGGCCTAAGAGGGAAAAAATGGTTTTCTGGGTCTGGCCCAGTGCTCCCCTGCTGTGTGCAGCCTAAGGACTTGGCACCCTGTGTCCCAGCCCCCCCAGTAATGGCTAAAAAGGGCCAAGGTACAGCTCATGCTGTTGCTTCAGAGGGTTCAAGCCTCAAGCCTTGGCAGCTTACACATAGTGTTGGGCCTGCAGTACACAGAAGTCAAGAATTGAGGTTGGGAACCTCCACCTAGATTTCAGAGGGTGTATGGAAATGCCTGGTTGTCCAGGCAAAAGTTTGCTGCAGGGGCAGAGCCATCATGGAGAACCTCTGCTAGGGCAGTGTGGAAGGGAAATGTGGGTCAGAGCCTCCACATCAAGTCCCCACTGGGGCACTGCCTAGTAGATCCTCCAGATCCCAGAATGTTAGATCCACCAACAGCTTTCACTGTGTGCCTGGAAAAGCCACAGACACTCAACACCAGCTCATGAAAGCAGCAAGGAGGGGGGCTGTACCCTGCAAAGCCACAGGGGCAGAGCTGCCCAAGGCCATGGGAACACCCTTCTTGCATCAGCGTGATCTGGATTTGAAACATGGAGTCAAAGGAAATCATTTCGGAACTTAAAGATTTAATGACTGCCCTATTGGGTTTTGGACTTGTATGGGGCCTGTAGCCCCTTGGTTTTGGCCAGTTTCTCCCATTTGAACAGCTTTATTTACGCAATGCCTGTACCCCCATTGTATCTATGAAGTAACTAACTTGCTTTTGATTTCACAGGCTCATAGGCTGAATGGACTTGTCTTGTCTCAGATGAGACTTTGGACTGTGGACTTTTTATTAATGCTGAAATGGTTAAGACTTTGGGGGACTTTGGGGAAGGCATGATTGGTTTTGAAATGTGAAAAGATATGAGAGTTAAGAGAGGCTGGGACAGAATGATATGGTTTGGCTCTGTGTCCGCAGCCAAATCTCACCTTGAATTGTAATCCCCATTAAGGGAGGAGAGCACCAGTTATATTGTCTTATGCCCAATTTCTGCCTCCAAAGAAAGAAGAAGTAAAAACTAAAAGGCAGAAATGAAATCCACAGGCAGACAGCCCAGGGCCGCGCCCTGGGCCTGGTAGTTAAAGATCAACCCCTGACCTAACTGGTTATGTTATCTATAGATTCCAGACATTGTATGGAAAAGCACTGTGAAAATCCCTGTCCTGTTCTGTTTTGTTCTGATTACCGGTGCATGCAGCCCCCAGTCACGTACCCCCTGCTTGCTTAATCGATCACAACCCTCTCATGTGGACCCCCTTAGAGGTGTGGGTCCTTAAAAGGGACAGGAATTGCACACTCAGGGAGCTTGGCTCTCAAGATAGGAGGCTTGCTGATGCTCCCAGCCGAATAAACCCCTTCCTTAACTCGGTGTCTGAGGAGTTTTGTCTGCGGCTCGTCCTGCTACACCATAATCCCCACATGTCAAGGGTGTGACCATGTGGAGGTAATTGGATCATGCAGGTGGTTTCCCAGTGCTGTTCCTATGATAGTGAATGAGTCTCATGAGATCTGATGGTTTTATAAGTGTCCGGCATTTCCCCTGCTTGCACTGACTTCATCCTGCCACCCTGTAAAGTAGGTGCCTGCTTCTCCTTTGCCTTCTGCTATGATTGTAAATTTCCTGAGGCCTCCCCAGCAATGCAAAACTGTGAGTCAATTAAACTTCTTTCCTTTATAAATTACCCAGTCTTGGGAATTTCTTCATTGCACTGTGAGAACAGACCAATACAGTGAGGTTACTGCCCTGCTGGGTATTTCCCAGGACAACAGTAGGCTGCTCCTGCTGGCTGAGTTCAGGCAGAAGTGGGACTGCTGGGCTGGAAGCTTAAATAGGAGTTGCCTCCCTACCAATGCAGGGTTGGGGGAGTGAGGTAGCCTACCCTGCAATCTAGATGCTTACTGGGAAAGCAGGAGGCTATATACATAAGCCGAGGCCCCAGAGAAACAAGACTGCTGGGCTGGAAACTCTAGCAGGCATTTCCTGCCGGCTACCAGTGATGGGAAGGGGTTGGGCCACTCACCCTTCCATCTGGGTGCTTCCCAGGACAACAAGAGGTTGCACCCTCTGGCTGAGTTCACACAGAAGCAGGACCACTGGGCCAGAAGCTCTAGCAGGTATTGACTGCCTGGCTACCAGTGGTGGGTGAGGGTGGGATCACCCACTTTGCTATCTAGGTGTTTCCTGGGACAAGAGGCTGCACCTTCTGGCTGAGTTTACACAGAAGTGGGACTGCTGAGCCAGAACCTGGTACTGAGCACCACCTGGTGAGGGGGTGTGGAGCAATCTTACTGCTCCCAGGCACTGCAACTGTGGCCTCTATTGGGGCTATGGTATCTGTGCTGGTCTACTTCAGGGCCCAAGGCTTGTAGAGGTCCCCTTGGATTCAAGAGTTGCCCTTGGAAAATGTCTGCGTGGCTCTCTGCCTCAATCTAGAAGTGTGGTGAGGGTATGCAGTGAGGCCAGGGGCATTTTTCTGTTCCTGGTGTGCATAGGTTCCTGTGGAGAGTGTGAATCCCCCAAATGGGCTCTCATTCACTCACTCACTCACCCTCCCTTTTGCTTTTGGAGATGTTCTCCTGGCTCCATGCTGAGCCCAAACAGGCCAGTGCCAGCTGTGCTCCTCTCTGTTCTCTGTGTCCTTCTGCTGCCTCGATGGATCCTGATATGGTTTCTCAAATGATTGGCCTATAGGGTCAATGACTACTAGCCCTTTTGTTTTCTCTCCGTGAGAGCTGTACACATGAGCTGCTTCTAGTCTGCTATCTTGACCTCCCCTCCCCAAATAATTTTTTAAATGAGCTGTTAAATTCAGCTTGCAAGTATTTTGTTGATTTTTGCATCTATGTTCATCAGGACCATTAGCCTATAGTTTTCAATTTTTTTGTTGTAGAGACTTGTAGAATGAATTTGGAAGAGTTCCCTCTTTAATTTTGGGGAGTTTTAGAATGATTGTTATTAGTTCTTTAAATGTTTGGTAGAATTCATCAGTGACTCCTTCCAGTCCTAGGCTTTTCTTTTTTGGGAGACATTTTATTGTTGATTTAATCTCATTACTCAGTATTGGTCTATTCAGATTTTCTATTTCTTATAATTCAATTTGTAAGATTGTATGTGTCCAGGAATTTAACTATTTTTCTAGGTTTTTTGATTTGTTGGCCTATAGTTATTTATAACAATCTGTTATTTTAAATATTTCTGTTGTATCAGTTGTAATGTCTCCTTTTTCATCTCTGACTTTATGTATTTAAATTTTGTCTGTTTTTGCTTAGTCTGGCTTAAAGATTTGTCAATTTTGTTTATATTTTAGAAAAACCAACCCTTGTTTGGCTGATCTTTGCATTTTTTATGTCTATATTTGTATTTCTGTTCTGATCTTTATTATTTCATTCTACTTTTTTTTTTTTTGGTTTTGAAACAAACACAGTTCTGCTCTGTCACACAGGCTGGAGTGCAGTGTGGCAATAATAGCTCACTGCAGCCTCAAACTCCTGGGTTCAAGTGATCCTCCTACCTCAGTCTCCTACCTTAGCTGAGTAGCTAATACTACAGGTGCATACCCCCACACCTGGTTAATTTTTTTTTTTTTTTTTTTTTGTAGAGACACGGTCTCACCTTTTGCCTAAGCTGGTTTGAAACTTCTGGCTTCAAGTGATCCTTCTGCCTTGGCCTCCTGCAGCACTGGGATTACAGGCATAAACCATTGTGCCTGGCCTGTTCATGTTTATCTAATTTCTTGAGGTACAATATTAGGTTGTTTATTTAGGACCTTTCTAATTTTTTAATGTAAGTTTTTATTGCTATAAACTTCACTTTTAGAATTGCTTTTCCTGTATCTCATTGATTTTGGTATGCTGCATTCCCATTTTCATTTATCTCAAGAATATTTAAAATTTATTTTAAAATTATTTATTGACCCATTTGTTGCTTAGGAGCATGTTGTTTAATTTCTATGTCTTTGTATAGTTTCCAGAGTTCCTCCTGTTATTGTTTTCTAGTTTTATTTCATTGCGGTAAAAAAAAAATACTTGATATAATTTCAATTTTTAAAAATTTGTTGAGACTTGTTTTGTGAGCTAAAATATGATCTGTCCTGGAGAAAGTTCCATGTGCTGATGAAAAGGATGTGTATTCTGCAGCTATTGAGTGGAAATGTTCTGCAAATCTCAGATTCATTTGATCTAGAGTGCATTTTAAATCTCATGTTTTTTTGATGGATCTGTCTGGATGATCTGTCCATTGCTGAAAGTGGAATGCTAAGTCCCCTACAATTCTTATGTTGCAGTCTATCACTCCTTTTAGATAGAATATTATTTGATTTCTATATTTAGGTGCTCTGGTGTTGAGTGCATATGTATTTACAATTATTATATCCTCTTGCTAAAATGACTCCTTTATCATTATATAATGACCATCTTTGATTCTTTTTATAGTTTTTTTACTTAATGCCTACATTTATCTGACATAGGTATAGCTACTCCTGCTTTTTTTTATTTCCATTTACATGGGACATCATTTTCCATCTTTTTATTTTCAGTCTGTGTATGTCGTTACAGATAGAGTGAATGTCTTGTTTGCAGCACATACTTGGATCTTATTTTTTAATTGAACAACTTAATCAAAAATATTCAAAGTTACTTTTCATAGGTAAGGATTTATTTCCACATAGTTGGATCTTATTTTTTAATTGAATAACTTAATCAAAAAATTCAAAGTTATTTTTCATAGGTAAGGATTTATTCCCACCATTCTGCTAATTGTTTTCTGGTTATTTTGTAGATCTCTTGTTGATTTTTTCCTCTCTTGTTTACCTTTGTGGCTTGGTGGTTTTCTGTAATGATAAGCTTTGATTCCCTTCCCTTTCTAATTTGTGTCTCTGCTCTATTTTTTTTTTCTTTGTTGGTACCTTGGGAATTTCAAAAAACAAAACCTTATAGTTATGAAAGACTATTTTAAGCTGATAACTTTACATTGGTTGCATACAAATATTCTAGACTTTTACACTCCCCCTTACAATTTGTAATTTTGCCTTTATTTATCTTTTTATATTGTATATTTCTTAACAACTTTTTGTAGGTATGATTATTGTTGAACATTTTAAATTTTTTTTGTTCCCATTAATAATGTTTTCCTTTTAAAGAACTCAGCCCACTTGAGAAGAGAACAGTAAGATGGGAGCACAGAAATAAAATATAGACAAAAATTCAAAGATAAGATTGATTCCTGCACAATTTGGCTTGGAAACAGCCTGCAGATGATAGCCTTATTTCCCTTGTTTTCTTGGCTCCCTGAAGCTTATCTGCCCACTTACCAATCCCGCCCCCCACCCCCAACTCATTCCCAGTCTGTACTTCAGTTAATGCTAACTTGTAGACCCAGTTCCTAAACCCTGAATCATTTTGAGGGCTTCAGTAACAAGTCATAATTAATTTATTAAATCAACATTGAGCGTTGGCCTTGCCCTTAAAGAGCTCACAATTTCTTGGAAGAGACATTAAGAAAACAGAATAATTACTTTGAAACTACATATTTTGTCCTACTAGAGAATTATTTTCAAAGGGCTGATGGAACAAAGAGAAAATATCCAGCAATAATTAGTGGGCACTCTGAAATTAGAGGAGCCTGGCTTCAAATACAGATTCTGATGTTCTCTAGTGGGGAGTCCTTTTCTTTCCCCTTCAACTTTTAAGTTCCAGGGTACATGTACAGAATGTGCAGGTTTGTTACATAGGTAAAAGTGTGCCATGGTGGTTGTATTAGTCCATTTTCATGCTGTTGATAAAGACATACCCAAGACTGGGTAATTTATAAGGAAAAAGAAGTTTCATGAACTCACAGTTCCACGTGGCTGGGGAGGCCTCACAATTATGGCAAAAGGCGAAAGGCGCATCTTACGTGGTGGCAGATGAGAGAATGAGAGCCAAGCAAAAGGGGAAACTTCTTATAAAACCACCAGATCTCTTGAGACTTATTCACCACCAGGAGAACAGTATGGGGGAAACCACCACCATGATTCAATTAACTCCCACCGGGTCCCTCCCACAACATGTGGGAATTATGAGAACTACAATTCAAGATGAGATTTGGGTGAGGACACACCCAAACCTACAGTGGTTTTCTGCACAGATCAACCCATCACCTAGGTATAAACTCCAGCATCCATTAGTTATTTTTTTCTGATGCTCTCCCTCCACACCCCCACAGGCCCCAGTGTGTGTAGTTCCACACCATGTGTCCATGTGTTCTCATCGTTCAGCTCCCACTTATAAATGAGAGTATGTGGTGTTTGGTTTTCTGTTCCTGTGTTAGTTTGCTGAGGATAACAGCTGCCACCTCCATCTATGTCCCTACAAAGGACATGATCTCATTCCTTTTATAGCTGTGTAGTACTCCATGGTGTCTGTGTACCACATTATCTGTATCCACTCTATCACTGATGAGCATTTGGGTTGATTCCATGTCTTTGCTATTGTAAAAAGTGCTGCAATGAACATACAAACATTTAAAATTTTAGCCTTCATACTAAAGGTTTGAAAAACTATATACCACCTAAATTATAGTAATGGAGTATTCTGAATTTTATTATGAGTTTACCTCTACCAATGAGTTATACTTTTATATGATTTCATGGTAGTAATTAATGTCCTTTCACTTCTGGTTGAGGCACTCCCTGAAGCATTTCTTATAAGGCTGGTCTAGTGCTGAAGTTCCTCAGGTTTTGTTTGTCTGGAAAAGACTTTATTTTTTCTTCATTTCTGAAGGATAGATTTTCTGGGTATAGTATTCTTGGCTAAAAGCTTCCCCCGCACTGCCCCCACTTTCAGCACTTTGAATATCTGAACCCAATCTCTCCTGGCCTGCAAAGTTTCTGCTGATAAATCTCTTGATTGTCTAATGGAGATTCTCTTATATGTGACTTGACACTTTTCTCTTGCTGCTTTTAGAATTCTCTTTGTCTTTGATTTTTGACAGTCTGATTGCCATGTTCCTTAGAGAGGACCTCTTTGGTTTACATCTATTTGAGGTTCTTGAGCTTCATGGATCTGGATGTGCATATCTCTATCAAGTCTTGGGAAGTTTTCAGCTATGATTTTGTTAAATAAGTTTTCTGTGCCCTTTTTCACCTCTTCTCCATGTATAATTACCATTATGTGAATTTTTTTTTTTATCTCATAGGCCTTGTAGGTTTTCCTTGCTCTTTTTCATTCTTTTTTTTTTTTCTTTTCCTCTGGCTGGGTTATTTCAAAAGACCTGTTTTCAAGTTCAGATTTTTTTTCTTCTGCTTCATCTAGTCTGCTATTGAAGTTCTCAACTGTATTTTTTCGTTGTCTTCGATGTCTTCAGCCCCAAGATTTCTGTTTAATGATATCTATCTCTTGAATTTTTCATTCAGATCATGAATTGTTTTCCTAATTTCATTGAGTTTTTAATCTATATTCTCTTGTAGCTCATTGAGTTTCTTAAGGTAATTATTTTGAGTTATTTTCTAGGCAATCTGTAAATTTCTGTGTCTTTCGGGTCAATTACTGGAGAGTTACTGTGTTTCTTTCATAGTGTCATCATCTTTGCTTTTTCATTGTGTACCTGCATTGACATCTATGCATTTGGTGAAATAATCACCTCTTCCAATTTCACAGAATAGCTATTATAGAGAAAGACATTTTGCTTGCAGATGTGTCCTAGAGTGTCAGTTGGGTAGGGTGTGTAGGCTTTTGTTCTGGCTGGGTTCAGTAGTATGGTCTCTGTGCTGTTTCTTCAGCTACAGTCACTGTCAGCAATGCCTATGAATACTTCAGTGGCTGAGGCTCAGGAGTCTGTGCAACTGCTCTGCTGGGTTGGGTGCATCCTCCCCACTGGGGACAGGGGTACCAGGCTGGTCCACATGTTATGGGTGCATGGGGGATGTTCTGCGAGGGTTGGGTGCAAGCTCTCAGCTGCAGGCAGGGGCACTGAGCTGCTCCATGCACTGTAGGTACATAGGGGCTGCCTTACCATGGTTGGATGTGGCTTCTTTCCGGGGGAGGGGATACTGAGCTGTTTTCTGCACCATCGGTGTCTGTTCCTTGGGAGGTAGGGTGCCACATGGGCTCAGGCACTGGAGTTATGGGTGTTTCACTGGGCCTAGGTTCCAAGTAGCCAAGTTGGGGTGCTGCAGCCACTGGGATGGAGAAGATGGATAGCTTCTTATGCAGTCTATTCCCAGGGTGTAGGGATGTATAGTTGCTCCGTGGTGGAGTGGTACACTACCTTGTACTGGTGAAATGTAGTGGTGGCAGAATTTCAGAGATGAGCAGATGCAGTGGCTACTAGCCCCCGGAGCAGGACACACTTTAGTAGTCCTTGAGACTCTAGTCTCAAGATGGTGCTGTATAGTAGCAGCTTAGATCATGGTGAGGGAAGGGGCACAACATGTGCTCCTTCTTTGGAGTCATGCAGCTATGTGAACTCCAGGCAGCTCCCTAGACTGGACTCAGGTACAAGAAGGACTTCAGGGTTCTCCAACAAAAAGACTATGGGTGTCCATAGTTTTAGTGGGGGATGCTGGGGGCCTCCTGCTTACCTTTTCTCTGCAGAGAGAATCCCTCATGTTCCAAGCTGATCCTGACTGGGGAGATAGGGTGGTAAAGTCAGGGCATTTCATTCTCATCTTTATGTGGCCATCCTGAGTCTCTATGCTCCACAGGTTCTCTGCCCCTCCTCTGTTGTACTTGACTGCCCACCTTCAGATACTCTCCTTGAAATGTAGGTGTTTGGTGTTGTGTTCCTGTGTGTGTGTGTGGGCAGTTGGGGGGTGGGGTGGACAAGTGTTAGGTTTGTTTAGTCAGTTATCTTGCTGACATTGTGTTTTTCTTAATTGGCCATATCTAACTGCCATTTATTGAGAACTTATCCTACTATGCATCATGCTAAGTTTGTCACATATGTTATTACATCAGTTTTCACAGCAATCGTATAGTAGGTGATATTGTTACTGTTTTTTTTTTATAAATGAGAAAAACTATCACTTTAATAGATTTTAAGTGCCTAATTTGTTAAAACTTAATAAAACAAAGAGGCAGTGCTAGGTTTTAGAATTAGGTTTATTTGATACCAATGCCCATGTTCTTTGAGATCTGTTACATTTCTGAAATGAAATCTAACCAAGCGTCCAAGTCCATTTGTCTATTTCTGCTTCCCCTGAGGTATCTATGCAGCAGGGTATGGCATTCTTGGCCTTGTACATATTATGCAGAATTGTTTACTCACTGGAAATTTCATCTCCCATTGTAATTTTATATCCATATTTATACATTTCTCTAGCCAAGTTATACCACATGTACTCATGTACTATTTTTCTGCTTTTGCTGTCATATAAGCAGGATCATATGAATCACTCTCATGTATCCAATTATAACACTGCTAGATAGGAAAAAATGACCACCAACGGTAAAGTTAGCCTAGTCAATAGGATTAGTCTTTGTAAAACCATAAACAAAATCAGGAAGAACATTTTTTCAAGCATTTTGCTGACAGCTCTTTTATAATCCAATAATCATAAAAAGATGAAAATTTTCTTAATCTACATACATCCTTTCTTAGATGAAGAAAATATTAAAATCCTATTAACCATGAATTTTCTTTCGAATAGTTCCTTCTCCCTGGTGAAGCTCAACTACGCCCTCTATTCATCAGGATTTGTGTGTGTGTGTGTGTGTGTGTGTGTGTAATTTTAGAGATGTGGTGGTGACTTATCTCCTGCCTCTAAAGACACTATTCGTCAATAGATTGGTTGATAGTATCCACAAGAAAGCAATTAGATTCCTTCTTTGAAGGAAATATACCAAATAGATGGAGACTTTATTAATTAAATAGAAGGACTAAGCCTTTTTTTTTTTTTTTGAGACGGAGTCTGGCTCTGTCGCCCAGGCTGGAGTGCAGTGGCGCCATCTCAGCTCACTGCAAGCTCTGCCTCCCAGGTTCACGCCATTCTCCTGCCTTAGCCTCCTGAGTAGCTGGGACTACAGGCGCCCGCCACGACGCCCGGCTAATTTTTTGTATTTTAGTAGAGACGGGGTTTCACCATGTTAGCCAGGATGGTCTCGATCTCCTGACCTCGTGATCCGCCCGCCTCGGCCTCCCAAAGTGCTGGGATTACAGGCGTGAGCCACCGCGCCCGGCCAGGACTAAGCCTTTTTCATAGTAGTGACTATGCCACGATCACTCTCCTCATCAAGAAAATCATTCTACACAGAGTTAACATCAAATGATGGATTCGTGGCCATCTCCAGTGGTCATAATGAAAACCACCCCAAATCCCAGATTCACCATGGATAAATTGCTACACTCTAAATAGGCCAATGCTACATAGGATCAGATCAATTTGGCTACAAATGGACTTCCTCCTCCCTTTCCTCTTTCTACTTTCTTTCTAGTGATAGTAAGAATAACAATCTTTATTGAGTCCTTACTACAAACCAAACATTATTCTAAGCTCCTAATATATATCATTTAATTCTCAAAAAAATCCTGCAACATAGCTATTACTGTGCCCCTTTTCTAAATCATAATTATGTTATCATTTTATAAAACATATACACTATAAAATTCCCTTCCTCCTTTGCCTGCCCTCACTTCCTCATATCCATCACTTAGGAGGTAAGAGAGAGAAAAACTTTCAAGGTCAGTGTGATTTTGTCTTCAGCTCTGCCTCCCTGCTATCTTGTGCCAAGCAGGGTCTCTAAAGCAATATCATCCACTTCTGGGGCTGTTGCATGCATGTGGATATAATTTTTCTAATCCAAAGAATGCTGGACAGTCCCTTTGGAACTTTGATGCTCACTTTAATGGAAATCTGTGTCCTGCTGGAAGTCAGAAGCGAAGACATCATATGTCAATGCCTTTCCTCACTGCGATTTGAGTTACAAGTTGAAGTAGCCACTTATTTCATAAAACAATGATTGACACACTGAGTCAGTTTGGGTGTTCAGGCTTGGGTTTTTGACAGCATCTTTTAAAAATGAATGAAATTAGCCTGCCCCATAAAAAAAATATGACTGACAATATTTGTTGACAGCAATCAAATTTAAGCTTTCAAGTGAAAATTAGAACTTTTGAAATCTTATGTCCACCACTGTGACTTGATGCCCTCTTAACACATAAATACTTATCTGATAATACTGGTGTTGATTCTAACAAGCCTGATTTTTTTTATATGGCCTAATAAATTGTGTCAATACTTACAAGATTTGTACAACTCAATAAACCAATATTTTCCAAATGAACAATCAGGCATACTACAAAATCATATATGGGTTAAAAATTTCCTTCAAAATGCAGGGGAAGTGACTGGATTTTAAAGTAACAGAGTATTACCTTTAATAAACTAGCACTTATTGATCAAAAAATATATAGAGAGTTATCCAGAAAGCTTTTAAAATAATTTACCTGTTACAACTGCAAATTGTTTGAGGCCAGATTTTCTTCAAATACTTTAATCAAAACAATATATAACAATAGAAGGAACATAGACTGAAATTCCAGCTGTCTTCTATTAAGCCAGACATAAAAGAGATTTGCAAAAATATAACACAACACAACACTTCTCATTATCTTTTCTTGTTTTGGAAAATATAATAACTATCTTTATTAAAATTTTTTTATGTTAACATGAAATGGGGTTATTTTAAAATAAATTAATACATTATTATTAAAAATACTTTTGTTTTTAATTTCTACTACAGTAAGCAGTATAGCTATAACTTATACTAGCAAAAGATCTTTGGGGTCCTCAATAATTTTTAAGAGTATAAACAAATCCTTAGAACAATAAATTTGAAGATCTTTGTGCTATGTGTGCAACATAGTAAAGTAAATGGTATGGGAGTGCAAAAGTAGAAGAAACAGTAAGGGTTAGAATTGGCTTTGCTCCAGAGTGGGATGAGACCACAGACTGCTAAGATTTAGATGAAGGAACCAGAGAAGGAACGGTATGAGAAGGGCATAGTAGTAAGAACAGTCATGGTAGATTTGGAGTTCTCTGAGTCAATCAGTAGTGAATTAAGCAGTGAGAGTGCCTCTCATGCTCAAAATCTCTTCTTCCACTTCACCTCTCTGACCCTTCTTCCATTATCACCTTTTCTCTCCCTCCTTGCACTCCCTTTCTGTTTCTATCTCCACGTCTAGAAAAGGCTCCCTGCTTTGGAGAACATGTGATTATATTGGGTCCACCTGGGTAATAGGCCCTAATCTTCCCAACTCAAGGTCCTTTACCTTAATCACATCAACAAAGGCCCTTTTCCATGTAGGGTAACATATTCACAGGTTCTGGGTATTGGAACATGGACATCTTTTAGGGTCCATTTACCACACCATGGGATAGTTTTTAGCAAGAAAGTGGCACAATAACAGTGGTATTGAGAAAACATTCTACAATAATTACCTAGTATGAACTGATCTGGCGCCAAGCTTAGAGCAGAGCTCTGCCTCTGTGGAAAACAGCTTCCATGTGTTTTTAGTACAATGCAGATGATGCATCCAGAAGGACATCTGCTGATATTCTGGTAGGCTTATCACTTTCTCATTGCCATCCTGCCCACATTTGTCATTCAGGTTACCAAGGGGACAAACATCCATAGCTTCTGGAAGCAGCTTCTTTGCTTCATTTCCTATCTCTAAAATATTACATGAATAGAAAGGGCGCAGACTTGCCATACTAGATCCTAGAAACTAACATTTCAGCATGGTAAAAAATTTTCCCCTCTCAGGCACTGGGATTTCAAGGGTGACCTTTCACATGAAGCATTTCATTAAAGAGTGTGGTTGGGTTACCAAATATTGAAGTGAGAGGCAACATTTAAATGACTATTTGTTGTGTTACCACCAGTACTCTGGAGAACAATAAGCTTAAGTGATTTTGAGTATTAATTTATCAGGATGGCTAAATTATAAAAGAATGCTTGAATTCGATTTTAAAAAACCCACAAGATGGATGTAGCTCAAATATTTTCCAACGTAAGCTTCCTTTTGAAAGTAATTTAAATGTTTGTCTGCCCTCCCATCACATTTATGTGTGATATGTTTGGTAATTAAGTAAGGAGGAAAGAAAGGGAATCCCTGTGGTATAAATTCCAGAAACAACTGTAGATTCATCCAAAGGTCGCTTATAAATCAGAACAAACCCAAATTCATAAGCTAGCCTCAAACAGAATCAACTATCTTATAAAAATGAGACAAAATGACAAAAGCAATTATTTTCACCCCTAAACATGTTTATAAAAAACAGGATGCTGTTTTTTTAGTCAGGCAAATAACTTACCCAGGGCATTCTTAACTATTGATGAATATTACAGCAGAAGAATGAACTTTGGCATTTGCAACTTGCATTGTGCAAAGCATATCATCTATTCAATTCTCTTGGGTGTGTGTAGCTCACTATTTTTGCCTACGCATGTTTTCTCAGGAAAAAAATGTTATAAAGTCAAAACCATTCTTAAACAGAACAAACAGCGTTTTCCCTAACACCTTCTCACTTTTATTTTGCAAGATTTTCTTCTCCTAAGGAAGTAATCACAGCCCTTCTCTCTGGAACCTACCGCAAATGGTCATGGACAGAACTTAGAATTCTGGACTCTCCTATTCCTAATCCATTGACATTTCTCTAAACTGTATTCCACCTTTTGGACCCAAGGTATTATCCAGCTAATTATAGACAGATGTAACCTAATGGACTGTTTTATGAGAATGCTAGGTTCTCTTTCAGTAACATTGTAGCCTACACACCCACACCCCACCATAGTATTTTAGTTTGAAATTTGAGCAGGTTTAGTGATTAAGATGTGAAGTGGATAATGACATCCGAAAATTGGAAGGCCAGGGAAAAGTGCTAAATTTGGGAGCTTCTGGCATCCAACTGGGAGAATGCATGTACTATGGCTCCAGAAAATAGGTGTAAGGAGAGTAGACAGTTTTTAGGGGAAATTTAAACACATAAAAGGGAAATTATATCTACTTCACAAGTTTGCCTTTGCTTCTGGTCTGTGATTTGTGTGGGCTTTTTAGTGTCCAGCAATTGCACTGAGGAGACAGTCAGAGTCAGCCATGTGTCTAAATAATTTCTGCTCTATTCTAGGAATCATGAGTACTTGGGCAATTTCCTTTGAACTCCCAGTTTTGTTGGAGTGTTCAAGAGGGAGAAACAGCCGGGCGCGTTGGCTCACGCCTGTAATTCCAGCACTTCGGGAGGCCGAGGCGGGTGGATCATGATGTCAGGAGATTGAGACCATCCTGGCTAACACGGTGAAACCCCGTCTCTACTAAAAATACAAAAAATTAGCCGGGCGTGATGGCGGGCGCCTGTAGACCCAGCTACTCGGGAGGCTGAGGCAGGAGAACGGCGTGAACCCGGGAGGCGGAGCTTGCTGTGAGCCCAGATGGCGCCACTGCACTCCAGCCTGGGCGACACAGTGAGATTCCGTCCAAAAAAAAAGAAAAAAAGAAAGAGAAACAATGAACCTAGAGAGCTGCGAGTTTGTGTCATGTCACATCCATATAAGCTAAGGGAAATCTCCTGTTAAAATCCTTGGAATGCCCAACCTTGGAAATTCAGAAATGTTGGACTACTGCCTTAATGACTCTGGAGAGACTCGCCTTCCCAGGGTTAATCAATTCCTAGAGACAGTAAAGAAATTGCCCAGGAGCACACTGGCAACCAAACGAATCAATTCAAATGCAAACCAACCAATCAAGAGCCCACACCCCAAGCACTTCCTTTATTAGAGCTCTCATATTCTGAGCCTCTATCCACTCGCTCTAAGCACTCCAAGGCCAGGTACCAAACAAGCAAGGATAGTACCTATGCCCCAGAATCTGCTGAAATTATTCAAACTAGCTAATCCTAAATCTGTTTCCACTATGTCACTTGTTCCTTCCCACAGAAACAAAAATAATAATGTTCTTTCCTACAGTTCTCCACTCTCCGTCTGTCTCCTAACTGGCCCTGGTGCTTCCCCATGTGTGCTTGTGGCATGCCCCCTTCTCTTGGGATCTGTGAATATAACTATCTTTCCAATGGAAGTCATCTCCTAATCTGTTGGCCTTATCATACCTAATAGTAATAAAACCTGTATTAAACAATATGAAATAGAACCTCTCTGGCTCCCTGAAGTAGATGATCTCTAGAGTCTCTTCTAGCTCTAACACTCCTTTATCCTCTTACTTTAAATAGGAAAGCATTTTACCATCTTTACAATAGATATTTCAGTTATAATAAGGTCTTGAGCTTCTGAAGTTACTCAGTTTTTAATGCCAAGGGTTTTGTGAATCAGGACTTACATAAAGAGAAATTACACAGAAAGTCTTGTGTAAGAGTCATTGCTTAATCGGAAGCAAGGGAAAATGTTAGTTCTATTTTGAGAAACCTTTCATTTTCCTCTATTATAGCTGAAGAATAAAAATCATTCTAGTACGCTTTTTCTAGACGCCTGTTAGCTTTTCTACTTTCCTTTGCTTTTCTTTCTTCTTTGCCTTTGGATACAAAGTAGTATAAGGTTCCCTCCTGATGGTGTGATTGTATGAGTTTGGGATGCATGTTGGGAGAATCAGGAAAATATTGGGATAAAATTCTCCCTTTAAAAGGCATGCAGAGTATAAGGCAAAACACAAGAACTATATTCCAGTATATAAAGAATTAGATTAGTAATGGGAACATTACTGAATATTTACTGAATGAACTAAATTCTCATCTAGCATAAACAGGGATTCCCTGTGTAGTCTTAATCCATCACCTCACCCTTCTTTGCCTTTACTTTCTGATAGAAAAACAATTATTCCAAATCCTCCACAAATATAATTAGTAGGATTGTTATGAGGAATCATTTGACTTTCAAAATAAATCTGAAAATTGCTTTCAGTTACTAAAATAAATTGCAGAGGAGGATTATGTTCGAGACAAAATTATGTCTTGTGTA
Organism: Gorilla gorilla gorilla; assembly: GCF_029281585.2. Lineage (NCBI taxonomy): Eukaryota > Metazoa > Chordata > Mammalia > Primates > Hominidae > Gorilla > Gorilla gorilla. The sequence goes on along the minus strand of NC_073240.2, from coordinate 50,515,618 downwards.
AGGGAATAAACAAGGAAGTGCATTTCGGTGAGAGAATGAACATTTTGGTTCATGTTGTGATAAAAGGGTACCATAATTATTTGAAATCAGGAAAACAATTTATGGGTTTTCTTCAAAAAATTTTGTGTGAATTAATTTTTCTTATTGTGTTTGTTTCTGAAAATGCACCCATTTATATAACCTCTGGGAAGTCAGACAAAACAGATGTATAGCTCTCTGCAATGGGCAGGACTCAAATTGAAGTACAGTTGGCTGGATATTTAAGAGTACAGTGAGGAAAAGTCTCGCCTTTCTACTCCACCTGAAGTTGTCAAATGAAACTTTCCAAATATTTTAGAAAAACAAAATGCCTCTGGCTCACATTCTGTTTGCCTTTGAGTCTTGCTCAAAACATATTTTTTCAAATGAAAAAAGGAAGAATGAAGGAAACAGACTAAAAGTCAAGGAATTAATTTTGTGCAGAAGGAAAACAAAACTGTGGAATCTCTGGGTTCAAAAACTTGAAAAAAAAATTCAACTTATTTAATGCCCTCTAATTTGAAGATGAAAGAATGGTTGGACTGAGTTGTTCCTTCAGAAAGAGCTCTTTCTCTGTGCCTCAGAGACAACTGAAAGATCACAAAACCTTCCTCCAGAAAAATTTCTAAGGTCAGAGAAACTGCCTTCTGCTTACTTCAAATCTCTCTGTCAATGTAAATTTAATACTCTCCACACAAAAATACTAGCTTCATATATATACAGACAAAAATATTCACAGAACTTTTCAGAGTTATGAGTTTGGCTGGTTTTGTCTTGCTTTAAAGTGAACCCAATACTGAAAATCTTAAAGACCTTTCCCTCAAATAATAAATACAGTGAGTAGCACTCTTGCCTCCAGAGCTATACTGATATCACCTCTAGGGTTAGGAATTGTGGGACATGAACGAACAGGTAAAAATAAAAACATTGGGTATACCATTAACTCTTCCATTTTGAAAACAAGGTAGCTGAGGTTCAGAGAGATAGAGGTGCACACTGGAACTTATCCTGAGACCACTTCTGAAAGTAATTTGAATCAGGCCTCAGAGACAGGCCTCACCCAAGGCCTTGTCCTTCCTCTTGCTACAGTGATCAGGGAATGGTGAATGTCTGCACTGGTCTTAGATTCCTTATCTGAGTGACCAAGTGTGACAGAAAGAGTTAGGGGGTCCTTATGGGCACCCCCTTCCATCCACACACCTGTCTATAGATTCTAAACCACCAGAGGATTCTGGGTACAGGCCTTTGAGCAAGCTGTGAAGGTGGTAACTGAAAATGCAAGGTGGGGAGTCAGGGCCTGGAATTCTCAAGGGCAAAACCAAATAATACGGCCTTTTCCTCCCCCATCTCCTATCCTTCATTTTTCTTTCCTTTTGAAAATGTTTTATTATGAGCAATACTCAATCACAAACAAAATATGAATCAGAGACATCTTCTTTGAGAATTTGGAAGCTATCATTTGGCATCTTCAGGTGTGGGAGAAAAGTGAACCTTACCCTCACTGAGTTCCTACATGTCCAGCCCATTGTACTTCAGCTTGAATAATGGCCCATTGTGGAAGACCCTGTGTATATATTCATTTTGCCTAACTGCCCAGGGATTTTGTGAGTGGATCTATTTTCAGAACCAAAATGAATTCTCTACAGCAATCCTCAAATTTTATTCTGAATGAAAATCACCAAGAAAGCTTGTTAAAATACAGACTACTGAGCCCCATCCCTACCTTCTAATTCAGTAGATCTAGGATGAAACAAATGCTAACAAGTTTCCAAGTGATACTTACGGCTAGTCCCAGGGTTCGGGGCTAAAAGCAATGGCTCCTTAGGACCCAGTCGTAGATATGATGCTAATCGCCTTACATGCTACCACACACTCTGATAAGCCCTCTCTTTTCCCTGACTCAGCAAAAGGCTATATCCCATGTAAGGAGGAGATGATGAAAATGATGCATTTCATCTTCTTTAGGAAGCTTGCTGGTTTTATTCCAACCTCTTTAATGATTATTTTACACCTCTTTTTAGGCTCATTTATTTTACCCCTCACACATAAATGACTACAAAATTCTATAGGTTCTGTATCCTAAATACCTGCAGAGGCTCTTCCTCTCCAGCCCTCTTCTCATCTCTTGATTCAGGTAAAAATTATCTCTCACTCACAATTTTGCAAGAGCTTTCTATATTTGGTATTCTTTTCTTACCATCCTTCAACTCATTTTCATTCCACTATCACAGAAAGTTTCCTGAAAAAGAAATGTGATCCTAAAACTGTGCTGCTCAGAATTTCTCTAGTGTACCCCCTTGGCCTTCAGCAGAGAGGAAGAAGGGAGGTGAGGTCTCAGAGACATTAATTTTCACTTTCAGTCATCCTCTTCCTTCCTCCAATCACACCAATACTCATAGCATTCTAGACCGACCTTGGCAGAAGGAGGAAGAGGTCAAATTGGACAACTTCCTCTACTCAAAACTGCTACCTTTCATTTCAGTTTAATAGCATTTATAGGTACCTGCTATTTGCAATACTTTGTGCTTTTTCACCAATCCTCACAAAAATCAGGTGGTGTTACAGGGGGAAGGAATGAGACACAGCATGAAGGAGCTACCTAAGGTTATACCAAGCTAGCTAGATAAATGTGCCTGTACAGGTTGCTTGCCATTGAACATCACAACAGTCGGTTTGTTTTTCAAATATATGATTTAGGCAGTAGAGGTTAAGAACAGAAGCCCTAACTTCAGGCACTCTTGATTGGAAACCTGATTCTGCCATAAGGTAACCATGAGTAAGTTACTTATCCTTCTAATAATCCCCTTGTGATAATAGCAACCTAAAATAACCCCTGCAACCTCTGACTCCATGTATTCATGCCTTTGTGAAACAATCTCCTCTTGAGTGTGGGCAGGACCTGTGACTTGCTAATAGGATGTGACCAAGGTGATGGGATATCACTGCCATGATTATACTGTGTTATAAGTGAAGGGATTTTGCAAGTGAAATTAAGTTAAGGTTCTAATCTGCAGAACCTCAGAACCTCTGTAGAACTTCTGTTCTAATCTCCCCTAATCAAGTAGTCCTTTAAAAGGGGGCTTATTCCTTCCCTGAGCTTAGAGATTCTGGATAGCAGACTCCCTCTTCTGTCAGCCCTAAATAAGTCGGCCATTATTAATTTTACAGATGTACAGAAATAAATTTTGCCAGAATCCACATGGACTTGCAAGAGGACCCCGAGTCTCAGATACGACTGCAGCCTCTTGAACATAGTCTTGTGAGACCCTAAGCAGAGGAGTCAGATAAGTTTTGCCCAGACTCCTGATCCATGGAAACTGTGAAATAATAAATGCATGTTGTTTTAAGCTGCTAAGTTTGCATTATTTATTTATTTTTTTATTACTCTTTAAGTTCTAGGATACATGTGCGGAACGTGCAGGTTTGTTACGTAGGTATACATGTGCCACGGTTGTTTGCTGCACCCATCAACCCATCATCTACATTAGGTATTTCTCCTAATGCTATCCCTCCCGGTGCCCCCCACCTCTCAACAGGCCCCGGTGTGTGATGTTCCCCTCCCAGTGTCCATGTGTTCTCATTGTTCAACTCCCACTTATGAGTGAGAACATGCGGTGTTTGGTTTTCTGTTCCTGTGTGAACTAATTTACACTCCCACAAACAGTGTAAAAGCATTCCTATTTCTCCACATCCTCTCCAGCATCTGTTGTTTCCTGACTTTTTAATGACTGCCATTCTAACTGACATGAGATGGTATCTCATTGTGGTTTTGATTTGCATTTCTCTAATGACCAGTGATGATGACAAGGCATGGGCAAAGACTTCATAAAACATCAAAAGCAATGGCAACAAAAGCCAAAATTGACAAATGGGATCTAATTAATTTAAAGAGCTTCTGCACAACAAAGGAAACTATCATCAGAGTGAACAGGCAACCTACAGAACGGGAAAAAATTTTTGCAATCTATCCATCTGACAAAGGGCTAATATCCAGAATCTACAAGGAACTTAAACAAATTTGCAAGAAAAAAACAAAAAACCCCATCAAAAAGTGGGTGAAGGATATGAACACTTTTCAAAGGAAGACATTTATGCAGCCAACAAACATATGAAAAAAAGCATTCATTTTTTAATGCAGCAATGGTTAACTAACACATCCCTTCTTCCTGTATTTCACCACCAACAATCCTCCTCACACCCACCAAAAAAGGGAAAGTGGTAGAGGGAAGGCAGGGACCAAAAAGCACAATGTGTACTGGGCCGAGCTGGTTTGGGAGCAATCACATCTTTACTTATCCCCAACCCTGGACAGGCAGAATGGCTTCAGTAGTGCTGCTCTGAGGAACCAGATAAAATACCCTAGAGGAGTGTGGCCTACCAGAGGGCAGAGGAGTGATGGGATTGGACAAAAAGACACTCTTCTTCTTCCACTGTCCCCACAGTTCTGCTTATTTCTGGAACTCAAGGAGGTAAGAGCTGTGCCAAGAAAAGAGGGTGGAGCTGGCTCTGCTTCTCAGGCTGTAGGCAGCCAGGAGCAGTCAGCTGTGACCACTCAAGCACTAAAGCACCTGAATACCTAGGAGGTGTAAATCCCTAGGCTGTGGCTCTTTGGGGTTGGGGTTTGTATAAAGACAGGTGTGAAATGCTCTGCTTTTTAAGGCCTATAAAAACTGGTGGGTAGAACAACATTAACATATGGAGAAAGTTAAGTAATAAAGATGGCCACATCAAATGATTGGCACAGGCAGTAATGCATGGAGTGGAGAAACAGAGCTAGGCTTGATGACACAATACCCATAATCATAGTTTGATTCTGCCACTAACTGCCTTGGGACTTAAGTCCGTCTCAACACATCTTTGGACTTGGGTTTCCTGGACTCTAATATAAAGAGCTTGTATGTTTGCTGGTTTATAATTTATTCAGAAATATATTGCCTTTCTCAAGTGAAATGAAGAAAACAGATGAAAAGCAGAGCTCTTCTAGCTAAAGCAAGGGAACCAGCATAAACACAACTGCAGGGGATGAGCCCTAAAGTCCCTTCTGACTTTAACATCTTCTGATGATGGTTCTCCAGCAGAGACCGCCTGGGATATGAACTGGGAGGATGCATGCAGGTTTAAGCACCCTGCAACTATCATAAGGTCCTGCAAGTGTGGTAGTACTGGTGAGAAGAGGAGCCAATACAAGAGCATACACCCTCTACTCCTGCAGGGCTTCCAGTGTATACATCAAGAACAGACACAGCCATCTTGCTTTTAGCCATTCTTCTATTAGGCTTGCAGCAGTCAATGTCAGCCAGAACTTTCTGTAGTGCTCCAAAGACTGCTCTACTCTAAGTCCCAGCTAGAAAGGCTGAGGTATGTAAGTCCCATTCTTTTTATGTGAACTGTACCAGGGAAGTCAGTTTTACTGTTTCAGGGAGACGCTGCATTTCAACTGTGTGTGGCATCAAATAGAAACTCTCACTCCACCCATGCTATTTTCTATTCACAAATTATACACCCCACAATCTCTACCAACCCTCACAGCCAGCATTATAAACACAAACAGTAGAAACAAGCCTTTCCTCAGATCTTGTAGTTTGGGCCCTGGCCAGTTCCTCGAAGAGCTTTTGTACTTGTGCATCAATAGCTGTCTCATATAGCTTCTGGTATTGCATAGAGAAGACTAATAAATGAACAGGATATTCATTTTTCATCCAGTGCATTTACTGAACACCTACCATGTGTCTAGTACTGTCCCAGCCACTGTGGATACAGCAGTGAACTAGATAGACATCCCCTAGCACTAGAAGAATAAGTGCATCTATTCTTCAGGGGAATAAGTGTGGCATACTGCAGAATTCACTGTGCTTATAGATATTCTAGCTGACTCAATGGCAAACAGCCATCATTGAGACTCACTTGCCATAGGGATTTCTCTGCAGCTGATACCACAGCTATAAAGAGAAAAATCATCTTGCTATTTTCCATCGGGAAATTTGGCTCAAAAAGATAAATGTATTTTAATTTTTTTTTTCTGAGATTGTTTAACAGTATACTAAAGTAAGCATTTTCAAGGTGTTCTCTGTTAGGCCTCCTGGCAAAGTTTCTGTGAGGGTGAAATAGACAAATTGCAAAAGATATGTGTCCTTGGTCGCTTGTGTGCTATCCAGGCTCTCACAACTGGCCATGCCCCTAGCATCCTGCTTTGCTGGATAGATTTCAGAGAAGGGTCTTCTGAAGGCCATGAAACCCAGTTTATGGCTCTGAGGGTAGACTAGGGTAAGGTCCAAAGAAAGGGCTTCAGAATCCATGCACAGCAGCTTATGTTCCTGTGAGGTTGTTTTATGACTCTGTGCAAATCCAGAATCCTGTCATTGGACAAAGTGGTCAAGTACAGGATCAGTATCAGAGGATAGAGGATGATGGGGTACATGGTCCTATTTTAGACAGGGAAGTTCAGAAAGGCCTCCATGAGAAGGTGATATTTGCATTCAAACTAGAATAAAGTAAGGGAATGAATTATAGATTTCTGGAAGTAGAAAATTCCAGAGAAAAAGAAGAAACTGTACAAACATACCAAGGGTGGATAATGTTCAAGTTATAGGAAGAAGATAAGTGCAACTGGACACAGTGAACAAAGGAAAGGTCAAAGGGCTAGATCCTGTGGGCCAGGTAAGCAGACTGAGGGAAGGACTTGGGATTGTTATTTGTGTGTGTGTGTGTGTGTGTGTGAAAGAGAAAGAGAGAGAGAGAGAGGGACAGAAAGGGAGAGAAAGGGAGAGATGGGAAGTTATTAGAGAGTTCTAAGCAAGGGGTGATATAATCTAACATTGGGTGTTACAAGGCTCACTCTGACCAAGGCTAGCCCCCATGGACCCAGCCTCCAAGCCCACTACAGTGCCAGGCCAGCCATCATGGCCTCAGGTTCCAGGTCCACCCCAACATCAGGCTGGCTTCTGTAGCCATAGGCTCTAGACCAGTCCCTGAAGACCTAGCTTCTAGGCCTACCTCAGCACCAGGACAACTCTTATGGCCACAGGCTCCAGGTCCACCTAGTACCAGGCTGGCCCACCACTGTGAACACCAGCATCAGTCCCACCCCAGTGAACTCAGGCTCTGGGTTTCCTCCAGAGACAGTTTACCCCCTGTAGCCCCAGGCTCCAGGCCAGCCCTCATGGTTCAGGGATCCAGGTTGTCACCAGTGGACCTAGCCTCCAGACCTGCCCCATCACCAGGCTGACCTCACAGACAGCTTCCAGGCTGGCCCCTAGGGTCCTCAGCTCTATGGATCCAGGTACCAGGCCAGTCCCTGTGGACCCAGGCATTGGGATCACCTACCCACTGACCCAGGCACTATGCCAGCTGACTTGGAGACTTTCACAGCAAGCCTGCCTGCAGACCCTGCTGGCTACTCTGCTCAGAGTCTCTGGACAAGCTGACTGGTGAAGGCCTTTCACTGGAGATGTCAGTCTATAAAGACTGGAAAAGGTGCCCACTTATTCAAATGCAGACACTACTGCAAATCCACAAGGATCAAAAATAATCAGGGAAACATGACACCACCAAAGGAAAAAAATAAAGTACCAATAACTGACTCTCAGAAACGAAGACCTATAAACTTCCTGACAAAGACTTCAAAATAATTATCTTAAAGTTTAGTAAGCTACAAGAGAACACAGACAACTAAACGATATCAGAAAAACAATACATAAACACAATGACAAGTTCAATAAAGAAAAACAAAACAAAAACCAAATAGAAATTTGGAGCTGAAGAACAATAATGACTGTACTGAAAAATTCCATAGAGACCTTCAGCAGCAGACTTCATCAGACAGAAGAATCAAGACACACAAAGATGTGTTTTTAAAAATTAGCCAGGCAGAAGAATAAAAAGAAAAAAAGTGAAGAAAGCCTATGCAACTTGGGACACCATCAAACAAATGAATATATGCCTTTTTTGCAGTACCAAAAGGAGAAGAGAAAGAGAAAGAAGCAGAAAGCTTATGTGAAGAAACAATGACAGAAGCATTTTCAAATCTAGAGAAGGAAATGAACATCTGTATCCAAGAAGCTCAATGAATCCCAATAGATTAAACATAATGAGATCTTGATTGAAACACATTGTTACACAATTCTTAAAAAAATAAAGAATTTTGAAAGCAGTAAGAGAAAAGCAACTCATCACTTACAATAGAACCACTACAAAACTATAGGTAGATATCTCAGAAGAAATCTTGCATGCCAGGAGATAGTAGGATAATCAAGTACTGAAAGAAAATATCCTGGCAACCAATAATACAATACTCAGCAAAACTGTCCTTCAGAAATGAAGTAGAGATAGAGACTGTCCCAGAAAAACAAAAGTTGAAGGAGTTATCACCACTAGATCTGCCTTACAAGAAATGCTTCATAAATTCACGTTGTAATGAAAAATGCTAACAACATGTAACAGTACAAAACTCACTGGAAAGGTGAGATATAGTCAAATTCACAATACTCTAATACTGTAACAATTGTGTGAAAATCACTTAACTCTAGCATAAAGTTAAAAAGAAAAAATTATTAAAAATAACTATAGCTACAATAATGTGTCAAGGAATACACAATATAGAAAGATGTAATTTGTAATATCAGTAATATGTAAGGGAAGGAGAACTTAAAATACAGAGTTTTTGTATGTTAAGTTGCTTATAGCCTAAAATAGCCTGTTATAATTTATGTAAGTCTCATTATAACCACAAAGAAAAAAACCTGTAGCAGATACCCAAAAGGAAATGATAAAGAAGTCAAAGCATACCACTGCCAAAAAAAAAAAAAAAAAAAAAAAAATCAAATCACAAAAGAAGAGAGGAAGAGAGGAATAAAGAAAAGAGCCCAAATAGCCAAGGCAATCCTAAGCAAAAAGAACAAAGCTGGAGGCATCACATGACCTAATTTCAAACTATACTACAGGGCTGCAGTCACCAAAACAGCATGGTACTGGTACAAAAACAGGCAGATAGATTAATGGAACAGAATAGAGAGCCCAGAAATAAGGCTGCACACCTATGACCACCTGATCTTTGACAAAGCTGACAAAAACAAGCAATGGGAAAAGACTCACTATTCAATAAATGATGCTGATAAAACTGGCTAGCCATATGCAGAAGAAGCTGGACCCCTTCCTTACACCATATACAAAAATCAACTCAAGATGAATTAAAGACTTAAATGTAAATCCCCAAACTATAAAAACCCTGGAAGACAACCTCAACAATACCATCCTGGACAGAGGAACAGGCAAAGATTTCATGACAAAGACACCAAAAGCAATTGCAACAAAAGCAAAAATTGACAAGTGGGATCTAATTAAACTTAAGAGCTTCTGCACAGCAAAAGAAACTGTGAACAGAGTAAACATACAACCTACAGAATGAAAAAAATATTTGCAAACTATGCATCTAATATTCAGGTGTATAAGGTCTAATATCCAGCATCTATAAGGAACTTAAACAAATTTACAAGAGAAAATAACCAACCCCATTAAAGTGGGCAGAGGAAATGAACAGACACTTTTCAAAAGAAGACATACATGTGGCCAAGAAGCATATGAAAAAGAAGCTCAATATCAGTGATTATTAGAGCAATGCAAATCAAAACCGCAATGAGATATCATCTCACACCAGTCAGAATGGCTATTATTAAAAAGTCAAAAATAACAGATGCTGGTGAGGTTGCAGAGAAAAGGGAGCCCTTATACACTGCTGATGGGAGTGTTAATTAGTTCAACCATTGTGGAAAGCAGTATGATGATTACTCAATGAGCTAAAAGCAGAACTACCATTCAACCCAGCAATCCCATTACTGGTTGTATACCCAGAGGAATATAAACCATTCTACCATAAAGACACATGCATGTGAATATTCATTGTAGCACTATTCACAATAGCAAAGACATGGAATCAACCTAAATGCCTATTAATGACAGATTGGACAAAGAAATTTTGGTACACAGACACCATGGAATACTATGCAGCCATGAAAAAATGAGATTACGTCTTTTGTGGGAACATGGATGGAGTTACAGGCTATTATCCTCAGCAAACTAACACAGGAAGAGAAAACCAAATACCACATGTTCTCACTTACAAATGGGAGCTAAATGATGAGAATTTATGAGCACAAAGAAGAAAACAAAGAAGAAACACTCTTCCCTTCACCCTGGTGGAACAGAAGGGTGTGCAATTAATTTCTGGGCTATGAAGACACCAAGAATGAGCTTGCTTCCTAGATTTGGCAATTTTCAGTTATTTCTAAGCTGAAGCCTGGCAGGAGAGAACCCAAATTATTAATTACATTTGTTTCCAGTGTTCAAGACAGTTTCATGAGTGATATTCACTTCAGAGATATATTCTGCCAGTTTACTACAACCCCAAACTGCTTGCTTCAGAGTCTAGGAGCTCTACATGTCCTTTGGGCACAAGATCTGGGGCAGTTTCAGTCAATGAAAGTAAAATAAGGTTAGAAGCTGAAGTGAGGGTTGTTTCCCCCACCCACCCCCAACCCCCTTCACTAGATTTACCATCCCCTGGCAAGAGCTTGAGGTTGACTTATGTTTGTCTCATCACTTGTAATGTGACTGTAACACACTGAACTATCTGAATCCCTTTATCTCTCCCTTCTGTCTGCACGTTCAGGGAAAGAATGGGATATTTATGATCCCATCAATTTAATAGACCATGTCAATTTCTGCATCTCAGTCTGTAAAGCATACCCATGTGGATTTGAAAACTGCCTTTCAGACATGAACTTTATTTTTCATAATGAGGAACAGAGACATTATTGGGGAAGTGAAATGGGGAGAGAGGAAGGAAATAGTAATAAATCTTACCAAGGCAACTTCCAACCCTGGATTATGTCATTCAATTAGGATATGCTTATATAGATAAAGATACTAGTCAGTATTTGCTTTCTTGCCTTAGAAAATCCTTCGTGTCACATTAGCTCACACTGGTGATCCATTTACCTCATAGAAAAAGCACAGAGGCAGAAATCTGTATTAATTTTTTTTGGTATTTAAAAGATTACCTTATGTTTCATAAGAGTAACTTTTAGATTTATGTCTGCTACTGTTAAACTTCAGCAAGCAAATAGCCATACATGACTAGTAGCTATAGTTTGATAAGAGGCTACTAGCATTTCAAATGAATGGATTAAAAAGGTAGTAACACATTTTTTTTAAAAGTATAGTATTTTTAAGGCAATAAAAAGTTATTTTTGTTTCCCTAGCCTATTAAAAAAATCACACTTAGGCATTTAATGATCTTGGCTATTAAAATAGAACAGTGGTATATCAAAAGGGAATTAGGATGTAGTCAACCATGCCATGAATTGTTATCATGTATAACAATAATAACAGATGTGCTAGGGACTTTACATGTGTTATATTTAAATATATGAATGATTAAGTTCAATACCCTTAGAAAAAATTAAGACCTTCTGATTTTATTACATGATGAAGGGTTTGCAACAGTTAATTTTTGAATTTTATTTTGCTTAATTTAAAAATTAGTTTGCAGTTCTAAGCATAAAGCTTATGGTGGGCACATTGTCCTGAAACTTAGAATTGTTATCCTTCTTTCATTTAGTTAATGAGTATTTACTGAGCAACTACTTTGTAATAAAGTCTGGGATGAATCAAATAGAAATTTAATTCTAATAAAATCATAAACAAATGCAATTCAAATAAAAACATTTCATGGAAAAAATGTTTTTTTTCATGGAACTTTTATAAGTTTACTTAAAATTTTGATGAAAAAACAAAAGGCCAAAAATTTCCAGGATTATTTTGCAAAAAGAGAACAAAGTAAGACATTTCTATCTACGAGATACCAGACTTATAATACAGACAGTTTGTATTAATACAGGGAAAAATAAGTAGTCCAATGGATCACAACAGGAAAACCAGAAACAGACATATAATATATATATATGTGTATATATATATGTGTATATATATGTGTGTGTATATATGTATATATGTGTATATATATGTGTGTGTATATATATATATATAGAACATATGTGAAAGCAAAGACAGTATATAGGTCAGCAAGGAAAAAACAGGCTATTCAATACATGATACTAGAGCAATTATTTATCTACATGAAAAGAATCAAATAAAATTCCTATTTCACACCCTCCACAAAAACCAATTTCAGGTGAATTAAAGGCCTAAACGTGAAAAGAAAATCTGTAAAACATGTAGAAAATAGTTAATACAGGACACTGTCTTTGTATTGTTAGAATTTCTTAGGAAATACAATAGTAAAATTCATTAAATATATTCATCAATTGCTTACAATAAAATCTGGCTAAATTAGAAATTTTCTGAATGAAAAGACACCATAAACAGACGGAAACTACAAGCCTCAAACTGGGACTAATAGGTACGTGGAACACAGAAAGAACTCCGGTCGGTCAATAAGAAAACAATCCAATTGAAAATGGATGAAGGAAGAGGAAATCCAAATAGCCAGTAAGCTCTTGAAAAGATATTGAACTTCAACAATGGCAGATTAAACAAAGTGACACATTATATCACGACTATCAGAATGATAAATGCTTAAACCTGAAATATAAAATGTTAGCAAGGATACAATGAGAACTTTCATGTATTGCAGGTGGGGATTATACAGACTGCAGAGCAATGCAGCAATACCTAATAAAGTTCAATATGCACGTGCCCTGTGGCCTAGCAATTCCATGAGAAATTCTGTCACATTTGCACAAGAAAACATGTGTAAGAGTGTTCTTTACAGCATTACTTATGGGAGCAGCAGATTGGAAACAATTCAAAAGTACACCAACAAGAAAATAGATAAATTATGAAATACACTACAGGAGTGAAAATGGACTAGAATGGTATCTTTCAATATGAGTAATTTTCACGAATATAACATTAGATTTTACAGGCAAGTTTGATAAAGACACATAGAGTCTCCTTATGTTTTAAATGTATATAAATTTTGAGAGCATGTAAGAACATTATATGTTGTTATGGATTTATGCATATACATATAAAAGCATAAAAAATTAAATATTATACCTAAAATTTATGATAATTATTACCTCTGGGTGGTGGGGGGTGTCAGGCCTCTGAGCCCAAGCTAAGCCATCATATCCCCTGTGACCTGCACATATATATCCAGATGGCCTGTTCCTTGCCTTAACTGATGACATTCCACCACAAAAGAAGTGAAAATGGCCGGGCCTTGCCCTAAGTGATGACATTATCTTGTGAAATTCCTTCTCCTAGCTCATCCTGGCTCAAAAGCTCTCCTACTGAGCACCTTGTGATCCCCACTCCTGCCCGCCAGAGAACAACCCCTCTTTGACTGTAATTTTCCTTTACCTACCGAAATCTTATAAAACGGCCCTACTCTTATCTCCCTTCGCTGACTCTCTTTTCGGACTCAGCCAGCCTGCACCCAGGTGATTAAAAAGCTTTATTGCTCACACAAAGCCTGTTTGGTGGTCTCTTCACATGGACATGAGTGAAATTTGGTGCCATGACTCGGATCGGGGGACCTCCCTTAGGAGATCAATCCCCTGTCCTCCTGCTGTTTGCTCCATGAGAAAGATCCACCTACAACCTCGGGTCCTCAGACCAAGCAGCCCAAGGAACATCTCACCAATTTTAAATCCGGTAAGCGGCCTCTTTTTACTCTCTTCTCCAACCTCTCTCACTATCCCTCAACCTCTTTCTCCTTGCAGTCTTGGTGCCACACTTCAATCTCTCCCTTCTCTTAATTTCAGTTCCTTTCCTTTCCTGGTAGACACGAAGGAGACGCGTTTTATCCGTGGACCCAAAACTCCGGCGCCAGTCCCAGACTCAGGAAGTCTTCCCTTGGTGTTTAATCACGCAGGGACGCCTGCCTGATTATTCAACCACATTTCAGAGGTGTCTGACCACGCGGGGACGCCTGCCTTGGTCCTTCAACCTTAGCGGCAAGTATCACTTTTCTGGGGGTCAAGAATCCCCCAACCCCTTCTCTCCGTGTCTCTATCCCTTCTCTGCTTTTCTGGGGGACAAGAACTCCCTAACCCCTTCTCCTTCACCCTTAGTGGCAAGTACTGCTTTTCTAAGGGGTAAGAACCCCCCGACCCCTTCTCTCTGTGCTCTACCCCTTTTCCGCTTTTCTGGAGGGCAAGAACCCCCCAACCCCTTCTCTCCATGTCTCTACTCTCTCTTTTTTCTGGGCTTGCCTCCTTCATTACGGGCAACCTTCCACCCTCCATTCCTCCCTCTTCTCCCTTAGCCTGTGTTCTCAAGAACTTAAAACCTCTTCAACTCACACCTGACCTAAACCTAAATGCCTTATTTTCTTCTGCAATGCCACTTGACCCCAGTACAAACTCGACAGCGGTTCCAAATAGCCAGAAAACGCCACTTTCAATTTTTCCATCCTACAAGATCTAAATAATTCTTGTCGTAAAATAGGCAAACAGTCTGAGGTGCCTGACATCCAGGCATTCTTTTACACATTGTTCCCTACCTAGTCTCTGTTCGCAATGCGACTCGTCCCAAATCCTCCTTCTTTCCCTCTCGCCTGTCCCCTCAGTCCCAACCCCAAGTGTCGCTGAGTCTTTCTAATCTTCCTTTTCTACAGACCCATCTGACCTCTCCCCTCCTCCCAAGGCTGCTCCTCGCCAGGACGAGCTAGGTCCCAATTCTTCCTTAGCCTCCGCTCCTCCACCCTATAATCTTTTTATCACCTCCCTTCCTCACACCCGGTCCGGCTTACAGTTTCGTTCTGTGACTAGCCCTCCCCCACCTGCCCAGCAATTTCCTCTTAAAAAGGTGGCTGGAGCTAAAGGCATAGTCAAGGTTAATGCTCCTTTTTCTTTATCCGACCTGTCCCAAATCAGTTAGCGTTTAGGCTCTTTTTCATCAAATATGAAAAACCCAGCCCAGTTCATGGCTCATTTGGCAGCAACTCGGAGACGCTTTACAGCCCTAGACCCTAAAAGGTCAAAAGACCGTCTTATTCTCAATATACATTTTATTACCCAATCCGCTCCCGACTTTAAATAAAGCTCCAAAAATTAAATTCTGGCCCTCAAACCCCACCACAGGACTTAATTCACCTCGCCTTCAAGGTGTACAATAATAGAAAAAAGTTGCAATTCCTTGCCTCCACTGTGAGACAAACCCCAGCCACATCTCCAGCACACAAGAACTTCCAAATGCCTGAACCACCGCGGCCAGGCGTTCCTCCAGAACGTTCTCCCCCAGGAGCTTGCTACAAGTGCCGGAAATCTGGCCACCAGGCCAAGGAATGCCCGCAGCCCAGGATTCCTCCTAAGCCACATCCCATCTGTGTGGGACCCCATTGAAATTCGGACTGTTCAACTCACCTGGCAGCCACTCTCAGAGCCCCTGGAACTCTGGCCCAAGGCTCTCTGACTCCTTCCCAGATCTTCTCGGCTTAGCGGCTGAAGGCTGACACTGCCCGAATGCCTCAGAAGCCCGCTAAACCATCAGGGATGCCGAGCTTCAGGTGACTCTCACAGTGGAAGGTAAGTCCATCCCCTTCTTAATCAATTCGGAGGCTACCCACTCCACATTACCTTCTTTTCAAGGGCCTGTTTCCCTTGCCTCCATAACTGTTGTAGGTATTGACGGCCAGGCTTCTAAACATCTTAAAACTCCCCAACTCTGGTGCCAACTTAGACAATACTCTTTTAAGCACTCCTTTTAGTTATCCCCACCTGCCCAGTTCCCTTATTAGGCCGAGACACTTTAACTAAATTATCTGCTTCCCTGACTATTCCTGGGTTCTAGCCACACCTTATTGCCGCCTTTTCCCCCAGTTCAAAGCCTTCTTCACATCCTCCCCTTGTATCTCCCCACCTTAACCCACAAGTATAAGACCCCTCTACTCCCTCCTTAGCGACCGATCATGCAACCCTTACCATCCCATTAAAACCTAATCACTCTTACCCCGCTCAATGCCAATATCCCATCCCACAGCACGCTTTAAAAGGATTAAAGTCTGTTATCACTGCCTGCTACAGCATGGCCTTTTAAAGCCTATAAACTCCTCTTACAATTCCCCCAATTATACCTGTCCTAAAACCAGACAAGGCTTACAGGTTCATTCAGGATCTGTGCCTTATCAACCAAATTGTTTTGCCTATCTACCCTGTGGTGCCAAACCCATGTACTCTCCTATCCTCAATACCTCCCTCCACAACCCATTATTCTGTTCTAGATCTCAAACACGCTTTCTTTGCACCCTTCATCCCAGCCTCTCGTCGCTTTCACTTAGACTGACCCTGACACCCACCAGGCTCAGTAAATTACCTAGGCTGTACTGCCGCAAGGCTTCACAGACAGCCCCCATTGCCCAACTTTCTTCCTCATCTGTTACCTATCTCAGCATAATTCTCATAAAAACACACGTGCTCTCCCTGCTGATCGTGTCTGGCTAATCTCCCAAACCCCAATCCCTTCTACAAAATAACAACTCCTTTCTTTCCTAGGCATGGTTAGTAAAGTCAGAATTCTTACACAAGAGCCGGGACCGCGTCCTGCAGCCTTTCTGTCCAAACAACTGGACCTTACTGTTTTAGCCTAGCCTTCATGTCTGCGTGCAGCGGCTGCCGCTGCCTTAATACTTTTAAAGGCCCTAAAAATCACAAACTGTGCTCAACTCACTCTACAGTTCTTATAACTTCCAAAATCTATTTTCTTCCTCACACCTGACACATATACTTTCTGCTCCCCGGCTCCTTCAGCTGTACTCACTCTTTGTTGAGTCTCCCACAATTACCATTGTTCCTGGCCCGGACTTCAATCTGGCCTCTCACAGTATTCCAGATACCACACCTGACCCCCATGACTGTATCTCTCTGATCCACCTGACATTCACCCCATTTCCCCATATTTCCATCTTTTCTGTTCTTCACCCTGAACACACTTGGTTTATTGATAATAGTTCCACCAGGCCTAATCGCCACACACCAGCAAAGGCAGGCTATGCTATAGTACAAGCCAACAGTCCGCCTCTTAGAACTTCTCATTTCCTTTCCATTGTGGAAATCTATCCTCAAGGAAATAACTTCTCAGTGTTCCATCTGCTATTCTACTACTCCTCAGGGATTATTCAGGCCCCCTCCCTTCCCTACACATCAAGCTCGAGGATTTTCCCTCGCCCAGGACTGGCAACTCTTAACTCCCTCTTAGAGTGGATAGATGATCTTTGCTGGCAGGGGACCCTCCGATAGTTTCACCCTGATGAAGTTCTATTCTTTACTTTTATACTCACTCTTATTCTCATTCCCATTCTTATGCCACCCTCTACCTCCCAGCTATCTCCACCACACGATCAATCTTACTCATTCTCTCCTAGCTGTTTCTAATCCCTCCTTAGCGAACAACCACTGGCTTTGCATTTCCCTTTCTTCCAGTGCCTACACAGCTGTCCCCGCCTTACATGCAGACTAGGCAACATCTCCTGTCTCCCTACACCTCCGAACTTCCTTTAACAGCCCTCACCTTTACCCTCCTGAAGAACTCATTTACTTTCTAGACAGGTCCAGCAAGACCTCCCCAGACACTTCACATCAGCAAGCTGCCGCCCTCCTCTGCACTTACTTAAAAACCTTTCTCCTTATATCAACTCTACTCCCCCCATATTTAGACTTCTCACAACACAAACTACTATTCCTTTGGCCGCTCTTTTATGTATCTCTCGGCAAAGACCCACTGGAATTCCCCTAGGTAACCTTTCAACTTCTCTATGTTCCTTTACTCTTCATCTCCAAAGCCCTCTTCTTGTTTACTTATACCCAGCCCCAAAAATAACAGTGAAAGGTTGCTCGTAGACACTCAACATTTTCTCACACACCATGAAAATTGAACCTCCCCCTCTATGCCGTTACCTCATCAGTCCCCATTAAAACCTCCGACGGCTGCCGCCCTAGCTGCATCCCTAGGAGTCTAGGTACAAGACACCCCTTTCAGCATTCCTTCTCATCTTTTTACTTTCATCTCTAGTTTTGCCTTGCACAAGGTCTGTTCTTCCTCTGTGGATCCTCTACCTATATGTGTCTACCTGCTAATTGGACAGGCACATGCACACTAGTTTTCCTTACTCCCAAAATTCAATTTGCAAATAGGACTGAAGAGCTCCCCGTTCCCCTCATGACACCAACATGACAAAAAAGAGTTATTCCACTAATTCCCTTGCTTGTCAGTTTAAGACTGTCTGCCTCCACTATTGCTCTCAGTACTGGAATAGCAGGCATTTCAACCTCTTTCACGACCTTCCATAGCCTCTCTAATGACTTCTCTGCTAGCATCATGGGCATATTGCAAACTTCAAGTCGACTCTTTAGCTGCAGTTGTCCTCCAAAACTGCCGTGGCCTTGACTTACTGCTGAAAAAGGATGACTCTGTATATTTTTTAATGAAGAGTGTTGTTTTTACCTAAATCAATCTGGCCTGGTGTATGACAACATAAAAAACTCAAGGATAGAGCCTAAAAACTTGCCAACCAAGCAAGTAATTATGCTGAACCCCCTTGGACACTCTCTAATTAGATGTCCTGGATCCTCCCAATTCTTAGTCCTTTAATACCTGTTTTTCTCCTTCTCTTATTCCATTTAGATTTTTGATTCATACAAAACTATATCCAGGCCACCACCAATAATTCTACATGACAAATGTTTCTTCTAACAACCCCACAACATCACCCCTTACCACAAAATCTTCCTTCAGCTTAATCTCTCCCACTCCAGGTTCCCATGCCGCCCCTAATCCCGCTCGAAGCAGCCCTGAGAAACATCGCCCATTATCTCTCCATACCACCCCCAAAATTTTTGCCACCCCAACACTTCAACACTATTTTGTTTTATTTTTCTTATTAATATAAGAAGACAGGAATGTCAGGCCTCTGAGCCCAAGCTAAGCCATCTTATCCCCTGTGACCTGCATGTAAACATCCAGATGGCCTGTTCCTTGCCTTAACTGATGACATTCCACCACAAAAGAAGTGAAAATGGCCGGGCCTTGCCCTAAGTGATGACATTATGTTGTGAAATTCCTTCTCCTAGCTCATCCTGGCTCAAAAGCTCCCCTACTGAGCACCTTGTGACCCCCACTCCTGCCCGCCAGAGAACAACCCCTCTTTGACTGTAATTTTCCTTTACCTACCCAAATCTTATAAAATGGCCCTATCCTTATCTCCCTTCGCTGACTCTATTTTGGACTCAGCCCGCCTGCACCCAGGTGATTAAAAAGCTTTATTGCTCACACAAAGCCTGTTTGGTGTTCTCTTCACACAGACGCAAGTGAAAGGGGGCATCTCAGGTCAGGCCCCAAAACAGAGCCTAATACAGGGATAAATATTGGGAGATGGGATCTCAGGGCAGCAAGAGTGAAGGAAAGGCAAAATGAGACAGGAAAGGATAAGGAAGAGAAGTACAGCAATGTAACTGCACGGGCAGCACAAAGAACCATCCTCAGAACAGTCCATTAGAGAAAGGAAGGGAGAAGAAATGATTATTTTAGGTTCTTACAGTCTTCTTGCTCTCATCGGTCATAATTTGCTGTCAGGAAACTAATTTTTCCACGCTTCCAGGTTCTCTCACCGGGCCTTTACACAACTGCTGTGGAAGGCATCTCCAGTGCTCTGTGGCATGATAGCTTCATTCAAATCTGGAAGTAGTAAGAAGATCTAGGGATTTCTAGTGCTTGCCTGCTGGAACTCACGCAGTGGAACCGCTGCCCTGAGCGTACTGCAGTGGCACTGGCAGCTCACATGGAACAGCCAAGGGTCAGGAGACATGTGAGGGAGAGAGAATCTGAAAGGTTATGTATAAAATACTCAATATAAAGGGAGATGTGACTGGGAGGTATAGGAGGATTCAGCTGCATTAATAATGTTTTATTCCTTAAGCTGAGTATTAGGTTCATAGCTGTTTGTTCTATTTATACCTTTCAGATAGATAGATAAGATAGATAAAATATAGATACAGGTATACAATCATGTGTCACATCACAATGGGAATACATTCTGAGAAATGCGTCATTAGGCAATTTTGTTGTGTGAACATCATAGGGCATACTTACACAAACCTGCTGTCCTCTCCTGTGATAACAATGCCTTCTTCTGGAATACCTCCCAAAGGACGAGTCTGAGGCTGTTTTATAGTTAACTTTTTTCTTTTCTAAATAGAAGGCACATACTCTAAAATAATGATATTTATAGTACAGTAAAAAGTAACACACAAACCTAGATGGTATAATTTACTACATGCCCAAGCTATATGATATAGCCTATTGCTCCTAGGCTACAAATGTGTATAGCAGGTTACTGTACTATATACTGTAGGTGATTATAACACAGTGGTAAGTATTTGTGTATCTAAACATAGAAAAGGCACAGTAAAAATACAGTATAAAGGATAAAAACCTCCATAGGGTGCTTAACATGAATGGAGCTTGCAGAACTGGAAGTTGTTCTGGGTGAGTCAGTGAGTAAGTGTTGAGTGAATGTGAAGGCCTGTGACATTACTGTACACCACTGTAGTTTTTATACACATTGTACACTTAGGCTACACTACATTTATAAAAAATATTTTCCTTCAATAATAAATTAACTTTAGCTTACTGTAACTTTTTCACTTTATAAACTTTTTAATTTTTAAAACTTTTTGAATTTTGTAATGACACAACTTTAAACACAAAAATGTACAACTCTGTGAAAATATTTTTTCTTTATATCTGTATTCTATAACTTTTTTCTGTTTTTAAGATTTTTTTTTTACTTTATAAACTTTTTTGTTAAAAATGAAGACAAACACACATTAGCCTAGGCCTACACAGGGTCAGGATCATCAATATCACTATCTTCCACCTCCACATCTTGTCCCACTGGAAGGTCTTCAGGGGCAATGCATGATGCTGTCCTCTCCTATGATAACAATGCCTTCCTCTGGAATACCTCCTGAAGGACTAGTCTAAGGCTGTTTTACAGTTAGCTTTTTTCTTTTCTAAATAGAAGGCATATATTCTAAAATAATGATATTTACAGTACAGTAAATAAGAAACCAGTAGCATAGTTGTTTCTTATTATCAAGTATTATGTACTGTACAAAACTGTATGTGCTAGACTTTTATATGAATAGCAGTGCAGTAGGTTTGTGCACACCAACATCACCGCAACCATGTGAGTAATGCGTTGTGCAATGACTTATAATGGCTACAACACCACTCAGTGATAGGAATTTTCCAGCTCATTATAATCCTATGGGACCACCATCATATTTGCAATCAGTCATTGACTGAAATGTTAAATACATGACTGTATATTACACATTAAACAACACCTCTAAAGATGTTTTGATCCAGTTCAAAGGGCTTTAAAGATGTTTAATGTATTAAATTGAGCTACGTTTTGAAACTTACAGAAACTAGTTTTTTTCCTACTCTTATATTGGAAGTTGTGCTTAGTATTTTTTTTCTTTATACTTTTATGTTGGGAAGCACAGAGCTTGTGAGGAAGTATTGATCAATTATTAAAAAAACATTTTATTTTCATGTTTGAGTGATGAGTAAGCTAATTTGTATCATTCCTATAATGGAGGTTTCATAGAAGAGGTGAATTTTAAAACTGGCCCTAAAGATAAGAAAATCTGGAAAAAAAGTTGATAGGGAAGAGCCTTTCATAAAAACAAACTGAGCATGGGATGTAGAAAACTAGCTCAGGGAACAAGGAATAATTATTTGACCAGATCATGTGAAGGAAGAAATGGGATCTATAATTGGAAAGATACAATAAAGCTAGAATGCGGAGGAACTTGAAATGCCTAGTAGTCTATATTTCACTGGCAAAAGATAAATTGAAAATTCTAAACTATATTTTCCAGCCTGTCAGAAGTTTGATGTAGTCACATGTCTGAGTTTTGACCAACAGGACATGTAAGAATGGCTCTTCCAGGCCTGGTCCATGAAACCTCCCTTGCCTGCTAAACAGATAAAGAAAATCTGGTGGAGCTCTCTGAGGCCCCAAAAGATGGCAGAGCCACTCTGGAAGAAGCCTGGGTATCTGGATGACTATGTGAAGCAGAAACCCCACCATATCCTCTCTGTGTATCCCCAGTGGTTGGTGATATAACCAAATAATAAATCTTTGTTGTGTTAAAACACTGAAAATAACTCTGTTTGTTACAGCATTTAGCCTATTCTGACTAATTGCTACATAATTGCATTTATATGCCTATCTCTTACTGCTAAACAGTGAGCCTTTTGGGGGGCAAAAACATATAGTCCTTAATTCACATAGACTAGCACAAAGATGATCAATAAGTATTTATTGAATTAATACATACTCAACTAAGGCAGGAGAAAGGACTAATATATTTTATAATGTTCTCCTTGTACCCACCTTTTCTCCTAAAGTGATTGTTGAAACAAACATGCAAAGAAAAAAATGTTCTTAAACACCAGAAAAACAAAATAGCAAGCCAACAAGATTTCACCATTTCTCAAATATTCTGAGTATCTGACATTTGTTGCAGTAGAAAATAAAGGTTGGTTCTGAGGTTTCCAAAAGGGACAATCATATATCCTTCAAAGCAATAAGGGAAAGAAGGCTTTCCATCCATCATTCTCATCATGAAAAGAGCAAAATTCTCTACATTCTATAAGTCTAAAGTAATTTCTATCCCTAAGTTGTTACTTGTAACAAGGAAACTTGGAGTCAGTTTTGCAAGGCTATTTACTAGAAAGTCATTTTGACGCATTTACTTGGGGCAGCTATTTGTCATAGCTGAGTCAAAATGCATTAAAGTGGCTTGAAATGTGCAAGTTTCCCCCCTTTTTTATTACTAGGAAATATTTACAACACATTAACCCCAGGCAATCTTAGGAGACTTTCATTTTAAGGATATTGGCATATGTTTTTTGAGTGCTGAGAGAATCATTAAATATATAATTAAGAATTCCCCATGGAGATTGATGCTAAATTAGCAGATCAAATTACTATTACTCAAATATCCCCCTTTCCCAAATTCCATATATATATATGTTTGTGTGTGTATGTGTGTGTGTAAACACATGAGGAACCCCAAAATTTTCAAATTAAAAAAACAGCTATCATTATTAAGCAGAAATTCTATGTATTCATTTAAAGTAAATGAATATGGCTATTATAACTTTAAAAGAGAAATCATGACACTTGGAGCATTCATTCATGTAAATTCCTAGAGAATGGGCAGATGCTTAAGTTAAGAATGACTGATGGTCTTTTGTGAAATGAGCGAGCTTGGTAAATACAGACCTCTTGGTTATCTGTAGTTTGTCTTTCAGATTGTGTCTAGGTGTCTCCTCATTCTTACTCTTCCCTGATCCTCAGCTCATGCCTTGCTCAGCCCTATGCCAACAGCAATAAGGTGCGGATGATTATATCACACATTTCTTAATACTAAAAACAGTTGATGAGGCTGGAGGATCACTTGAGCCAAGGAGTTAAAGTCCAGCCTGGGCAACACAGTGAGACTTCAACTTTAAAAATAAAAAAATTAAAATTAAAAAGTTGAAATTGTTATACGGTTTGTTTGGGAGTTGTGTGAAAAAGTCCATACATGAAATTAACTGCCTTAAAAGAACAACCTCAGACTGCCTTTATCCCCCACATCCTTATTCTGCCTAACTCCCACCATCCTGTCAACCTCTATTTTGCCTCAAAGCTTCATGCCAAAGCAACTTCTGGTACTCAGTTTGGTAATTTGGGTTCCTAGTTGTTGAACACCTTCTATCTCTGCACATGAATACAAGCACATACATCTCTTTAATATTCTCCCATGTACATTATTCATGTTGTGAACTTTGTTCATGATTTTTTTCTTGGGTAAAAACCAACCCCTGCTTCAATTATAATGAAAGTTTCAAGTTAAATTTCTCAGGGAAAGTAATAGGGAAATATTTTGAATTGAAGTGCTAAGAGGAAACTTAATGGCAAAGTACATCTCCAGTTCTGTTAACTGACAAGTTTAAACTCATGCTAAAGTCTCCAAAGTATTAACATAGCCATACAATTTTAAATTTTTCTAGTAATTCAAGACTAAGACATGGATTTTTAACATTTTTTCTAGGTCAGTGAGTTATGCAAATGTATCTGGTTTCCAAGATGCTGGGTTATGGATGTCACAAGAAGAAAAGTCAACAGTCCTAGTCACAAAAAGGCAATGAAAGCAAGGAAAGAAGTTCTGTAATTAGAAACTTGAATTAGATGCTAGTGCAAGATGCAGTGTGTTGAATTTAAAATGTCTGTAGAATCAAACTTGACTTTTTAAGAAAGAAATAGTTTTATCAGAGAAAGTCATGATAATGCCATTGCTGTTTGAATCAAGAGGAAAGTAATAAACATCAGAGAAGTAGCAGTGTTTTTTTCAGAGCCATTTCATGTCTGTTCACACAGTGCTTACGCATGAGAATGAAGCACATCATGGTTCAGAAGAAATGAAACAGCAAACAAAATACTATCATGACATATTCCATTTCAGAAGGCTTAATGATCTGTTGGTTTTATGAAGATTATTATGTTCTGAATATCCCTATTCAGAAATGTCCCCAAGAAAATACCGTAGCCTTGAACAAAATAGAGGAACAACTGCAATCCTAAAATAGCAGGGCAGGAGACAGTGGAAAGTAGAAAAGACCTCTCAGTGTGTTCCTTGATGAGATATGAAGACTGATGATAGATTGCTTTTACTATTTTCTCCCATGATTTATTTTTACAATTATTTGATGAGAAATAGCATTTTATCAGAAAAACACTGCTGTAATGTTGATAAAGCATTGTTCTGAAAGAGAGGGAAGTTCCCTGAAAAATTTAACAGGGTAGTCATTCACCTCTTTCAATTCTCAACAATCTCTCTATGTGACTCCATCTATGTCAATGTTTTTACACCATACAATAGCTCAAATTGTTAACTTGATAAATCCAGAATAGAGTTCTCTCTTGTTCTACAAACCCATACATCTATATATCCCTTCCTATTTGATATTTACTCCTGAACATCCTTCAGGAACTTCAAATCCACTGAACATATCTTCATCATCTTCACTGTAATTTGTGGTCCCTTTGAGAAGTGTCGCAATTACTGCTGCATTTGGAAACAGCTCATCCTTGACTTTCCCCATAAAGATTCAAAATCTCCTTGCACTAAGAGACATAAATTGCCAATGATTTTTAGTCTGTGTTTCTCACAGTGGGTTTTGTTCTTGCAGCAAAGAATAGTATAATCTTCTATAACTGCTATAGATATTAATGAATAAAATGTTACCAACTCTTCTGATCTTGTTGGCAAAAATTCTACCGTGTGTTAGGACTATCTTCTTTTAGAAGCAGTATTTCTTTTGTGAATAGTTAGGTAGAGAATGGTTAGATAGGTGGATAAAGGGACAGAGAGCTATACACATCAATGATTTATAACATAAAGGAATAAATGGAGGAATGAGTCACTGATTCTCAGTGGGGTGAAAAGTGACCCAGAATGAAGTGAGTGAATCCCTCTTCTGAGGGTTTTTTCTTGATCTGCTGTAAATATGGCTCGAGTTTTAGAGATCAATCCTATTTTCAAATATATTGCTCCATTTTGATACCACTTGTATCAATTTTGGCATTTGGGAAATATGGTCACCAAACTTATGGTAGAAAATGATAAATGTTTCTATCTCATATGTTTTCATTAGGGTTTTTAAAAATATTATGTGAGAGAAAATACATTAAATGTTCAACTGTAAGTATACTTCTATTTTTTAACTTTCCACTTTACTTTGGTCATTTCTCAGTCCTCATCTTTCTTGTTTTAACAGCAGCTTTCAATAAAATTGAACACTTCCTTTCTTGAATATTTTCTTTACTTAGCCTTAGTGTACCACTCTCTCTTAGTGTTCCCTTTACATCACTGGCTGTTCTCTCTCATCTCCTTTGGTGGCTCCTTCACATACACTTGACCTCTAGACCTTGTCCCACCTCAGGGGTCAATCTTTGAACATTTTTATATATCTACAATTTCCTGTGGTCTCATGGCTTTTAAAAACTATGCTATCTTTTAAAAGCATCTACCACTGATGCTCAAAGCCTGGACCTGTCACCTGAAGTCCTTTCTGTCTATTCAAAATCTCCACAAGGATGTTTAATATTAGTTTAAAGTCAACATTTTTAAAACAGAACTCCTAATTTTTCCCTCAACTCTAATTGTCCTGCCTTCAGCTTCATCTCTACCAACAGCAATTCATCTATCCAGTTGCTTGGGCCAAAACCCCTGTACTTTTCTTTGATTCTTCTCTTTTTCTCATACCCCTCCACCAATCTTTCAGGAAATCTTGTTGGCTCCACCTTAAAAATATATCCATAATACTACTAATTATCATCATCTCTTTCTGTTCCAATTTATTTACCCACATCCACTGCTATGACTTTTGTCGAGATATCATCTCTTAGGCTGGGCACAGTGGCTCACGCCTGTAATCCTAACACTTTGGGAGGCTGAGGTGGGTGGATCACCTGACGTCAGGAGTTCGAGACCAGCCTGGCCAACATGGTGAAACCCCATCTCTACTAAAAATACAAAAATTAGTCAGGCATAGTGATGTGTACCTGTGGTCCCAGCTACTTGGGAAGGTGAGACAGGAGGATTGCTTGAACCTGGGAGGTGGAGGCTGCAGTGAGCTGAGATCACAGCACTGCACTCCAGCCTGGGTGACAGAGCAAGACTGTCTCAAAAAAAAAAAAATATATATATATATATCATCTCTTACCTTGATTATTGCAATAACTTTCTGTTTTTTTCTCTCTTTCTTTTTGACTTCCCTGTAGTCTATTCTCAATAGCCAGAGTGAGCCTTTTAAAACTTGAGTCAGGTCATGTCCTTCTTCTGCTCAAAATCTCCAAAGGTTTCCTATCTTTTTCAAAGTAAAAAGCCTATAAAGCCTTAAATGACTTGGTCCCCCAATAGCTCTTGTCCTCTCTTCTGTCACTCTTTTCCTTATTCATTGTGCTCTAGTCTTACTGGCTTTTTTGCTTTTCTTTGAATTCCTAGCACTCTGCCATCTCAGGGCGTTTGCACTGGCTGTTCCCTTGATTAGAATAATTTTTCTCTAATACTTCCAAGTCTCACCCCTTATTTTATTCAATTATATGCTCAATTGTCACTTTATCAGAGATAACTTCTCTGACCACATTAACAAAGTAGCAACTTTCTGTCTCCCTAATCCTGGTTA